>NC_056737.1:1747070490-1747350490 GCF_019279795.1 Protopterus annectens | reverse complement strand
TTTTTTGTAGTGGGAATAGAAGGTGACATGGTCTGTCTGACCCCATAGCTGGCCTTAGGCATAGGCCAACTAGGTGGCCGCCTATGGTGCCATTCTAGCTGGGGTGTTTTCCCAGTAAACTGGATGGTATAAATAGACCAGGATGAGGGCACCAGGTGGTGTGGGGGCACTGTGAAGCTTTTTTTGCCTATGGTACCACTTGACCTAAGGCCGACCTTGTCTGACCCACCATGGGGGACATCCAGCATCAACAAACTTTAAAATAGACACAAAATGTTGTTGTCCATGAAAACAAAGGAGAGACCCCAGCAATGGAAAAGTACCCTCCTCAGCCTCAACAGGCAAATAAGACAACTTGTCAATTCCTCTAAGGGCCTCTTTGTGAAAAACTTAGATAACACAGTCAAGGATAACCATAAGGCCTTTTACAGCTATGTACGTAGCCTAAAAGGTAGGACCCAAGCATGTGCAGAACTGATGACCAACAGTATCGCATATACTGACCCTACAGAGATAGCAAACTTGCTAGTGGATAGGTTTGATGAAAATTTCACCCCCCTATCCTCTCCAAACCTATAACAAACCTTGCCCCAAACTCCCCTCACCTTACATCCTGACGAACAGTTCATCAACGCCTTGTCCAAGGCAAAAAACACAGCCTCTATGGGACCAGATGGCATCCCTTGTTGTCTTCTAAACAGGCTAAAACATGAACTATCATCACCATTATGTACCATTTTCAATCATAGTCTAACCACAGGCTTTGTTCCTGCGTAATGGAGAACAGCAACATTTATTCCCCTCCACAAAGATGGCCTAGCAACAGACTCAGAGAATTACAGATCCATAAGCCTGACCAACCTCATCTGTAAGGCCATGGAACGTATCATTATGGACCTCATAAATAAAGACATAGGTGACCTCAAATACCTGGATCTTACCCAATTTGGCTTTGTCAAGGGCAGATCATGCCTGTTAAATCTGGTGAATTATTTAGGAAATGTGTCCAGGGCTATTGATGTGGGCCAATCTGTGCACACAGCATACCTCGATTTGGCAAAGGTTTTCAACACAATCCCACACTCAGGTATTACCAATAAATTTAGCAAGCTGAATGCAAACCCCTTCATTGTAAGATGGGTTGCTAACTGGCTCACAAACTGGACACACACTATCAAAGTGGGTGATTCCATATCAGCCAGCAGACCTGTTACCAGTGAGGTGCTACAGGGTCAGTGCTGGGTCCCCTACTGTTTGGTATATACTTCTCAGAAGTTCAGGTCATTACTAAGGGGTTGTGGCTGACCAAGTTTGCAGATGATTGCAAACTAGGTGCAATTATTGAATCCCCAAATGTTGTCAGTATACTCCAGGAGGGTCTTATGCAGACCAACCCAACTACTGTTGTCTTAGTCACAGTCTCAAACTGAATACAAAGAATTGCATCATCATTCCCTTTGACACAAACAATGTCCATTCACAGTATCCAATCAACAACAATATCCTAAGTACCCATCCAGTGGTAAGGGGCATGGGTTCACAAGTTGACCGCAACCTTAACTTCGCTAACCATGTGTCTGCTGTAGTAAGGAAGGCTTTCTACATAGCACACTTAATGAGTAAAGGCTTCACCTCTAGAGCAAAACAGATTATTACTCCTCTATACTCAGCACTAATCCAGCCCATAAATGAATATAACACCTCATTCGGCATGTACCGTGCAAAGCACCTGCAGCAATTGGAGAGACCTCAGAGGTTTCTAACAAAGAAGATCAAGGGACTTCAACTTGTGCCATACACAGACCGACTAAAGTCCCTGTCACTTTACTCTGTATCATATAGACTTCTTAGGGGAGACTTATGCCTGGCTTACAGAGCATTCTCAGACCCAAACCTAATAAACTTGCTGCATATCCATAACTCAAATGGAACTAGGGCCACCCATTCCAGAGACCTAAATATGGCGTGTGACTTAAACAGGACATGCTGAAGGGACAGACTTATCTCCCAGTGACTGCCACATCTTTGGAATACGCTACTTATTCATGTGAAACAGAGCACCTCAATAACACTGTTCAAAAGGAACCTGGACGAGTGGATGGAGTACCATAAATTCTTACCAACAATAGCAGACACAACCCTCCTGGACATGAGCAGTCATTACTAAATGCAATTTTGGGTATTAACTAGCATTTCTATGGTATTACATTGGGATGAAACGGCTAGGCTTGACATTACCTTTGGGATGATATCCTAGTAATCTCCTTTGATCATATGAATCACATATGAAGGCTTTAAATGAGACTGCTTGACTGGTCAGAGAGCTATTAACTTTGTTTAGTCAGTTTGCACTGCTTCTTTAAATGTGGCATGCTTGTACAGTTCTGTGCTCTTTTCTACAGAGCTCACAAACACTTGTCTTGTATTCAGTGCAGTCCAAGCACAGAGAAATACTTTAAATTTAATTTTTGCAAGATATTTAAAAGTACTGCTGCTGTATTTTTTAATTATTTATTGTACTTTCTGCCCTTTATCCCTGCATAGGGCACTGCTTTTCACTGACCTTGCTTCTGTTTTTTCAGCAGTGTAGTCATTTTAAAGGTGGGTGTTTCTTGCTAGTTTGCTTGAGCATTCTGTTTGAATTCACTTTTGCCTAACTGTAGTGTGATTTAACATTAAGAATGCCTGGGACTGCTCTTCTAGTGGGAGAAAACATTGGCCTGGTTTGTTTGACCTGGGGATCAAACGAGAAGGTTTTAATCTCCTTGAATCACAGATTGTACAAACAAAACGTATCCTCATTAATCTCATGAATATTCCACAAAATCACCACTGATAATGACACATTTGACCACATTCTGCAGTGTCTCAACTATTAAGCCCAAAAGGCTCACTACCACACAACCCAATATTTTGGTCATAGGAGACTCCATTGTGAGACACACAGATGTCCAACTCACCAGTTTAAGAAAGTAGAGAGTCCTGGTCAGCTGTCTGTTAAGGGCTAGGAACCATAGAACCAGTCATACACTTAGATCATAGAACCACAATTACCAATATGACTAAATCATAGTCCATGCATGTGTAATCAACCTGAGATGTACCTCCCTGTTCTACATGAAGAAAGACAGGGTAGTGCTCTCAAACTATGTGTCCCAGGCTGGTGTGAGCCTAACAATGAGTAGCATTCTACCTCCTCCAAGGATGATGCAAAAATAGGAATAGAAAATAATTGACTTTAACAACTGGATTAGAGTGTGGTTTCATTTGAAGTGGGTGCTATATTTGTCAGCCAGGGAGTCATATAGTTGACAGACAATGCTGCTTTGCCAGGGACCGTCTGCACCTGCCCTCTCTGGGATTTTACTTACTTCACTCTGATACTGTCTTTTTAGGCATTTCAAACAGATAAACATACTGATATAGCTAAAACAGCCCAGGAAAAATTGAAAGTGTTACTGCACAATGCCAGGAATCTAAACAAGAAACTCCACTTCCTCCAAGCTCTACTCACTGAGGGAAAAGTGCATACCTGTGCAGCTACTATGGCATGGTTTAAACCTACGTTAAGTATCCCAGCAGTGCAAGGCTATAACACATTCCATTCATTTAGGCCATCTACTGTACAGGAAGGGACAAAATGTGGAGCTGTTTCTACTTACATTAAAAGCAAACACACCTCAAGGGTGGTATTTCAGCATGATGTGCTTCATCTTCTCCATGTCCAGATTACCTTAGCCAAAGTTCCATGCTATATCCTTACAAGCCATAGGACCCAGGGAAACCAAAATACATACTTGAATGGACTAGAGACACTAGACATTCACCCTAGCACCATACTCATGGGTGACTTTAACTACCCGGAATAAACTGGGAATCATACACAACCCCTAACATGCAGGCCCAAAGATTACTGAACTTTGTAAATGTAAATACCTTGGATCAGTTAGTCTGTACAACCAATAGGGGTGTAAACTTGCTTGACCCAGTCCTCACAAACATGATGGAACAAAGCACCATCCCTAGTGTAATGGCCTTGTTAGTCAGGTCAGACTATAAAACTATCTCCTTTGAAGTAAAGATAAAACCAGGGACACTGGCTAACCCTGGAACTTTTAAGAATTATTCTAGGGCAGACTTCCTCCTACCAAGAGACACCCTGGCAAAATTCTAAGCCCCACCAAACCCTGAGATCACCACCACCTATGTGGGTTCACTCCCATAAATCCTGTATAATCATACAAACAGCTGCATAGAGATTAAGCACAGGATCAACTCAACAAAACATGCTGCCCTGGTGGAATCAAAACATTAGTAGGCGGTAGAAGAAAAGGAGGAAGCTCATGGTGAATAGCCCTGCAAGGTATCCCTCATCAACCTAAACAAGCTACTTAGGTATATAATCCATCAAAGCCAGAATTGTGGTAAAATTAGATTCCCAGGCCAAGGACAATCATAAAGCTTTCTTTAGCTGTGTGTGTGGAACCTCAAATGCAATACACAGCAGTGTACCCAATGAATTGTAAATGGTGCCATCTATATAGAACTGGAAGATACAGTGAACCAACAGGCTGACAAACCTAGTTCCAATTTTATCCCACCACCACCACCAGATGCCCCTCAGGAAATAACCAATATCCAAAACTCCCCCAACTATCACTAAAGACCAGGTGCTCAAGGTACTCTCCAAGGTCAAAAACACTGCATCGATAGGTCCTGATAATATCCCAGGATTTTTCCTTAATAGCACGAAACATGAACTATCAGAACTATTGGAAACACTATTTAACCACAGCCTCCAAACAGACTACATGCCCAATGAATGGAGGACTACACTCATTATCTTGCTACACAAGGGTGGGCCATCCATGGACCAAGGGAATTATCAACCCATAAACTTGACAAACCTTATATGCAAAGCTATGAGAGAGAATAATCATGGATAACCTAAATGACAACATATGTAACCTACAAATATTGGATCCACATCAGTTTGGGTTTGTCAGGGGCAAGTCTTGCTGCTCAGCCTGATGGAGATCTTCAAGAAGGTCACCAAACAATGGATGAGTACAAAATGGTGGTTACTGCCTACCTTGACTTGGCCAAGACATTTGACAGAATATCCCACTTGGGCATTGTAGAAAAGCTCACTAAACTAGGCATAAACTCCTACATCACCCACTGGATAGTCATCTGGCTTACAGATAGAACCTAATAAGTTAGAATAGCTGAGTCTTCTTCCACAAAAGGCCAGCTGCTAGAGGGGTCCCTCAGGACTCAATGCTGGGGCTGATTCTGCTTGGCATCTACTTCACTGAGGTCATGTTTAACATCAAAGGCCTCTGGCTATCCAGTTTTGCAGATGATTGCAAATTGAATGCAGTCATTGAATTCCACCAAGACTCAAATATCCTCCAAGAAGGCTTGACACAGAATAATAACTGATGCCAGAGTCACTGTCTAAAACTCAATGCCAAAAAGAGTATCGTTGTATCTTTCAGAAAGATGACCACCCCAGCAAACTACTACATTGATAATATACCCTTAAGATAAGGTTCTGTTGTCAGGAATTTGGGAAAGAATGAAGACAGTGCTTTGATCATCACATGTCTACTGCAGCAAGGAAATCATTCTAGGTTGAACAACTTATGAACAGAGGAATGGCATCTTCTCTGTTCTCATAACACCAATTCTTGAGTACAGTTCCACCTTCAGTGTGTAACTGGCTAGGCAAAGGTAACAACTGGAATATCCTAAGAGATTCCTTACAGAAAGAATACATGGTGTGGAAAACATGTCCTTGTATTCAATTTCCTACAGGCTGCTGAGAGATGACCTATGCCTGGCCTAGAAAGCATCCTCCAATCCAGCTCTAATGGACCTGTTGCGCATTCATAAAGCAAACAGCATCAGGAACACCTTATTTGGACCTAAATCTTGCCTGTAACATAAATAGGTCATGCTGGAGGGACAGGCATGCGTCTCAGAGGCTCAACTTGTCTGGAACAGGCTTCCCTATCATGTGAAGCAGAGTTCTTCCCTGCACTAATTTAAGTGAAACTTGGATCAGTGGATGGGGAACCATAAATATACCCCTGGCCTGGCACTTATGTCTCTATTTGAGAGAGGAAGCTTGTAAATGCTTGGCCATCCATGCTCGAGTGTGTGTGTGTGTGTGTGTGTGTGTGTGTGTGTGTGTGTGTGTGTGTGTGTGTGTGTGTGTGTGTGTGTGTGTGTGTGTGTGTGTGTGTGTGTGTGTGTATATATGTATATATGTATATATATATATATATATATATATATATATATATATATCAGATATTGGACTAGGCTTATAAAAGCCCCTTAGGTGATTTATTTATTTTTATTTTTATTTTATTTTACATTTGTTGACCGGGATTGTCTGACTGAGTTGAAGACCCCTTTTTCAGTGGAGGCCTGGGGAGAAAAGCTCCAACATATTATACAATTTTTCATTATAAATTAGCATTAAACAGCAATGTTACAGGATTATTACAAGGTATTAAGTAGCAATACAATGTTATACAGTGTCAGTAATCAGGAGTATAGCATAACTATTTCAAGATGTATAAAAAGTTATATGTCATTAAGATGAGTATAATTTTTGGAGTAAGTTCATAGGTTGGTACTAGGCTATCGGCCCTAGGGCCTATACAAGCCTAGCCATAACAATTCCCTGGCTATTTCTTCCCACAGTATTTACTTCCCTGGACCCCTATTTAGCAGGGTGACTGATGTGATCCCCGGGGTGACTTTCCTTTCTCCCATCCAGTTGTCAAGGTTTCTTTTGATGAGGGCCAAAGAAGCGCTCTGCTTGGCATGTATGGGCAGTCTATTCCAGAGTATGGTGAGTCTCTGGGTCAGGAACCTATCCCTCCAGCAGGTTTTGTTTATTGTGGTGACAAGGTTTAGATCCCTGGAGTGTGTGGCTCTGAGGGATTGGGATTTTTTTAAGTTTAGTATGTCCAACAGCTCTGGGTTTGACATGGCCTTGTATATTAAGCAGAGATCGCCTCTGAGTAGACGATATGCGACAGAGTATAGCTGGAGTTTTTTAAGGCGGTCAGCGTAGGGCATCTGCTTTAGGCCTGTGATTCTTTAGTGAGTTATTCTGCTGCCTATTTGGTTGTTGCAGATGTTTTGAGAGATACATACCAAATGGGTGTTGTATTCTATAAAGGGTCTAATGAGGGATGAATACAGTGGGACAAAAACCCAGTTTTATCATGATGTAGTTGCATGAAGGCAAGGCAATTATAATAGAATGTTTCTCTGAGGCAATCTGCTTAATAGATTTTAGAAGACAGTAGAAAGAGTAGTTAAGGAAGATTAGAGAGAGCTAGTGAGAAGAGTGAGTTAAGGGCAGAAAGTAGATTAAGGTATGAGAAGTAGGGGATGTTAAGGAGGGAGAGCGCAGTGGCAGGATAACCTACTATTAACCATAACCTACTATTGATATTATAATATTATAATAATATATTATTATTATTATTATTAGATAACCTCCTATTCTACCATAATACTATGATAAACAGCTTTATAATCAGTTATAAAAGAGATCTTAGGCAAAACAATGCTATAGACGATAACACAAAGAATGTATGTGCACACATTTATTAAAATGCAAAACTAAGAGTGTTATCTTGCAAGTTAAAGAGAATAGTAAGTATCTAACCATAGCAGAATGTAATATCAGAGTAAATATTCTTGTTGGCAGGGGGAGTACAGTTCCAGGAAGGTAAAAGAAAACTTTTCACAGAATAAAACAAATTTAGTTTTTTTGTTCATGTATGGACCTCTTTGAAATAAATTCAGACAGTGCTTTTTAAACTTATGATGATTAGTTTAGTGGTCTAGGATGTATTCCTTTAGAATACCTTATCATTTGGCTGTTTATCTTTAGATGCTAATGAACTCCATCCTGCACTCCAGGATTGTATCACGTCAGCCCATATTTGTTTACTGATCGAGTCTGAACAAGCCACTTAACTAGGTTTCCTACCTAACAAATGGACATTTTTTTTTTCACTAAAAACTTTCCTTTGATACAGACTTTTAGATAGCCATCATTTTTTTATTTTCTTGGAGACAAAACTCTACAAGAAATAACGAGAATGGAATCTCTAGGTGTTGTTATCAAGCGTATAGAAGGAAAGAATGGATCAAAAGTACGGTTACTTTTCTGTGCTGTTTCTTGGTTTCCATATTTCTCTACTTTATACAAATTTTCATAAAATATCCACAAAATCTAGAATAAATCTGCAGGATCTCTGGTTATTTCTCTTGTTAACATTCCATGAGTATGGCGACAAATGGAAATATTTCGGAAGACTTAATTATGCCAAGGTTAGAGGTAGATAAGGCTCATGTTGATAGGTACTTATGATTGTGGCTAGGCTACAAATGGTCCACTAGTTCAATAGTCAAGTATAAACCCATGAATCTATTATTTGGTACATGTTGATAAAAAGAAGTTTAAAGGAGAAAAGTGATTTTCAAAATTCGCTCTTCTACGGTGTTTTCGGTCTTTTTTTTTCAGCCTGTCTGCACTCAGCATTTTGAGTTTCGACATTTCAATAGGAAGCCGCTGCATCTCCCCTGGTGTAATGTCTTCTGTGGTAAGGTCAGACTACAAAACTGTCTGCTTTGAATTTCAAATAAAGCCTGGAACCCCAGCTAACCCTGGAATATTCAGGAAATTATCTAAGGCTAATTTTGTACTATTAAGTGTAACCTGCCAAAATTTCAAGAACCTATAAACCGTGAGAACACAGATGCTTACAAAGAACTGTTCACATAAACCCTATAAAGCATGTTAATAACTGCACAAAGGTAGCTGTACCCATCAGGAAGAAGTACAGAACTAACTCAAAACACAAGTCACCCTGGTAGAAATGCAACATCAACAGGCTATATAACAGAAAAAAGAAAATCATGGAAAATGTTAGGAGGCGTAGCACCCAGCAGGATAAAAGTACTCTCATCAAACTAAACAAACATATTAGAGGACAAATAAAGTCTACTAAAGCCAAATTTGAGTTAAATTTGGTCTCATCAAGAACAAGGCATTCTTTAGCTATGTCCATGACCTCAAAGGCAATACACAATTGTGTGCAGAGAGGTTATTGATAATGGAGCCACCTATACTGGTCCAGAAAGTATAACAAACCTACTGGCAGACGAATTCAGATCTGCCTTTACCTATGTCTGTCCCTCAACCCCCCTCCCCTCAGGAAATATCAACTATACCTTCCCCAACTATCACTAGGGAACAGGTCCTCAATGCTCTCTCCAAGGCCACAAATGCTGCATAGATGGGCCCAGACAGTATCTCAAGATGCTTTTTAAATGGCATGAAACATGACCTATCCATTTGTCTAGAACTACTATTTAACTGAAGCCTCCAAACAGCATCTGTGCCTCATAAATGGAGAACAACAACTGTCACTAGTGGAGTCCCTCAGGTACAGCTACAGGTCCTGAGACAGCTCCTTTTTGACATTTACTTCTCTGAAATCAAGGCCAATGTAAAGGGCTTCTGGCTGACTAAATTTGCAGAGGATTATAAATTAAAAGCAGTTATAGCATCCCCCACCTACACTAATGTTCTACAGAAAGGGCCAACACAGACAAATAACTTGTGTCAGAGCCACAGACTAAAACTAAATGCCAAGTTATGCATAAAAGTATCCTTCGGGAAGTAAAGCAGCCTTTGACCATCATGAGTCTACAGTGGTGAGGAAATCATTCTATGTTGTGAAACTTTTAAACATATGTTTATAAGAAATATACAAATGTATATACAAACGTATGGCATCGAGGATCAAGGAGGTCATTGTTCCACTGTATTCAGCATTCATCAGAACAATCATTAACTACAATGCCCCCTTTGGTATGTATCTTAACCAGGCACATTCAACAAATAGAATGTCTGCAGTAGTTCCTCACTAAAATAATACAGTGCATAAGTAACATGTCCTATGCAGACGGCCTCAAAGCTCTGTCCCTGTATTCAGTCTCCTACAGGCTCTTGAGGAGAGATCTATGTCTGGCATAGAAGGCATTGTCATACACCACCCTAATAGACCTTTTTCATATTTGCAAAACAAAGAGCACCAGAATTACCCATTCTAAGGACTTAAACCTTGTATGTGATATAAATAGGACCTTCTGGAGAGACAGGTATGTATTCCTGAGACTACCCATTCTCTGGAACAGGCTCTCCACCCATACGAAGCAGAGTTCCTCCTTAATCCAATTCAAGTGCAACTTGTACAATTGGATGGGAAACAGGAAACTCATCCCTGGTTTGGCACCTATGTCTCTAATAGTCATGTACAGCCTGTAAATGGTTCATCTCCCTGGCCCCTGCTTGTAAATGTTTCATCTCCCAAGCCCCTGCTTACATTTATCAAGGTTACCAGAAGACATTTTCAGTGATTTTGGATGCATGGCTAAACTTAAAAAGGCACCCGTAGTCATTAGTCTTGTACACACCTCTGAACCTATAAATCTTTGGACTATTTAGGTGTCAAAGGGTAACTTTACAAAAGCTCCCAGTTCAGTCATCTGTAAACTTTGTTAGCCACAGGTCTTAGCTCTCTGCTTAGAGATCTGAGAAGTAAATAAAATGGAGAGGTCTTAGTACTGAGCCCTGAGAGACACTACTGGTCACATTCATACTTGCTGATGAGGCACCTGCAAGTCACAATGTCTGGGTTCTGTATTTCATCTTGTTTAGTATCCATCTTACCACTTATGTGTTGATTTTTAAAGCAATTAATTTTTGTTTGCTGCCACCATGGGGAATGGTGTCAAAGACTTTGGCCTGGTCAAGATATGCAGCGTGCACAGCATGACCACCCTCTACAGCTTCTGTAATTATCTGTCAAAGAAGTTTAGAAGATTAAGTAGACAAACTCTACCCTTCCAAAGCCAGAATGCTCTGGGTCAATTCTAATAAGATTATTGATATTGGAGTTTATGACATCCATTGTAATATGTTCCAAGGCTTTGAGATGAGGTTTGTAAGGCTAATTCATTTGTAATTACCCAGGTCAGTTGTAAGGCCACCCTTACAGACAGGCATCATGCAGGATGCCACTTATAAAGGATAAAACAAGTAGTTAAACTTAGATTTTCTAACATCGCTAGAGAAGAATTTAAAATTATGTTTGGTTTCACAGGCCAGCCTAAGTTTGTGGGCTCCTTTAGTGGACCTGACACTGTTTTTTGGTTGTTTTATAATGCTTTTGATATTATTATTGAGAAACGGGGATTTGGGATCTGCTAAATATTTTAAGGAGTTTTTTTTCTTTTGTTGTATAATTTATTTATGGCAGTGGACCATTATGGTGGTTTGTTTTTGAATTTACCATGACACTTGATTCTGGTAGAGACTGACGGCTCTGTTTATTTTTCTAAATTGGTGTACAATTCCTTAGTGAAACATGTTGCTATATTAACGTCAGAGAGGTGTAGAGTAAGTGAATTTTTATATATCTACCTATAGAAATAGTGTTTAAGGGAGGGTTTAATGGTTATTACTTTTATGTGCCATATGATTCTGCTGCTGCTGTTGTTGTTGTTCAGTAAACCTTATGTGTGAAGGTATAGTTTTATGTCCACCCTCTTCATTAGGCCAGCCTTGAAAATACATTTTATTATCATAAAACACATCATAGGTGGCATTCCCAGGGACATTCAAAATGCTTTTTGCATGTCACTATAACAAAATCATTGCATGCACACCATTTTCCCCGTGTCTTTTTCGGTTCATTTTTGTTGCCCCTGTCATCTGTTGGACTTATAGGAGGAGTGTATCCTTGTCTGCCTTTGTTACATTTCTAAAATAAATTGGAAAGTTTCCATTGGCATTAAAAAAAAAAAAAACTTCTAGGATGTTATAGGTGTCCAATTTACCCGTATAATTAATCTAAAATAATGAAAAATATCCTTGTTCTAGACAATAAAAAAGTGGTCCACTTCCACTTTCTCTTTCATTTTATAACCAAATTCTAAAACTAAGGGCTCTTAAAAACAAAAAAATCTATGTTACCAAAGGTGGTCTCACAAGTAAAGAAAATGCAGGAACAAAGATGAGACATACCACCAAGGCTGTCGTGACACGAACATGTCACGTTAAAAACCCAATTCTTTAATATGAACAATAAAAGTAGCATAAAACAAAGTTCTAGGGTGGATAACTGGTTTCAGTAAAAACCTTCTTCAGATCCTCACCCATTAACCAATGATTTTTCTAATAAAAGGAGTAATAGCCAATCATCAAGAAACAGGAACAAGCTTAACCAATGAGCTTCTCAAACTGAATCAACCATTTAGCATATCAAGATGACCAATGAGAGACTATCAGAAACTATTTCTTCGAATCAGGAGCATGCCAGTCTCAAATTCATTCAGAATAAAAGTAGAACCAGTCAACAAAAAACAATAACAAGCTGGTCCAATGAACTAGTCATAGTGAATCAGCTATTTAGCATAACAAAAGGACCAATCATCTTTAACCAGGAAGCTTTTTTGCCACTAAGAACCTATTCATAGTCAGGAAGCGTGTCTTCCAACAGAAATTAGACCTTGACTATTCATATTCATATAAGGAAAAGAGCCAGTGAAAACACCCAGTAAAAACAAAAGGAAATTAAGGAGCAAAATATGATGCCCATGCTGACTTAGATGCAGGCCTTCCTGAAAGATAGCATGATTTTTCTTTTCTATCAGTAAACTGGCTCTGTTTCTTAGCGGAACTCTTTGTTTTTCTGATCAAGTGACTGTGCACAGTGACAGTTTCAACCAGCTGACTGAGAAAAATATCTTCAAATGTAAATAAGGCAATAGCTATTAGTAATTGCAAGACCAAAGTAACCAATCAACTGTTGTCAAAAACACCTTCTCCTTATATGAAGGGAAAGAAAGTAAGACAGCAGAATACATAGCCCATATATACTCAAGTCCGTAAAGCAATCAGCATGTTACATTAGATCAATTGCATTTCTTGAGAAGGCCTCTTGCTTTTAAAATGGGCTTAAGAGGGATAACAACATTAAGACCAGGTAGACAATTGCCTCTGGGTTTCATAATCCATTTAGTTTCTTGTAGTTCAGTGCTGTTATGTATATCACCCCTTCTCAAATTCCCTCTTAGCATACTTATAGCCACAAATTGAAACCAGTGTGTTTTGTTGTTTTTAATAAGCTCATATAAGGCATTGGTCTCAACACTGTTATGAATATCAGATAAGTGTCGTCGAATCCAGTCTTTAAACAGTCTGTTGGTTTTGCCAACATAGTAGGTTGGACAGGACATACAAGTGGCTATGTAAGAAATGCAATCGATGTAATGTAACATGCTGCAGATTTCATACATATATATATATATATATATATATATATATATATATATATATACATACATGTAGATACCTATTTATCTAGCTATATCTCAGAAAGTGAGGGGAAACACTGCATTCATTTTCTCATACCTCATAATTTAGCCAACATTATAGGTCACCAGCAAGCATTTCAGTTTGACATAACATTGTCAATATGCAATTCTGCTCGGTAATGAGGTTGCATAATACTGTTTTGACAAGATTATTGTAAACTTTAATGACTTCGCTTCATGACTTGATGTCATAATCTTGACTATTTTGAAAAAATGAAACAGAGATATTCAAACTTGCCAATGTTTTGGGTTTACAATTCATGCTGAGGGCTTTACTCATAATGTATGTGATTTTTAATATTTTGGCTGCAGTATATTTTACAATATAGCTTCTATCCTGAAAACACTTTATGAAAGTTACATTGGCCATTTTATTTCAAATCCTGGACAAAAAATACAGTTTTATTTTGCATTCTGAATGCAGTGTTTGTGTTAATTGGGTAAAACCACAGCCTAGACCACAAATGTACAATTCTGATAATTATGTTCATAATTTGCAACATAACATAAGTATGTGATGACCTAGAATAAGAAATACTAGAAACCTTGTAAGTTCAGAATATATAATTAACTTGGCCAATACCCCCTTATTAGTTTGGCAGGACTTTAAATTTAAAAGCCAGTCATGCAAACTAACATTTTCTCCAGATATTGTCATGAACATGATAGCTGTTTTTTTTTATACTCAGCAGTAAATTCTTCATGCAGTCCAACAGAAAGTTTAATGTTTAGAATGCACGTCTGGATTCAGAGTAATGTGTAATATTTTATTTGTTTTATAAGACGGTACCATTACAATAGTGGGATTACAATATACTTAATAACTAATATTCATTTAGTTCTCTTTGCCTGCTGCTTTATTCACGATCTAGAGGCACACTTGAGGCATCTGGAAAATATTGGTAACTGCCTCCTCTAGGACAGGTTCATTTTCCAAAACTGTTTTTTTTCGGATCTTTGCATGTAATGTAATGTCATGTATGTCTGCATTTTTTTCTTTCACAGCTATATTTCATCCATAACATTTTGAGAATGGAGAGACAGATGTTTGCCAAATCTCCAATCAAGTTCAGTAAATTATGTCATTTAGATTCATTTTTTAAATTGTAAATCCTCTGCACAGATGTCAAAGGCGGGGAATTGCACAAACGATGTGCTTTCCTTCCTTTTTCCCCAAATGTACCCTAGTAAATCTATTATACTGCACATGAAGTGACTGACCTCAGCATGGATCAGCTTCTGGCATTTTTTGGATTATTTTCTTAATTTTGTTATTTAGGTTAGTGACAGTAGGCATGTGTTTGATTTTCAGGGGACATTTGAAGTAGTAAGGGCAATTGAACAGAAGAATGACAATAATCCCACCACCTGCTTTTTTATTTTGATAAATGGCTTGAGAGCTGTAACATCCAATAAATCTACAAGTAACTTAGGCAGATAGAACCTCAGTTGGAAATCTTACCCAAATAACAGCACTCCAGGAGAGTAGTACTCTCTTGCAACCCATTCCCCCATGCTGGACTTTATTGCCATTGTCAGTATTGGAAAGTGAATCCAAATACCAGGTTCATTCTTCTTCAGTCTCATTTGTGTTCATTAAAACACACACACACACACACACACACACACACACACACACACACACACACACACACACACACACACACATAGACACACACATACACACACACACACACTACAAATATATGAGTGCATGCACACATGCATACACAGAAACACATGCACATGTGCACACACACACACACACACACACACAGACACACACACACACACACACACCACAAATATATGAGTGCATGCACACATGCATACACAGAAACACATGCACGTGTGCACACACACACACACACACACACACACACACACACACACACACACACACACACACACACACACAAACACACCCACGCACACTCACACAAAGACACACACACACACAGACACACACACACACACACACACACGCACACACGCATGCACATATGCACACACATGCACACACACACACACACACACACACACACACACACACATACATACACAAACACACACACACATATATGCAGGCACTCCCTTGCACACACACACACACAGACACACACACACACACACACACACACACACACACACACACACACACACACACACACACACACACATACATAAACAAACACACACACACACACACACACACACACACACACACACATGCTTAAAATTAAATATATGACGTGACCACACACAGACTATCACATCAGTGCTGACCCTGGAATGTACAAACAAGAAAGGTGCTAGAACAGTGTAGTCCACATTAAATAGAGACGGAGAGGAAGAACAGAAGAAATAGAAGGGAAAATACAAGTTCAAGTTATGTAGCAGACTTGAGCAAAGAATCCCCCTGGGAGCAATAACCTGTGCAACTGTTACAAAAGGAGAGGTGGAACTTAAACATAATTATGCAAAAGATATTGATCTAAAGGTAATTTCAAAAGACGTATGTTGCATAATACGCATTTTTGACCTAGTTAAGAGAAACAAATGTGCACAGAGGAAACTGGATATGCACCACATGTTGCATGTGTCACCCAGAGTGTGCGTCACAAGGCAGATACACTGCCCTCTTTTTGCAGATGCCACAGTGACCTATACTACTGAAAACAGACCATTTTATTTGTGTTGCCCTAAATGACTAAATAATTACCAGGCTTTATAAAGTAGGTGTACATTATAATTAAACAGTTGCACTATGGGGTAACCTACATTGAGAAAAGTGATCAGTCACTGTACTAGTATATAAGACCACCACACATACTTGTACAGATCTGACCTGAATGTGCCTGCCCACATGTATAGCTAATTTACTGACTTCACATGAAATATCTGTGAAAGATGTTTGCATGTAATCATGTCATCACAGTCTCCAAACAAGGATCACTACTTACAGTGTGACCCGGTGTTAAATGTGTCCATGTTCTGCCATGCTGGCAGTACACAACACTGTTATCAGTTCTGTGAAGCCATGCCCACAGAAACACACTGCATGTTACATATATATATGCGGGCACAGCAATTACAACACCTTATTTACAAGTCTCAACTGATGTGGCATCTCAGTATGCAGTCCTAACATGCAGCAAGTGCATGCTAATTGCATTCACAAAGTGCAAGACAAAGATACTTACAAAGATGGATATAATTCTAGCGTTTTACCACTTCCACCCTACCAACCAGATGTTCTCTTCATTCTGGAGAGTTTCACAAGGCTGAATAGTATTTACTAATCTTGCATCAGGAGGAGGCATCATCATCTTCAGAGGCATTGCAGGATGTTTAGATCTCCCTTTTCTTTTTCCCCCCTCTCATTCACTTATCTACCCACAGCCACCCGCAATGCTCATATCGTAAGGAAATATGTCCCATTGCATGTTACTTGCCAAGCCATGCCACACCACTACTAGCCTTGCAGATTGTTCTGGCAATACTGTGATATGAATGACTGCTGAACATTTCTGCCTAGACACAACTGATATATTGTGGAGAGTTTCAAACATTAGCATGACAACCTAGCTCTACAGTGCAGAGGGATGGTGTCTTCATACGTGTGGTTCCAGTGCATCATCGTTTGCAGTTTTTATTCCCTTTTTGGGTGTACTTGGATTAGCCAGCTACTCATTCTTTTTACAAATATATAGGGGGAGGAGTGAAGAAGTATGATCTGTTTGCCTCTTCTAGGAGGCTTGGAGGGGATCACATGCACCTGGAAACACACTATGCAGTGTGTACTCTCTATGGAAATTGTAAAGACCACCACTGATAATACAAAGGGATGTACATGGCCACCTGGAAGGAATAATTCTTTTGAGGTAAGGGGGATAGGTGTATGAAAAACAGGGCCAGGGACAAAAACAAACAATGACAAAAAAATATATAAACCATCCACAGTAGATGTCTAGATGATGTCCCCTCCTGGTTTACCCTCACCCTTGATGATGGGGAACTAATGTCCCAACCATCCTGGAGAAGGCTGATGATTAACAGGCGGGTGCTATAATAAAAAAGTGCACAAACTGTCAATAATCCATAAAATGAATAAGCCTTTGCTCGGCTGAGCTTGTTCTCTGTCAAGTATCAAGATCAACATACTAGATGGGTCATATGCCACAGGGACAGCAACTCATGTGAGTTAAGTGCAGATTTACAACACACTGCACTATAAGATTGGAATGTACAGCTATACACATAGTTAAAGTGGAGGTCTAGGGAGAAACTCCCTTCGGCAGGTAACTCTTACAGGTTGCAGACAGTGAATGGTACACAGCAGAAATCTAAAAGGGTGGACCTCAAGAGAGCATGCACACACACACACACACACACACACACACACACACACACACACACACACACACACACACACACACACACACCTAAACCCTACATAGTTCCATTGTATGACATACTTATATTTAGAAGAAAAAGCAAGGGCAAGGAAAAGTCCCGAATTAAAATGAATAAATAAATAAGAATGCATGCACTGACACAGATACTATGCACAATCTTAGCCTTTATATATCAGCATCCACTGCACCAAAACAGACCAACCATGTGTATTATCCTATAGCAGCTTGTGTGCATGTTAAGTAGGATATGACAAAGCATAAATATGTGTCTGCATGTGTGTGTGTATGTGTATCTGTGTGGAAGTGGGTATTTTTGCTCATATATGTGTGAGCTTATATATATCTGTTGTGCCCTGTGGGTATATGGGTTTATATATATATATATATATATATATATATATATATATATATATGTGTGTGTGTGTGTGTGTGTGTGTGTGTGTGCATACCTATGTTACCTATGTCTCTGTGCTTTAATGCATATGATGTGTGGTATAGGTGTGCATTGTGTACACTTATGGATGCACATTCTAAACAGTGCCACTGTGTGTTGTGTGTGTAGTTGTACACATTTCTGTTTGTGTGTGTGTGTGTGTGTGTGTGTGTGTGTGTGTGTGTGTGTGTGTGTGTGTGTGTGTGTATGTGTGTGTGTGCGTGCATTTGTTTGGTGTGCATTTGTCTATGTATTTGTACACATGTAGCAGTAAGACAAGACACAGATGCCTATCTACCATTGTTATGCATGCCCTAACCACTATTTAATTGCCATTTCTTTAGTCAAAGTCTGTTGAAAATTATCTGATTTGCCCCTTAAACTTAGTTATATTAATTAGGACAATGTATGGTCCTAGAGCCCTGCAATGAGGTGAGAGGTGGAGTTGTACTTCACTTCTCATGTAAAAAAATGAAAGAAAGGAAGAAAAGAAAACATCAGTGATTACCCGTGTGGTTGACTAGACCAATCTAAAAATAAAGAGGTCAAGCACCTCAATGCGGGCATTTGAGTATACTAAATATCTACCTCGCTGTGTGGTATTCCATATCCAGTGCTGCATGAAGCACAAAGCACTTCTGATCCATTGTTCTGCGATATCTTACAGAGAATATTTTGGCCTGTGCAGCGTTGTTCTTCTTCTGATTATTATTATTATTATTACTGCTGTATTAACACTACCACATGCTTTGCTGACTATTGTGGCTATTTACAGGTAGACAATGGTGAGAAAAGCATCACAGGTGCTACATAAAACAAAAAGAAGAAAGACAATTGAAAGTCAACTTAACAAAATGACAAAAGAAACACTAATGCATGAGAAATGCAATAGAGCAATATAAAACTGTACAATCATCATACAGAATACAACAAGACTGATTTAAAACAAAGCAGTTAAACTGCCAAGTAATATTAGATAGATAGATAGATAGATAGATAGATAGATAGATAGATAGATAGATAGATAGATAGATAGATAGATAGATAGATAGATAGATTAGATGGATAGATAGATAGATAGATAGATAGATAGATAGATAGATAGATAGATAGATAGATAGATAGATAGATAGATAGATAGATAGATAGATAGATAGAGGTAAATCTTTTATAACAAGACAGACAAATCACTGAAGTAATAGGAGTACACTGGTACCTGTCAGAGGTGGGCATGATAGAAAAAGGTACAGAAACAAAGCAGAACAATTTTTATTTGATTCTTAACAATGAAAAGTGAAAATAGCAGCTTATCAGTCTCATTTATGACATACTAATTTTGAGATTGTGATAGTCTGAGGTGCAGCACTTTTAGATTTAGTGTAGGAAGCATGTGGACATATAGCTTCTCACATTAGGGAGATGAAGGCCCCTGTGTAAAACACTATAATACGATTTGATTGGCTTTCATTGGTTGCTGTTTTACAATGTTATTGGCTTTCATTGGTTGCTGTTTTACAATGTTATTGGCTTTCATTGGTTGCTATTTTTCTGACAGCTTGCACTTTTCTTTTCATTGATGAATGCTTTGCTTTTGAACTTCTATCATGTAGCCAAGTAATGCTTATGTACAAAAACTGCACATCTTTTATTTTTGGGTTATTCTGCCACACATTTGACACTATAGCATACTGGAGTTCCATTTCTCTATATCTGACTTTAAATCTAGCTTCTTTCATGCAGATACTAGTGAATTTGATTAAGTCATAAAGTCTGACAAACTAGTCATATCTGAAAACAAATAGCTGTGTCAAGTGAGTTTAACCACATTGGGAAAATCAAACAAACATTTTGAATACTAAACTATTTGCTACAGCAAATGCAAAGTGAAATTTCTGCTTAAAGTAAAAACATTTTGGTTTGGCTCACAAACATGGAAGGTACCGCATTCATGAGAAACATTGCAAGAAAGTGTATACTTTAGGCTTTGGGTCAAAATGTTGAAAACTGCCAGAGTTACAAGGCTGCATCTGGAAATATCAAAGCATGCGCTGAGCGTCAGTGGTTTTCATAAGTTAACATTCTAAATTTCCATCATAGTATTTTAATGGTTCTATTTTATGAACAACAGTACTGAATATTACACATGCTGTACTGAATGTGGACTTGCACAGCAAATGCTATATTTTCCACTGGCATATCTGCATACTTTTTTTCAGAGTTTAAAAACAACAGCTATCATGTTCATGGTATGATCTGTATAAAATGCTAGTGTGCATGCTTGGGGTTAAAATAATAAGACATGCCAGAGCAAAAAGGAAGTACTTGCCAAGTACGCTAACATACCCTGAACTTTTATTTTTTATTATGTTCCAAGGTTGCTAATTTTACGTCATGCATTATGAGTGAAGCTACTGAAATTGTACATAGCTGATATGGATAATGTTTCACATAATTAGAGCAGTCTTCTTTCAAAAGTAAAAAAAAAAGTAGTATTCAGTGACTTCTACATTTAAAATGCCAATTAGAACATGCTACTAACATCTTATTTTCTTCCTTTTGTTAGTGTGTACATATTGAATTTTACTGCAACAAAGCAACATGTGCATTTGAAGGTTTAAGACCCCTTTCCACTGAAACAAATTAGAAAGCTGAGCTCTTGCGCTTCACTTTCTGTACAAACCTTTGTCAATGTTCAGATGACAAACACTGTTAGAGAATGGGCAAACTGCACATCAGTACTCTGATTGGAGAACGAACATTCTTCAGCAGGGTTTTAACGTACAAGTAATGCCCACTGAAAAAATAAGTCCACCACTTCACAGCAGCATATCAAACCTCCGTGGAGTTCAGACTGAAAAAACTGAATGGCCGGCATTATTTTACCATTGCTAAGCAGCGCTTTTGATGTTTCGTGAGTGTAAAATGTGAAAAAGAGAAAGGAATTAAAAAAAAAATGTGTGTGTGTGTGTGTGTGTGTGTGTGTGTGTGTGTGTGTTTATGTCTGTGTGTGTCTGCATGCATGTCAGTGAAAGTGACAGCAAGTGAGCTGTTATTTTACACTCGCTAAGCAGCGCTTTTGCTGTTTAGCAAGTGTAAAATAAAAAATAAAAAAAATTTTAAATAAAGCGCGTGTGTGAGTGTATGCAAGTATGAGAGTAAGAGAGAGAGATTGATTGAACGAAACTGACAAAAGTGTGTGTATGTATGTTTATGTTTCTGTCTGCATGTGTAAGTGAATGCGTGCATGAAAGTAGAACAAACTTTGTGTGCGTTTGTGTGTGTGTATGTGTGTGTGTGTGTGTGTGTGTGTGTGTGTGTGTGTGTGTGTGTGTGTGTGTGTGTGTGTGTGTGTGTGTGTGCGCGTGCGTGTGTGTGCATGTGTGTGCGTGCATGTGTGTGTGTGTGTGTGTGTGTGTGTGTGTGTGTGTGTGTGCGTGTGTGTGTGTGAAAGACAGAGAGAGTAAAGTGTGAAAGCAATCTAGTGATCCGCTGGCAGCAGCAGCAGTTCTGCATACTTCTCATCCTCAGATATAGTTCTTGCCCTATTAGCACAAGAAATCTGGACAAAGCCTGACATAATGGGGAACAAATGCTAAGAAATAGGGACACATTTTAAATAGGATCATAGGACCATAGGAAGTAACTAGGCTTATGACCATAAGTCCCTTAAAAACCAAGCTAAGTTCTACCCTTATTTCCACGATCAGCCCCTATTAGCCCTGTCCAAGAGGGACACAGGTAGAATCCCTGGGATGAATTTACGGTTACCCACCCAATTGTTTAGATTGCGTTTGAAGAGGGCCAATGTGGTGCTCTGTTTGACATGAAATGGGAGTTTGTTCCAAAGATGTGTTAACCTCTGGGAGACAAATCTGTCCCTCCATCAGGTTCTATTAATGTCACATACCAGGTTAAGGTCTTTAGAGTGAGTAACCCATGTACCATTTGACTTGCGGATATGCAGCAATTCCAATAAAGCAGGGTCAGAGATTGCCTCAGAATAGTCTGTATGAAACAGAATAAAGTGACAGTGATTTCAGATGATTCACATAGGACAGATGCTGAAGACCTTGAAGTTTCCTTGTGAGGAATCTTAGTGGTCTCTCCAATTGCTGCAGGTGTTTGGAAAGGTACATACCAAAAGGGATATTGTACGCAATTAGTGGCCAATGAGGGAAGAGTACAGGGAGGTTATAACTTCTTTTTTTCTGGAGGCAATGCCATTACTTATGAGATGAGCAATATAGAATGCCTTTCTTAATACTGTGGAAACATGGTGATCAAAGGTAAGGTTGCTGTCAGTCTAAGTGTCCAGGTGTCACAAGGTTAAGTCACCACTGACTGAGTCCTTAGGGTGTTGCTATTGATGTGGTAGTTAGCAGGAGAATCACTCTTACTGAAAGGGATGATAATCATTTTTTTTTTTTGCATTGAGTTCAAAGCCATGACTTTGGTAGCAATCCTTTGTTTGTGTAAGACCCTCTTGTAGGATGTTGACATCATCTGGAGATTCTATGACCACTCCCAGTTAGCAGTCATCAGCAAACTTTGTCTGCCACAGACCTTTAGTTTTTGCTTGTACTTCAGAGAAATAGTTTCCAAACAGTAGACATCCCAGGACTGAGCCCTGTGGAAAATCTCTGGTTACAGGTCTTCTGCTGGAAGTAGATTCCCCTATTTTGACTATATGTGTTCTATCAGTGAGCCAGTTAGCAACCCATCTAATGATATAAGGGTTAATACCTAGCTGGGTGAGTTTGTCAATGATGCCTGAGTGGGGGATAGTGTCAAAACCCTTGGCTAAGTCTAGGTAGGCTGTATGCATAGATTTCTCCTCATCGAGAGCCTTCTTGACTGTCTCAAAGGAGTCCCGCAAGTTTAACAGGCATGATCGTCCTTTGACAAATCCAATCTGAGAAGGGTCAAGTGTTTGAAGATTATCTATATCTTTGTTGATAAGGTCCATAATGATTCACATCATGGCCTTGCAGATAAGGCTAGTTAGACTAACAGGTCTATAGTTCCTGGGGTCAGTGGAAGCACCACCTTTGTGCAAGGGAATAACGGTGGACATTTTCCATTCAGCTAGGATGAAGCCAGTGCTTAGACTATGATTAAAAAGAGTACCCAATGGTGTTGCCAATTCTTGTTGGAGCCCATATAGGACACAGCCTGGGATGTTATCAGGTCCCATAGATGCTGTGTTTTTGGCCTTATAGAGGGCATTTACAACCTGCTCTTTAGAGATACAAGGTATGGGACAGGTGGTAGGGATGTCATAAGGTTCATGTGGTGAGGAGAGGGGAGCTAATTTGGATTCATTGATTGCTTTGGAGGAAATCACAAGAAGTCTTATTTCCTTGTTTAAGCTGAGGAGGGAATGTTTCTAGTTTAGGGCTCAGTCCTCTTACTATTAGACAGCCATTTCTTCCTCTTATTGTAAAGCCGGTTAATGGCAGTTGTCCACCAGGCAGGTTTGCTCTTCCTTGAGGGGCTTGTTTTGGTCCTTTCAGGTACCGCCAAGTCAATGCAGTTATACAGGTGCTTGTATAATGCATTGATGTAAAACTCAGCATAGTTGCCAGTTCACTCTGAGAGGGGTGGTGCAATGAAGCTATTTATACCAGCCTGTAAGAGGTTATAATCTGCTTTGGAGAAGTTTTCAGTTTAGTTGCTGCTGGGGGAGGGGGTCAGGTGTGATAGTTACTTTGAATGAGACTGATTTGTGGTCAGATCTCACCAGGGAAAACCTCATGGTGGGGGTGCTACAGTGGTCCCTCATATTGGTAAGCACCAGATCCAGGATATTAGCACCCCTTGTGGGGGTGTCAACCAGCTGGTCCGGGGCATTGGAGTTAACAAAGTAGAGGAACTTTTGGTCAAGTGAGTTTGAACACGAGTAATTTATCCAGTCAATGGATGGGTAGTTAAAGTTGCCCAAAACCATGGTGTTAGGATGTATCTTGATAGACTCAAGTAGATCCAAATAGGCAGAGTGAGTGTCCTGATTCATGGAGGGGGTCCTGTAGCTAGCAATGACTTGAATAGGTGTCCTACCAACAGTTAATTGCACCTGAAGTATCTCCAGGGAATCATACTGTCTAACCAATCTGGACGTGTATTTATCTTTATTGAATATTGATACACTGGCTCCTTTAGTTTTCACACCTTCAGTTTGTGACCATGAATGTATGGAAGGAGGTGTAACCTGGTATAGCTGAAGTGCTCTCCACAGCCTTGAACCAGGTCTCTGTGACTGCACAAATGCCTACATCTTCCAAGGTGAGGACTGCTTCCAGTGAGTGCAGTTTCATGATAAGACTCCTAGCATTTGGCAGCATAAGCTTGAGGTTGTATTTAGATAGAGTTTTTATTCTGGGAAGTTTGTCCTTCACACACTGCATTAAAAAGGCACTATGGGGGTGACAAGAGCCTTAGCCGGAAGCTAAAATCCCAGGTGTAACAGATGAAAACCATCTCTGGCAAAGCATCGAGGTCTGTCGATCATGTCATCATAGGCTGACAGATACTGGATCACCTTATAATGACACTAGAAACTAAGTCAATTATTGAAGTCAATCATTTTCTGTTTGTATTGAGGCATCATCTTAGGTGAAGTTAAAATGCTGTTTAAGGCTAGGGACATACCTGCTTGAGACACATAGTCTGAGAGCTCAGTCATGTCACTTTTCATATAATCCAGAGAGGTACATCTCACGTCGTTCACACCAGCATGGACTATAACAAAGACATAACAGTGCCTGTTGTTGAGAGACTTCAGTGCATGTGTGATATGGTGGATCCTGCCACCTGACAGACAGCTGATCATGACATTTTCCATATCCAGCTTAGTGAGAGGGACATCTGTGTGTCACGCAATGGAATCATCTATAACTAATTATGTTTGGTTTTGTGTTTTACCATAAGGACTTAACAGGTGAGACACTGGTGTGTGAGCTGTTATGTGTATTGTCTTCTGCAGTGGAAGTATTGAGTGTAGTGTGCTTGTGTTTGTGTTTGGGAGGTCTCTGGTGTTTATGTATGTTTCTGGTGAGGACCTCAGCATATGTAGGTATGTGTGATGTGGGTTTGAGTGGAGTATGAGGTGAGGTATGCATGCTGAAAACCCGCTCATTGTCATATGTACTGACTGGTGTGTGAGAGAGCATGGATTCAAGGTTCTTAATATAGTTGCGTCTCTCACATGTTGGGTTTGTGTGGACTAGGAGTAGACGGCTGTCAGTGAACATGAGGCAGTTGCTATACTGCTTCAGGATGCCCATGCTGACCAAGATGACTGGAGAAGCTGTGGGAAATTGTCCATTTATAGTGTTAGTTAAATTTATATAAAAGAGGTCACACTTAGGAATGGCTAATGGGTGAAAGGTATGGTTCTACCTTTGAGGCTAGGCTTAGTGCTTCACCTGACAGTATAGCAGGGCTGCAAAAAAACCTCTGCAGAACCACAAGCAAAGTGCTAAGGGAAAATTTAACAAGCAAAACATTTACGTCTATAACCACCAATGGTAATCACAGCTACATGGCAGCACACAATGGTGCACTACATGCAAACAAGTGCAAACATGGGGCTTTAATAAAACAAGAAATAATCCTTTTAACTCAAACTAGCCAGTAAAGTCAGTCCTTCTGAGCTGTAGTCCAATCACCCTAATTTAGATGGGACCCAGACAGCACTCTCCTCCCACAGGGGTGCAGAAGGGCCTTCACCAACAAAGATGGCTTGAATTTGATGCTTAGAACTTACAAAACAGACCCAGAAACAACAAACCCGGAAATGAGCTATGCTACAGCTGAACTAGTACAGTATACAGTAAAATGTGGCAAAAAAACAGTTCAGACAATTCAGACAGTAAAATGCAAATACAAATTAATGGTGCAATATAAGAGCAAAAACAGGCACTTATAGTTATTTTGAAGCAATAGAGGCCTTAGATCTTTTAGTATCTCAGTGAAGAGCTGGTTTTACTGCTCAAGTGATACCAAACAGTGTAGATTCATCAAGTCTGAATCTGGCCTATGCTATAAAATGCAGAAGAAATTCAAAGTGCATAAAATCACAGTCGCAAAAGCAAAAAATAGGAACATATTAAATTTTGCACTTATAAAATTAGAAAGTTGCTAGAATAACAGGATTTGTGTTAGCATGTATTTTCTGAATGATATGAAATCTAAAGGTCAAATGCATGTCATTATTTAGTGACTTTAATCTTTAGATCATCCCACTGGTTTGTCAAAAAACACATTTTTTATGAGGAGTAGACAGAAAATATGAGTCAAAAATCTGGTCATTCTACAAAAATATGTACAGTCGAGAGGTATGCTCTGAGATCAAGGTATCTTGGTAAGCCTAAAATAAATGGAACAAATGCTCAAAATGGGAACATATTTTAAATGATTTGCGTTAGCATGAATTTTCTGAAGCAGAGGTGTGTGTATGAATGGGAGAGAGGGAGTGAGCTCTACCACTGGCAGCAGCAAAGAGGTTTCTATACCTCTGGACCCTTACGCTGAAGACATCTAGATAAAGCCTAAAATAAAAGGGGAACAAAGGCTCAAAATTAAGAACAAATTTTAATTATTGCTTTTATAAAATTACAAACTTCCTTAAATAAAATGATTTCTGTTAGCAAGAATTTTCTGAAGCAAATAAAACTTTGAAACTCAAATGCATGTCATTATTTAGTAAATTGTGTTTCCAATGACTGGCAATAAACCAAACATTTTAGTAGTAAGGGACCAAAGAAACAAAGTAAATACCTGGATATTTTTAAGAGTTATATTTTGGATGTAAAATGCTTCTCCAACACCATTAACATATACTACAGCAAGTTTAAAACATTAGGTAGAGGATCTATTTTACATCACAGATATACATAAAAAATAATGTAGTACTTAAAAAAAAATACATAAGTAAAACACAACAATTTTACATTCGGGCCTCATAACACTCCTGGGCGGGTGTTATTTATACATTAACACACACCCTGTCAGGCATTATTGCTTGCTTACTCATGCCATTATTTCACGATAATGTCATGGGTGCAAATCTAGAGATGGTGATATCTCTGTGAAAGTAGGGTTCTTTACTGTAAACATTTTATTAGTATAAAGACACAAAGTTGAGACATCATTAAACCAATTTATGATTTTACTTCTTTTGGCTTCATACTATAAACCGAGGCCCATCTGCCATGGCTATCACCATTGCCAGTTCACTTGCCAAGGCAAAAACCTCAAAATTTTATTTCACATGTGCATGTACTTAACCATCAGTCATGCAAATGAACCAACATCAGGTATCTTAATCAGCATTTTGGACAGTCCTGAATCCAGGAAATACATATGCTGTATAACTTTCTCAGTGGCTCAATGTGTTAATGAAGTGAAGAACAGCACAAGCAGTGTAGGGTTTGAATTTAGGGATCAGAATAGTTTTTTTTTTTATTTTATTTTTTTTTTTTCTGTGTATGAACCTGAACTGCACTTGCTACTTAAAAGGTGAATGTTGCAATACATGTTTGTTTAATGGATGATAAAGAAGATACCTGTGAGCTACTGTTTGTTCACTGCAGTAACGACAAAACTGATTCAACTAAAGTTAAAACCAGTTGTATATGTATGATGTTATAAATTGTGCAAAAGTATAATTTAATGCAGTTAGCAACATAATGGTTTAGGGAAACATGAAATGTTCAGCAATACAGGCTGAAAAATATGTATGAACATGACTTCAGTGGAGTAATAGTAGTCATTACCCTAAGTGTACATTGTACTGATATATGCTCTGTAGAACATCATGCCCTGTAAACTCTGTATGGCTCTCAAATTGTCTGTGCTGTTAGCTTATTAAGAGGTGGATGCCTTTGGTGCTCACTCACCACCATCCTGCACATTACTTTATTCTTCTTCCAGTGTCCTATCCTCTGCTTGAGCTCCATTTTCACCCCTGTCCTATCAATCCATTTTCACATCTTTACTCTGGTCAAAAATAGATTCATACACTACAGACATAGCCAGAAATACCCCTTAAAACAAACTCTATGTTTCTGTACTCAGCACTTGCATGACGCTTGACATTGTACACTGATGATGAGTGATGGTAAATGACACCTCACTCCTCAAGGTGAAAACTGAAGATTTTACATTCAGCCACTTTAACATAGTGGTCACTGTACAACTTTGCTTAGTCCCACTGCACGACAGGAAGCAATACGGATAGCGCTATGAGGAGACAGTTATTCTTTGTGATAGACGTCAAGTTTTAATGTACAGCATATTGGATTTTACAGTTCTCATTATTGTTATGGAGTCTGATGAGCACATAGTCCCTTGCTTTATACTTTTCTCATTGTCCCTTCAAATGTGCAAGTTACTTTGTGGTGTGCTCAGATAATGCTCGGGTCTAAAGAATGTTGATGTAGATTTGCAGGCTTTTGAGTCTGTACTATGTTGAACATTAGTTAAGTGTTTCTCTCTCATAACATTTTCTGTTGTAAAGTATTGGATAGATATGTTAGTCCAACATCAGTAGCCTGCTTATCCCTTTATTTAATCTACTAGTATCTCTCCCCAGCTCATACCTTTCCACATTTGCATGCAAGAAATCTGGGCAAAGACAAAACTGATGGGGGGACAAAGTTGCAAAAATAAGGTCAGGTTATAATTATTGCTCCAATACACTTAGAAAGTTGCTAGAATAATAGATTTAGTATTAGCATGTATTTTCTGAAGGATTTAAAATCTTAAGCATAAGATGTATGTTATTATGCAGTGACTTCAGTCATCAACAGTTTGCTAAAAGAACACAAATTCTCCTAGGAACACAACACAATTATGACTTAAACATCTGTACATTCTTCAAATATGTGGATGGTGGAGAGGTATGCCACTGAATTATTTTGTATTATGGACACAACTGAATGATCATAACTCATGTTCTAATGCTAATGCAGAAAACATTAACACAGCATACAATTGTTCTGAAATGACTCAGAAGCAGAAATGTCTATATGCCTGTACTCCTTATTTGCATGATGCTTAGCAACAGGCAGTAGAGATCATGGCAACATCCCGTTCTATGTTCAAAAAACGAAGGTGCCAGTACTTTGACATTAGCCACACAAATGAGCTTGCTAGCTGTGTGCTTCAGTTAGTGATGTTGGAAGAAAGAAAGAAAGAAAGAAAGAAAGAAAGAAAGAAAGAAAGAAAGAAAGAAAGAAAAAGAAAGAAAGAAAGTAACGTCAGTAGCTTGTATTATTTCTTTATGGTTTATTGGCTTATTGTAGTCAAAATATGAGGAATTCACAATGATGCTGTCTACTTACTACATAATGAAAATCATTTCTGCACTGAAACATATTACCTTTCCAAATGTGCCCCAATGAAGAATACCATTGGACACATACTTGCAAAGTAGAATTAATTAGCATACTGTCATATGTTTGGCATGTATCGCTTGGAGTTACAAGGAAAAATGTACACAAATCACAAAGTCTTGTCACTTATATACAAAATCAATATAGAATTTCATACAATGATCTTGAGATAAACAGTTAGGAATACATGGGTGGTACTTATCCAGTTGGCAGCTCTTAAGTATCAAGCATCATATAACTGCTCAATACACCTTAATGTGACACATGTAGATATCATTCGCACTACAACAATTTCTTTTAATTAAATGATGTATGAGTTGTTGCTACAGTATGTAGTGATTTCTAATCAATGCAATCCTGTTTTGTTTTTCTGTCACAACATATTGCTCATTCACCCAAACGTATGTCATGTAACTACAACTATGTGCGTGCAACATTTGTAGTAAGATTTATCCTCTGGTATCCACGATATTCTCTAAATTGTAGTGGTTTGAATCCAGCAATGACTAAGTAATATGAGTGAGTGTGACTGCAGTGATAGGTAGGACTGGCTTATCCAACAGATTTGGTATGTACACCTCCACTCGGGAGAAACATTTATGAGGGAGAGGGCACCCACAACAATTTTATTCCCTTTTAGGTTCAGTGCCTGCTTTAGAACACAATGATTCTGTCATCCCTTGAAATCTTTTCTGTCTCACACTTGTAGTAAGACTTATGTGGCATTAGCAATTGATGCAATGTACTTTAGATTGTGGGATTAGATAGGCAGGTGTTTAAATCCAACAATGACTGACCACTATGTGTGTGAATCTTTGTTAAGTAGGAGTGGCTTATCCACCACTTCTGGTATGTTCACTTCTCCTCAGTGGAAACGTTTACAGAGACAGGTGTCCCACAGTTCTTTCACACACTCTCTCAAAGTAATTAAAGCTTAACATTCTACTTATTGTAAACATTTACAATTGGAGATAGAAAGGACAACTTCTGTAATTGCTTTAATGGAAGCCTTATGCTTTCAAACACAATGATCAGGTTATCCCTTTGAGTGTATTGTCCGACAAGTGTGTTTTGAAATTGTGTGTTGCACCCTCAGTTAGTGCACAGGTTAAGAAGAGCTTTACATACATTGTTTATGTTGTAATCTAGTGATGTATGGCTTTTACTGTTTTGTTCACAATATAGCAGTTAACAGGCATGAATGACTTATTCAACAGATCTTAATGTGTGTCATGCTACATAGTGGTTATAACATGTATTATGACCTTTGTTATGATATTTTTGTTAAGGTTTTGGGATGAGTAGGTGATTTTCATCCAGTAATTGCTGTCTTTCCTTATGAGCATGCCTAGTATAATGTTACATTACAGTTAGCAAAAAGTAATCAATGCTGTGGAATAGTTATTGCCATTTGCTGTTTTGTTGCAAAAATGTCTGAGAATTTGCTTTTGACAGCATAGCTCTGCCAACAGGCACTCAACGGAGGTAGTGGCCAAAGCTTGGAGGAAGTCAGCATTGGTATAGGTCTGTGTACACCTGTTGTATGTAACTTCTAAGAGTTTCTACAGTTCACTCATTACCTGATAGAAGTGTTGCACCTTGTCTGTGAGGTATACTGCACATTGTGATTCCGGTATTATGGATATGTTGCATAATGCTCAGTTCAGGAGACATGTTGGTTTATGACATGATAGTATACTGCCTTCAGAGATGGACTTTGTCAGACTGTACATAAGTGTGCATGTGTTGCAGCAGCAGGAAGTACACACATAATATGATGGTTACATAGCCAAAACTGCTTTACACTCCAGTGTAATAGAGCAAAAACGTTCATGTCATTACACAATATAGCCATCAAGCACACGTGTTGTGATTACTTCTCCTATGGGATAACTATCATGAGTGGTCTTCCTATCCCACATTCCTAATCATGCCCCTGTTCATAGACTGACATTCATACACACACAACCCAGATGTTACGGGACTGCCTCCAAATGACTTGTGTCTTCTAGGTTTCCATTTTAGTATATTTCACATGAAGTACCACATACCCTATGTACTTACATCTCATCCTTTATAGCTATAAATCTCTGTCAATGCATTGCAGTATAATCTTCCATTAATATGCAGTACAAAATGACAGTTGTGGTTCTGGGGTAGGTCGCTGTGGATTGCACAACATACTGATTTGGGATGCACTAACTATTTCATTTTCAGCCCTTCTCAACATGCATGTTGCAAAATCTATTATTGTTTCCACTATCAGTATTTTATGAGCAGTATATCCAGGTGCTCTTTAATTTCCTCAGTTGGTCCACAGTTTTATGTATGTATGTATTTTACCATTACCCTTCATTGGTAGCCAAGACATGATTAAAGGCAATCCAAAGACCACTCCTGGTGAAGGCAAGGATGAGTACCACTTTACAGGTCAGTAATAAAGTTTATTAAATCCAGTTAAGCACTTTCTTTCTTACTCATTTTAGAACTTCTTCAGAACTAATGCAAAACATTTGATTGCATTAGTTCTGAGGAACTTCTGAAATAAGTAAGAACGAAAGAGCTTAACTAGATTTTAAAACTTTTTTGCTGACCTGTAAAGCGGTATTCATCCTTGCCTTCACCAGGAGTGATCTTTGGACCCTTAATTTGTACTTCAGTACATACAATGCATGGAAATTTATAATCTTGTGTTATCTGACTTCTGCTCAAAAATCACAATTGCTTCATTTTGAGAATTTACTGTTTGTGTCTCAATATACTTGATAAAGCCAGTGAAGTTCCCTACATGTCCACTACCTGCCTTAAATGTAGTATCCAATTGTATCAGTTTCCCTTGCCTACTGCTATTGTTAGGCTGCCCTGTCTTTTATGTATTCCAGGTTGCCTATCTATAGTATCATTAGCTCATTACCGAATTCAGGCTTGTTTACATTCCCATTTTTATTTTTTCTACACAAGCTCTGCACTACCTCAGTGTGGCCATAAATATGTTTTCTGGTCTTCACCAGAGGCTACTCAAAGTATAGAGTAACTTGCAGTCTTGCATATTCAATAAACAATGCTGCTCATCACACACAGCTGGACTAATATTCTCTTTAGTGTGACATGTACACACTGTTAATGGATTCCTGGGATTGCTACACACACGTGCGCAGATGTGCATGTACACACACACACGCACACACACACACACACACACACACACACACACACACACACACACACACACACACACACACACACACACACACACACACACACGCGCACACAGTTGCTGTTGGACAAGGGATTGAAATTTGGCACATTATTTTTTCTCTGAATAAAATGTAATATAATACTATAGGACAGGTGCAGTTTATGAGGCATCAAAGGTTTATTTTTGAAGTTTATAGAAAAAGGTTGGGATGATGATAGTACCGGGAGCAGGTCACGGAGATAGACTGTGATGCACACATAGGAGTCATGCTTGAAGCATGCAGTGGTATTTTGTTAATGTTTCACATATGTGTGTGAAAAAAACAGTGAAAGACATTCTGCAATACGCTGGAAAGTTGTATACATAAAACCGACATACTATCTTGACTTAGATGCCTGGAAGCACTAGATAAATGCACAACTATTTCCACCCAGACAAAACACAGCTTTCATAACTTTTATTTTTTGTTTACATTAACTGCAACAAGCATAAGGCTACTGGTAGTGTAACATACAGATACAAACTATTCCACCACTGCACAAACTTAGCAACTTCTTGAAAAAAAAAAATTCAAAATTCCCAGTGCTTTAAAAAAACAATGCTAAACGTCTTGAGTTCAATATTGTTTTTGTTAAAGGGACAGTGGCAGAGAGTTTTTGTTTTGATTCTTTTCTTTGTTTACATTTTCAGTCTGGCTTTCTGAGCATGCCCCAGCTTTGGTTGCAGGGGTTGGAGGGAGGTGCTTACAGGGAGTGTCAATAGTCAAATTCCATCTCAAATTGCAGTTGTACTCACAAAAGCTCTCACTGAGTCATTCATTAGTGTCACCTGTACTTTTTTGCCTCAGAGGAAAGCAGCCTTTCAGGAATTTTATGACCTCACTTTTTACTACCTTGCAGGAAATCACATGAGCAATGCAAAGCTAAAATGTTAGTAAACAGAGTTTTCTGTTCATTTCATATTTTATTTTTTGTGGATTTCTGAATGCCAGCTAAGTGATATGATTATGCAAGACTGTGACTTGCTCTGTTGAAAGCATCAGAATGATGAAAGTTTCAAACAGTCTCTTTTTTTTTCATGTTTTGTTTTTTAATCATTGAATACTAGCCAAGTGTAATGGTTTTCTGACCCACAGTAAAATACATATGGATGTCACAAGCAACAGATTCATTTTAAACAGTGAAGTCCAAAACTGACTGTCATAGTGAAGGCTGTACAGAATGGCAACCTGTGATAATTTTTCATACTACATACTAATTCTTAAATTGTTTTACTATGGAGTAAAGAGAGTATGCCAATATACTGCTATGATTTAGTATGAATTCACTAAACTGTACTCTTTTGACTATACTGTCCTCTGTTACAATATGCAGAATAAATAAAGGAAAATAAAGAGCTGAACAATTAAGTTTTTTGATGAGTTCATAAAAAGTAAACACTGACAGTCTTGCCTAACCACACCTACCACAAGTAACACACAAAAAGGTAATAACCTTATTGTTTCCCAGTGATTGACGACTGAAAGCTTTGACAGGCACTGAATATTGTCAATTGTGTTCACCAGAGGGAATAAAAACAGTGCTGCATAAAGTAAATTGAAACCAGGAGTAGGGCTGTTGATGATGTGGTAAGTGGATGGTGACAACTTGGAGGTATTAGGACAAGTTTCTTTTGGTCAGAATTTTAGACTCTGAGATTGCCACTTTAAGAATACTACATAGCATGATGTTGGACTTATGCATCTGTAATTGTAACACAAAATTCCTTCAATTACCTTTCTTATGATGTGCACCTCCAGTTATCCAATCATACTGTTCTGTGCTGCTAATAATGTTACTAGACATATAAATCTCAAAAATTATATCGCAGTTTTAATAACTTGCAAAACAGCAGCACAGCAAAATATCTGTTAACATCTCATCCTCTTCTCATCCAGCCTATCAGACTCAAATCATTATGAACACTTACATTGTTAAAGGCACATGAGTTATATTACATATATATGACATTTCTGATCGATCGTCTCTCCTTATTATTTTTATGTCTGTGTTTGTTATTATTCTTATAATGGTTTATTAGATGCACACAGTAGTACAATCTGCTTACGTAGGATAATATTCCAGAAACTCCAGTTTGGCCTCTAGTACTGAAATTACTTAGCATTTAACGAAGGTGAGGACATTTCTTCATCTGAATGCAATGCATAATGCTTTCCAGTAATCACTTCATTCATGTTATGCAGAGCAATACAAATGTGAATACGGTGATGATTGATTACAGTAACCAAATTATTTCCTCATTCTGTTATCTCTGTTTCCATCTTAGTGATGCCTAAACTTTCTGTTTGCTTCAGTTCTTGACCTTTTCTTCTAAAAACTATTGATACTTTACAGACAGCATATATCACTGGCACACCATTAGGGGTAATTTTTGTATTATATTCTCCTTAAAAACTTAATAAATTTCTAAATAATTCAGCATAGTCATCTAGGATTTCATTACTATATTTCTGTATAGTATATGAGATTTCTCAATGTCCATGTAATTGTTAATTCACATATCCAAACTTTGCTTTCAGACTTTGAATTTATATTACAATCTATTGCATCTCACAGGCAGAACTACCAAAATATTAGGAACATTGAACTGCTTGAGCTGTGCAATTTGATTTTTTTTATTATGTTTTCATTCATGTCAATACTCACTGGCCAGAATATTTTAACAATGTGTACACAGTTCTCTGCTCAGTATATTGAATCTCAAAGCTTTAAATGACTCTTCAGGTAAAATATTACATTATGCACCTGTGTCTTATTTAAATTCGACAGTTTGATTAGTAATTCTGAGCATTTCTTGCCAGCAGTCTGACTTGAATTCCTTTTTTGTTGCTTCTAATGCATTTTACAGAGAGTTATACATCTGTAGTTCCAAGCATATCTTGAAAAATATATATTTCTTCTCTAATGTAAATATATTTTGTACACTCTGACAACATGCAATGTCTGTATTTGTCAGGGTTGTGAGAAAATAACAAAAATGCTTTGAGGATATTATAATCAAACTGAACAGGAAAATGTGCTCATTTGTCATGCAGACTGCTGTAGCTATTGTCTTGAAGTGAGAGGATTCCTGGCAACTGAAAATAAAGTACTTTCCACTATGAATTATACCCCTGAAAGGAAATACATTTCTTTAATGTGCATGTTGTTGTTCAATATGAATTGCTAATATCTCAGTTATGGGTATGAAAACATTAGGAATTAAGTATGCATACCAAGTTGCTCACATATTGTAGGATCAGTGTGCTACTGTTTATCATGTAGTTTAATCTCTCCAAGATCACAGCACGCTGACATAAGAATAAGCCTGTCACCTTATACTCTGATTACTTTTTCCTTCAAAATTCAGGGGGATGCAAGGGGCTATAGGAGGGTGTTTCCCCTTCAAAAATAATGTGTTTGTGTTATTTTAATGTATAGTCAGTTGGATCTTAAACTGTGCAGGTTACAGTACATGCGTTATGAGCATATGTATACTCAATATATTATTTTTAATGTATATTTCTTGGGAAATTTTCTAGCTCAGTGGTGTTAATGATTAGTAATAAGTCCTGGATTTTTACTTCTGTAGATATTCCATTTGCATTTAGCATTAAATGCTACAGACCCCATATATAACAACAAATGCATGTGGAAGAATACACCTTTCTATCCTACACAAATATAAAAGCTTCCATCACTATCACAAAGACATCTTTCTGACCAACAGAATGGCTATCAGTTAAGATGCATAGTCCATCAAAAATGTTAGCTCATACTTCTTTTAACATCACTTAGATGTTTTTTTAAGGCAGCATGATTCTAAATTGAAATTTTGTATCAGTCCTGTGATACCCATAGATACAGTTTTTTACATGCCCTTAAGAAGTAAAGTTTTGTTTAATAGACATTGATTAGTTCTGTAGATATTACATTTGCCTATGTTATCAGAGGTGAAAGGGTTTGTTATATGCATCCCATTAATTTCTATACTATTAAATTTCCTGAGGTACCTGAAAAGCAGACAGCAATTTTTATAAGATAAAATCTTGTAGCCCCTTTTCAAGGAAAAAGTGTGAAATACCATATAGTTGCTAATTTTCTGTATGACACATACTCTCCAAATATTAAACCTTATCTGCCTGGGTTAGTACTTCTTTTGGTAAACCAAGAGTTTTGTCAGCCTTTTCCTTTATATTCACTCATTGTTGTAACAAAGGTATCAACCAATTTATGTTTACAGTTAAATCTTATATTATTTTCTTCCTACTGGTGCAACTAGATCTGCAGATCTTTCGTTTCTTGAGCTAGTCATTCAAGAATTAATGTCATTCTTTTTTAAAAAGCAGAAAATTTATCTCAGTTGAACAACAGGTTTAGAAATAATATGGAATCCTCTTTCTCTTCTCTCTTTCTTTTCTCTCATGTTCAGCTGAGTTTATACATCCCATCCTGTCTGCGCCATAGAGTGGTTGTGTGTTTAGCTGACCAGGTCCCTGCCACCAGTCAAATTAAGGACATTGCTAACCCTAGTCAGCTTTGAAGACCATTCACTCACTTTATGAGTGTCTTTCCTTAGGTGGAATTCCAATCCAGCAACAGTGCAGTATATTTACAATGTCCCTGCCATCAATCAAATTAAGGACATTGCTACCCCCAGTCAGCTTTGAAGACCATTCACTCACTTTATGAGTGTTGTTCCTTCAGTGGAATTCCTATCCAGCAACAGTGCAGTATATTTACAGTGTATGTTACACTGTGTATTCAGTAATCCTAACACTATACCCACTTGGTGTAGAATATAACTTTGTGACTACTGTATGCCTCTTTAAGGTACTGCCCCTGGTCAGCTATAACACTCCCTGTGCACCTCACCCAACAACTCCTGCTCTCTCTAGTGCTTAAGTCATTCACCTTCCCACATAACCTTACACCTATCCACTTTCTCTGCTAGCTGTTTCCCTCTACTCTCATGGCTTCCTACCGACACAGTCCCTCACATCTCTACCTGTTTGTATCCTCCCTCTGACCTCTCCCAGATAGAATCCCACTGACCTCTCTCTCCCACATACAGTCCCTACTCTTACCTTTCCCCTACCATAATCTCTGTTCATTCACCTCTATAGCCTTGTTCACAACCTAGCGACTGTCAGGTTCCCTGCTTAGATTGTGTACAATTACATCCAAAACAGGACCCCAGGACATTAATCATGGCATTCTCTCCCCTGTGCTAAAGTATCCGACCTTCTTACTGATAGTTTTTTTTCTCATCTAGTTTTCTAGACCTACAGGAAGGTGCTGCCCCACTCCATTCACTCTGCTCACTTCGCTCCCCTACCCTACCCCATTCCCACACACCCCACATCAATTACATTTATAGTTATAGACCACATCCCAACACAATTAACTCCCAATTATCCAATCAAACCTCACCTACCATCCCTCACTTAAAGACTCCACCACACCCCTATTCAACACCTGACTATTATTACTACTACTATCACTCCAACAATAACCCAACTACTCATCCAACTCAACATGTCTTATATGCATCTCACCCACCTACTAAAAGTATTATGCTCCTCAGTATCTTCTCTCTTCTCCTTCTGTCAATCCTTTCCTCCTACCACACTCACCTTAATACCACCTCCTCACCACCATGGCAAACAGATTCCACAACCAGTCCTAGACAAGAAGAACATTTCCCTATATCACCCTATGACCATTCCTCCACCCAATCTTTTTCTTCCCTTTATAATACTCTTAAATACAAGACTAGCACCCCGTCCTCCCAGAAACAGGCTAAGATATTACACAAACTAAACAAGATCTAGCTATAACTTCTCCAAAAACTTACTTGCTGTGGGGACATTCACCCTAACCCAGGACCCAACAAAACTAACCACAGTACCGTTCAACAACTAAATCCTCTATATCTAAGGTCATCCTCATCTCTACTCCTTTTAAACACCAATGTAAGAAGCATTCGTAACAAAATCCAGGACCTTCATGCCCTACTAGTTCTATACAAGCCAGAAGTCATTGTGCTAACAGAAACATAGCTCAAGCCTAAACACCATGATAATGAAATTAGGGCCCCTGGGTACAATATTATACGTAGAGACAGATCATGTAAAAAGGGAGGGGGTATCACAATATTATTCCAAACCACTTCACATTTGAACAATTTGAGTGTAATTCCCAAGAAGTAAAAGACATATAACTAATTCTATCCAAATTAAAAGTCAACTCCAACAAACACATAATTATTGCAGGTGGATATATCCCACCCAGGTAATAATACTACCATACTGAAAAGCCGACTAAACTGGATGTCATCCTCCCTTCCACAAGAAACCATACTATTAGGTGACTTCAACATTGACCAAAATCCTTCCACCCATATAAACCTTCATGGGTTTAATCAAATTATAACTGCCCCCACAAGAATTGACAAAAGCTACAAACTCCAGTCCATCTTAGACTGGATTCTGCTATCAGACTCCACACTGGCTCAACAATCAGGCTGTCTTCCTTTTTTTTTTCAAAACAGGTTTATTGTTTTAACATACAAGAGAAATATCATAACAATGTTATACAAGTAATTAAAAATAGATATGATTATAACATTCAACAAAACAACTAAAGTATTTACAAAGACATCCACTACAATCAGATCAATTAATTAAACTAAAATACCATGCTATTGAAATTAGGATTTTTTTAACAAATTTTGTAAATTATCCCATACAATATAATAAGATGTTTTTCTAGTTGTTCTTGACCTAATTGTGTTTATTTCCATATGGCACACTATATTCATAACATTTTTAAATTCATTGAACGAAGGAGGTGTATCTGAAATCCAATTTCTGGTTATTATTTTCCTAGCCACTGCTAGAATAGACCATAACAAGGGAAGCTTAACCTTTTAACACTTTGAGGTACAGGTGTGTTGAATAATATAAGAGATTTAGAAATAATGAAATTATCTGTAAAAAGAGCCTGCAAAAATTCATTAATTGACTTCCAGTATTCTTTCAATTTTATACAGTCATAAAACATATGAGCCCAGTCAGCATTAATTTCTACATTACATCTCTTACATAGATTATCTTTATTATTTATTTTATTCATCATCAAAGGTGTATAAAAAGATCTATGTAAAAATTTCCATGTATAAAGTCTCCAGACAATGGAAGACGTAGTTCTATAGGCAGATTCCAATATATATTGTTTATCTTGTTGATTTGGTGGGTCCCCATTAATAGAAGTGAAATAATTCCAGTATGTATCTACACTGTAAAAAGTTTCTTGTCTGAAAATTTTATGTATGTATGAAAGTTTACCTTTATCAGAAACTTTATGTTGTAAATTTAATATCAAGTAATCAATCAGTGTTGGAATAGATTCTTTAACTGTTATAGACATTAGATCTATTTTATTAATGAGATGTTGTCTAAAGGTCTGAACCTCTAACCAGCAAGTTTCTCTTAGATCAAATTCTTGTTTTAAGAAATCTAGATTTTTAACTTTATTATCAGATATCAACTGATACCAGTACTTTAGATAATTATCTATAGCTAAATGAGTTCATTCAGAAGTAGATGACAAAAGCATACCCTGAGTCTACATTATAGGGAATATAATAAAATTCCATTCCCTATACTTAGGGTGCATGAATATAAAGTTACGATAACTAATAATAATATTTAATGGGTAACAAACCATATGTTTAGGTGTAATAGGTGAAGTACAAAATTCCTTTAGTAACCATAACATGGAGTTATTTACAATCATATTTTTATGTGTTAAGGAGATTTTCATGAAGTGCATACTAATTAGCTCCCAATAATCTTTCCATTTTGTGACATATGACTGATCTATTAATAAAGTAATAACTTTTACAATAGAAGAGATAGTATATAAATTAAAGTCTGGAAAAGAAATACCCTCTTGAGACCAGCTATTAGTATGTTTCTTTAATGCAATCCTAGGTCTATTAGGTGCCCATAGGAAATTTAACATTAGTGTATTCAGTTTCTTGATAATTATTTTTGTAGGTGGAAGTATTATTGATTGTATTAAGTATAAAATCTTGGGGAATATTATCATTTTAATAATTGTAAGTCTCTTCTCCATAGTAAAATCATATTATTCCAGGTATTAAAAGATTTTGTATATTAAGAAAACAGGTATTATAATTATTATATATAATAGATTTAATATCTTTAGATAGTATTATACCTAAATAAGTTATCTGACCTGAATTGGGTACATATTTAGTAAAATCACTAATGAGAATATTTTTTCGTGTATATATAGGTAGTATTTTAGTTTTTTCTTCATTGAATATTAAACCAGAAATACTTTTAAAATTCATCATTTTATCAAATAGAGACTGCATAGAAGAATTAGATCCTGCAGATGTAATTAGAACATCATCTGCAAAAAGTTGAATTTTGGATGTTGTATTTTCATCTATTTCAAAACCCTCTATGTCAGTACTGTTTCTGATCAAATTAGCCCAAGGCTCCATTACTAAAGTGAATAATAGTGGAGAGAGTGGACATCCTTGTTTTGTACCTTTAAAAATGGGTATTTTTTGTGAAACATATGTTCCTACCTTAATATAAGCCAATGTTCCTTTGTATAAATGCTCAATTAGATTTACAAATGCATCTGAGAAGTTTGTGCACTTCAGTAAGGTAAACAGATAGTCCCAACTTATGAATCAAATGCTGAACTTATATCAAGACTAATAAGTGTTAAATCTTTCTTTTTCCTGTTTGCAAAATCAATTAATGTTAAAGTTCTTCTTATATTATCAAAAGTATTTCTATTTACAATGAAGCCTGTCTGATCTATATCTATAATGCTGGGGATGATTGTCTTCAATCTATCAGCAAAAATAATCATAAACATTTTATAATCAACATTAAGTAATGAGATGGGCTGATATGAAGTACATCTAGCTGGATCTTTATTAGGCTTTAAAATTGGCGAAATAAATGTATATTGCCAAGATGGGGGGGGGGGGGTTATTAACTCAGTTTGGGCCAAAATAAAAACCTTATGTTTTAATGAATATGTACTTTTAGAAAGGATTTTATATATCTCTGGTATAATACCATCATTACCCGGTGCTTTGTTTGATTTAAGCTTATTTATTTGTGTAATAACCTCTGTATATGAAATACTTTTGTCCAATAGTTTAATCTGTTGTTTATTAAGCTTTTTATTCATGTTTGTGGTTATAAACTCCTTTATTTTATCTTTAGGTTCCATGTTAATGTTATTATGGTTAATTTTGTGAAAGTGATTTCTAAATTCATCTAGTATTTCTGGTATACTAGAAACATTCTTCTTTTCCTTAGAGAAAAGATTTCTTTGATATGGTTTTGTTTATTCAACCTTTTTGTTTTATTTTTAAGTCTATGTAAGTATTTGGGGCTTATTGAATAAGACAAAAACTTGTATTTCTCTAAAGTTATTTTAACTTTATGAGTTAAAATTTCTTTGTATTTCTCATTTAGTTTGTTTATTTCTTCATTAACTTTCTTGTCCATAATATTTTCTTTATTATTATGTTTATAAGAGTCTAATTTACTTTGAATATCTAACAATTCCTTATCCCAAGATTTCCTTTTATTATTATACCATCTGATACTTTGTCCATATAGATATGATTTTAAGGCATCCCAAACATAGACAATGGAGACTTCAGGAGTATTATTTATGTCTAAAAAATTTTTACTTCTGAAAGTATATATTCTTTATAGTCTTTTAGTTGATTTAAGTATGCTGGTATCCTTTTGATCTGAACATTATGAGTATTTTTTATCATGAATTCAAAACAATTGAATTATGATCAGATATAGGACATGAAATGATTTTGGAATTAATTAAATCTGTTACCATCTGGTTAGAAATAAAGGCCCTATCTATTTTTGAATAAGTTTTGTATCTGTTAGAAAAAAAGGTGTATGGTAATGATTTTGAATCTATCTGATTATTAATATCATTCAAATGATAAGAATTAGCAAAATCATTTAAATGTTTTGCATTAGATGTAATTCTTCTTTTTCCTATAGTGGTAGTATCACTTTCATGTAGTATACAATTAAAGTCACCAGCTAAAATAATATCTCCTATAGAGAATGATATGATCTTATCAAGATGATGTTTCACTGTATTAATACCAATTCCAGGTATCCAATATACATTAATTAAAGTGTAAGTCTTCCCATTAATTTGTATTGTAACCATACAAAACATCCATTTGTCATCCTGATAAGACTTAATGATTTTAGGAATGGGCATACTTTTATTCCATAAAATAGCCACTCCTCTTTTTTTCTGAGTGTGCTCTGAACTAACCAATACTGTATATTTGTTTGTGGCTAGTTTATCAATATCTTTTTTCAAGAGATGGGTTTCTTGCAGGAAGACTAAGTTGGCCTTATGTAAATTAATGTATCTTATTAGGCTTGCCCTTTTACATGGATTATTCAATCCATTAATGTTTAAAGAAATTCCTTTTAAAGATGTCATTTGGCATTTTTAAAACTTAAGAATCTTATGATCAAAATAACAAATAACAACATAAGTAATGTTACATCTCCTCCTTTAAGTGTACCTTTAAATATAGCTGTATTTATTGAATCCCTTATGGGATTTTGTATAGGATTCAATTTTGTTTGTAGTGACAATGAGTGTACAAAATATATTGTGGATGTCAAAACTATATACATATAATAATGAACAAGTGAAAATAATGTAAGGATTAAACCTTGCATCCAGCCTGGAGTTAAAAACTCCAACTTAGAGTAGTATTTACCACTCAAGTTAACCCCCTACCCTAAGCAGCAGTACCTCAGCTACCACCTTATCAATTTAATACTGGTTATATTTAACTTAAATTAACAGCTTTCAATTCAATTATCTAGCAAGACAAGACTACACATTTGATAAAACAGCATCATATAAACTAAAATAAACTTTTTTTTTTTAAAAACTATTCATACTACTATATACATCTATGTAATATAATACACTTGTATTCAAATAGCATTCAAATAATCTTGATATTAGGAACCAAGAGGAGAGAGAGAAATAAAAGATGTGAAAGAGGGAGAGAGAGTGAAAGAAAGAGAGAGAGAAAAAAAAAAAAAAAAAAGGAAGGCATATTTACATATTAATTTATTCAAAGTATGTAAAAATAAGTTCTAACATTCATTTAAATCAAAAACTTTGGCTAATATGGTTCAGACATTACATATATTAAGATGCATCTATTTTCTGTCATGTAAATGCAGTCAACAGCTTCCAAAAAAAACCTTGAATTGCTTGTATATGAGCATTTTACTCATACTCATTATTGTCAATAGAATAAAATATTATATTTATAGAAATTGTTATAAATCATACTGCATAGTTATGCAAATTCTCAGAAACACTTGCATTATTGTAAAAAAAGCCATCTGTATTTTGTATGTCTATACTACTGCTTTAAAATATATCACATGACAATTTCTTCCAGAATAGAGTTATAAAGTTATTTATGCTTGTCAATCAGATGAATTAAATGAGTTATAGTAATGTATATGTTTGGAATATAAGTTTCTAACACAGATTAGTATGCTGCAGTCAAGTAGATTTTCAAAAACACTTGAATAAATGTTTCATTTTCTATGCCTTCTATAATAAGACATTTACTTACTACAAGAAACTGCATCATTTAAAATCATTATAACTGACACATTTTATGAATTATAACATAGATATTTAAGTAATTATATAAAATAACTCACATTTAAATGTTAAAGAGTTCATTTTCCTTCACATAGTCGCATTTGCATCAGTTCTACTTCCTGGTAGAGTATTCTTCCTGAATCTGCGATTTGTGTCAGTGTGATATCTGGGTCAAAGGTCAAATTGACTGCTTTCAGCTTCTCTGTGAGAATTCTGAGAGTTGAAGCTTTTGAAACAACTCGAGGACACAGTTCATGAGGTAGCCCACATCCCAGATTATCTCCCTTAACATTTTGGTGGGAAACTTGTTAAAAACTAGTGACAAACATTCATTTAGCAGTGTAAATGCATCTAAACATGACAAAACCTTTGCGATGTATTTTACAGGTTATTACAGCCTCTATGTAAGTGAAATTAAGCCCAAAGTTATTAATAAGTAATAAAACTCAATATTTTTGTCCCAACTCAATTTTTATGCAAATCTTATTATTTACTGTGTCTATATGATCAAAAGCATTTCTATATATTAATATGAGAAAAAAAATAAAGAGAAAGAATAAAGAAAAGAAAAAAAGAGTAGAAAATAAAAGAGTGTAAAGCAGAAATAAAAAATGTAAGAGAAAGCTATAAGAAGTATATACAATGGAATATTACTTACTGTTTATATTAATAGAGTTAAAAATAAAACATATTATTTACTATTATTTATTTCTAATTATTATTAGTTAAAGCATGACAGATTATTTACAAACAAGCATAAGCAGTATAATCAAGAAAGTATAATTAGGAATAGCATTTGAAGAACATATAAACTTTTTACAAGGAATAAATATGTTATTATTCTATTTATCATATTTTCATTACTCTTCTCTCCCTGCCCTCCCCCACCCTTTACCCACTACATAATCTAAATAGAATGTCATTGTTTAAACAAAGAAAAGAAGAAAAGGAGAAAAAAAAGAAAAAAAATGTATCAAATTACTGACCTTACTTCTCTTTTTCAGAAAGAGAAACAAATTGAATATTAGCTTGTTATTAGTTCCTCAGATATTTTGACTGGTTATGAAACAAAACATTTCTTTGCACACAGAGAATAACTTTGATTAAATCTTTTTCAGAATATTTGTGGCTTTCTGGAAATGCAGGAACTATATTTAAAAAGATTAATAATGAAGTAAAATGATGAGAGAAAAAAAAGATAAAAAAAATAGAACAAATCATTTGTTTTTTAGTCTCTTCTTCTTCTCTGAAGTCTTCCACGAAGTTTCAGTTGCCAGTCTCTTTAATGAAGGACTAGCCCATTCCATTTCCTCTATTTTATCCAAAATCTTATTTTTTTTGATAAACAGTAAAGCAGAGACTAAGTCATCAAAAATTTTAGGACCATCAGGAAGGAAGATTTTTAGCTTGGCAGGAAACAGAAGGTATGTTTTAAACTGTGCTTTTTTAAACTCCCTTATTAGTGGCAGAAAAACTTTTCTTTTAGCTATTACCAAGGAAGAATAGTCATTGTCAAAACGCACAGTTATCTCATTAATCTTAACAGGAGCTTTAGCCCAAGCAGATTTAAGAACCATCTCTTTATCAAAAGATGATAGAAATCTAACTATAACTGATCTAGGATAGTTTTTGTTCGAGTTAGTATTAGCTATAGATCTATGTGCTCTTTCGATACCAAAAGAGAATGCTTCTGGTAAGTCTAAAGTTTTAGGGAGCCATGTTGTTAAAAAGAAGTAATATTGTTACCTTCAATATTTTCTGGCAGTCCAAAAATCCTAATGTTATTGCGCCTAGATCTATTTTCCAGGTCATCCAGCTTTGTTTGTAAATGTGTATTTTGTTTCAGCAGAAACTCAATGTTGATTTCCTCTTCTTGGATTCTATTTTCCATGTCATTCACAGCTTCTTCTATGCCTGTCATCTGGATCTTCTGTTGTTGCAGGTCTATATGTAACAAGTCTATTTGTTTTGTAGTTTTTCTATGAAGGTATCAATTTTAGTATCCATTTTATCCATCTTAGCAGTAAGTTGCTGGATTATAGTTATCAGAGACTGAAGTTCTTTCTTGATGCTGGAGTCTTGAGAATTTGTCTTACTGGAACTCATTTCAGACTGATAAACTGACAGGAAAATTTCCAAAGTGATTTCTGACAGGAATATTGTTAAAATGTCCTTTCTTTTTTAGATATAGTTCAAGAACTATATAAAACAAACATATTTAGAAAGAAAATTACTTCAAAAATTAATTTTTTAAGTAATTAATTCCTATCAGTGTAATGAAATTGGTGGAGCTGAAGAAATCTGCTGCTATCCTGTGTTCATCCTTGGCCACGCCCCCAATCAGGCTGTCTTCCTGACAGAATGAGTGACAATCAAGCAACCTACTTAATTAGGAATCGATCCCAACACATTAAACAACTCATCCTCAGAGTAGTACGTAACAAAAAGACCTTCAGAGCTAAAGACCTAATCAATTAACTAAAATGCTGCAACTGGACTCCCTTAAAACAACTATTTCTAGATGATGCTGTGCAGTACTTCAACTCAACCTTCCTAGATATCCTAAACTGTCACGCACCCCCCAGAACCATTAGAATCAAAACTAACTATGCCCCATGGCTAACAAAAGATACTAAAACCATAATGAAGGAAAGGGACAAAGCCTGCTTACATTTTCATAAACAAAAAAACAGCACCATGAGACAGACTTATCTTGAACTCCGCAACAAAGCTAAAAAAACTAATACAATGTGACAAAACTAATTACCATATAATCATGCAGGAAAAGTACACTCACAACCCTCAAAAATTCTGGGCCACTGTAAATACTTTACTGCACCCAAGAAAATTCACCACTCCTACCCCTGTACTACCAAACAACCATGACAACATCCACACCCAATTTAACAAATACTTTACTGAAACTGTCCAAGCCCTAGCCAACACCCAGAATACTACTAACAGCCCCTTACCTACAGAGACCCCTACCCACTTCAGTACGACAAACAACTCCTCCAGTTTCTCCCTCATCCCAGTCCCTACTAAGACAATTGCTAAACTTCTCAAAAAACTGAAACCAACCACTCTGGCTGCTGGCAATCTACCTGCAGATGTCCTTCAAATAACAGCTGAAGCTATAGCCTATCCAGTGTCCATTCTCATAAATAGGTCAATATCAGAATGTAAAGTACCTCACTCCTGGAAAATATCACATATTATACCACTGCACAAAGGGGGTATGTCCCTTGAGCTTACCAACTACCACCCTATTGCAATCCTATCACCTTTATCAAAAATATTAGAGAGGGTAGTTCATTCCCAGTTAATGCAGTACCTCCTAAAAAATAACCTGCTATCCATATCCCAACATGGCTTCAGACCTTCCCATAGCACTACTACAGCACTACTCAACTTTACCAACATTGTCAATCACCATAGAAACAATGGACTATTTCTATCCTCAATATTCTTAGACTTATCAAAAGCCTTTGATATGGTGAACCATAGTATGCTCCTAGAAAGTCTAGCTTCACTTAACATAAGCTCATCCACCATATCCTGGTCCAATAACTACTTAACAGACCAACAGCAGGCAGTTCTATAGCAAGACCAATTGTCTCCTCTATTACCAGTAGGCATTGGTGTCCCCCATCCTAGAAACTCTGGTATTCTCACTATTTACTAACCAGATAGCCTCATCCACACTCTCTGCCTCAGTTGTACAATAAACAGATGATACCACCATTATATGTGCCTCCCCCACCCTACATGAGCTAAAAGCCATAACCCAAAAAAAACGTTTCCTTAGCTGAAACATGGTTCACTAACATAAAACTTATTCTCAATCCCCAAAAAAACAAACTCATTCTCTTTAGCCCTGGTAGATCTCTTCCACCAAATAATGATTTTACCATTAACCCCTAAAGATAACACACAAATCACCCCAACAACACACGCAAAACTATTAGGTGTTGAAATGAACAATAATCTAAAATTTGACATTCACATAGGCCAAACAATTAATAAAGTTATCAAAAAGCTTGGTCTCCTCTACAGGAATAGACAGTTCATCACTAAACCTTAGCAAGAACTCACCTCTTATCCATTCTCCTTTATGCGTCCCCTATCTTAACTAACCTTCAGTACAACTAACTAAACAAAATGGAATCCTGCTGCAACAAGATTGCCAAATTTGCTACCGATGCCCCTCATAGATCCCATCACTGTCTAGCCCTCAACCAACTAAATTGGCTTGAATTACCTCAGCTACTACTCAACCAACTCTCAATAGCTCACAAGTTCTGTTACCTTTCTGACAAAACCCCAGCACTTCAGAACATAATTCACCTCTATACCACCACCAGAACCTTAAGATCTAGTTATCAAAACCACATAAATGTTATCAAACACAAAAATGATGCTGGTAAATCTCTCTTTGCCTGCACCATTGCCGGAATCTGGAATTCACTCCCAAGCCATTTAACTTCCACCACCTCTACTTCTCAATTTAAAAAACATCTCAAAACCCACTACATAAATAACTGGCATTGCTCATGTTACTCCCCAGGCTAGGCCAAACCACTACAGTACTGTTAGGATTCTGCTACAGATCAAATGGTTATTCCGTAAGTCCTGTTGCTAGGAATCTGCTTAGTATCAAATGGTTGCTAGCCAAGTCAAAAATAATATATATATATATATATATATATATATATATATATATATATATATATATATATATATATATATATATTATACTTATATGGATATTGGCTTACTGCCAGAAAAATGTAGACATTGTTAATCTTTGCTGACTATGTTCAAATATATTCTTAACATGTATGACACCGTTCTCGTATTTGCTACTGTTTTTATCTCCTTGTAACTGCATTTGTGTTTGGAGCCATCTGCACTCAGTTGTATTCCTTATAGGTATATTATTATGTTTCCTTATATGCTACTATTTTGTCTCTGTGGTACTGTATTGTTTGCCTACAGCTTTTCTCCCCGGGACTCTGCTGAAAAAGGACCTGTGTCCAGTCGGACTTTCCTGGTTAACAAATGTAAAATAAAATAAAAAAATACAATTTTAGAGCAATGAAAAAAAAAAGTTAGGGTAGACCTCATACAAGAGCTGATAGGAAGTTACCCTTTCATAAAAGGTTCCATTACCAGTTTGGCAGCATGCGTCACTAAATGTATATGCTATGATATAGTTTCAAAGATATGTAAATTATGCATTACTTTGAATATCAGCAGAGATAGAGATTTAGTTTTGGAGATACTAATGTAAAAACTTCTAAGATTGCCTCGAAATTAACATTTGGTATATCAGAGAGTAACAAAATGGCCGATATGTAGGGACATTTTGTGGGTTACTGGGAGAAGCTCTGGGCAAGTAACTTTCTTAGAGTCACAGTAGTAAGCAGGTAAGATCTTTTGAAAGACAACAGTTTACTGGAAACAATTGTTTTTAAGTCAATAAAGTTAAGATCAGTTAGCTTGTTTGGGTAATGGGTAGACATTCAGACTTGGCCATGAAGATGGAATGCTGCTGTTTCCTTATGGAGTTTGAAATAAACCTGAATATTTTGCTTTCCATGCAATGTTGTGATTTAATAATGGTTGCAAGTCAGGATATGACCATTGAAGACACATATCTGAGTTTGGAAGATAGTAATCCACAACTCGCTTCATTGGTCAAGTAGTTAGAAATTCTAAAACATCAACAAAAGGACCTTAACTTACTTTAATACCCTTTAGAATGCCTTTTTCAATTCATGGTAGTCAAAACAGTTATGATACACTTAAGGAAGTCCATTTCCAGCAGTGGATGCTTTGGGTCTATATTATGTCCTCAAAGAGGCTTTCCATCCAACGCCTCTTCATCGACCCTTAAAACACAAACTCTCATAACAGAGAATGGCCACATCAGCAATATCTTTCCCTGGGAAATAAATTACTTGACCATTTTTGTTAGTTTGCCATTTTCCCCACTGTAGTGCAATCTCAGAGTTGGTATATTTAGTTAGGGGGATGGAGTGTGAATGCACAGCCCCACCACATTGGGGGGAGGTGGAGCGAAGCCCCCTACTTTATAATGTTTGTAGTGATGCGTTTTTCTTTTTAGGGGAAGTGATTTCTTTCCCAGGGAAAGAAATCACTGATGAGGACATTCACTGTTATGAGAGTTCGCATTTTAAGGGTCGATGAAGAGGCATTCGACGGAATGCCTCTTTGAGGATATAATATAGACCTGGATTGTTTACCTGAAAACTATAAACAAAAATATTAAAAATAATCAATGATATAAGAGACATGCTTTCCACTTCTCCACACCTTACAAACAGAGGAATCCCCCCTCCACACACACACACACACACACACACACACACAGCAAATCTTCATTTAATATAACAAATGTTGTGGATTCACAACCTTGGGGCAAGTTTTTCAGTTTCAGAGAAACAGTTTGTCACTGGAAATGGACTTGCTTATTCATACAAGTATCATCAGGGTTATAAGCATAAATATTTATCTGCTGTTACAAACATAGTAGTGTTTCCAGAGTAGACAGTAATGTTCCAGTTAGTAAGAACACCACTCATTCATTTATGGGTTCTGTACAAGATGGTCACTGTTGCCTTGAATTTTACTATAAGTTCATCTGAAAAACCAGTGTCATAACACTGCAAGGTGATCAGTTAGGAAGGTGTGGCTCTCAAAGAGCACTGTGCAAAGAAGCATGTGGAACCAAAGGGAATTTACTGCACTTGTGTTAATGAAAACTGTAAGAAAGGAATGAGTCTAATATGAACCCATGAAGGGTGGCAATGGCCCTGGGTTGAGACTAACACACAAAGGGACACTTCTTATTGCAGAGTTATATGACTAAGATTGCTGTCATGCCCTATTAAGGGAATAGCAACCAGGTTATTAATTTTTATTTTCCAAATAATGCTAGAATGGGACACAGCTTCTAAAGCCACAGAGAGGTCAACAAAGACTATTTCAATAAGTTTTCATCATCTATTACAGTATAGATGTGGTTTGCTATGGACTGTAGTGTAGTATTAGTACAAAGTCCCTTGCAGAATCATTGCTGTTGATTTGACATAGGGCTGGAAAACACAATGTAAGTTTTAAGTTCAAATGCAACTGATTTCTCAAGTTTTGGATAAATGAGATAAAATATTAATGGGCTGATATGATTCCTTTTTAATTTTCATATCCAATATTAGGCAAAGAGAGATGAAACTGCCTGCTGACAAAAAACACGCTAACAGTATGAACTAAGGGTATTCTAATAAGTGTGTTGCATGTACATAGTAATTTGGAAATTGGCCATATACTCCAGGAAGACAATAGTTTGGAATTGTTCTAGCCCTCTGATTTGTCTTTTGACTATTGCCAGGTAAAAGATACCATCTGAATAAACACTGATTGCTGTTTGGCATAGTGACCATGAAAATGAAGAAAGACATAGATATTTTTATCCTGTGGCTGTTTGCTGAATGACTGCAAATGACTGGGGATTAGATTAACTATTTTACCACTAGTTCTAATGATAACATCTTCCATCAACCCAACATACTAGGACAGATAATTCATCTCTTTCCAGCAGGATATTAGGGTTAACAAGAGAGGTTGACTGTTCTGTGCCTCGTGGTTTTGGGAGTTGCTATCAAATACTTACTCCACGTCTCGTATTGACAACTACTATTAATGTGATCATAAGTCATTTTAAGTACTTTTTCAGCTTTTTGCAGGTGATGTAAACTTTTTTTTCCAGTTTATTGAGTAATCAAGGGCAACCTACATTCTTAGCCTCCTTGACCTAATCTGGAAGCAGCGATATTGAAAATGGTGTAGAATGTTTGACAAATATTGCAATGCCATTTAACAGTCCACCTATGAAGGGAATTGTGGATGTGATATCATCATCTTTATGTATAAAGGAAAAGCATTCCTAATGGTGGGATAGGTTGGATCCTTCCCTGAACAAAGGAGGCATTAAGAAGTTTAGGAGTACCCTAGAGGAGAACTTAACCAAAGTTCCTTAAAATGCTTAGGTGCATAGATTTGTGAATACCTTGCCCACCAAGGCAAAGGGCTGGCTTGTAGCAGAGGGTAACAGCACCTCAGCAGACTGCAGCACCTGTAAGCTCTCACTATGGCAACAAAGTACTACCTATAGTAAACAGCAAAACAAACAACTTGTGCTGCTTGCTGCTTATCTGCCTCCGGCAAAATGATATATATATATATATATATATATATAGACAGGCTGATTACCTAAATATATACATACTCTGTTTTTCAGTAATATAATTCTAGATAAATTACATACAACTCACAAGAATAAAGCTTTGTGAGTCATGTAGAGTAAATCCACTTTTAAATGTTGCCAAACCAATTTAAGCAACACTACCTATATTGTAAGCATAGTAGAATATAAAAGCCAAACTCTAGAATCACTCAATCAAATTCAGCATGTATACAAAATTTCACTTGTCTGTAAAATCATTTAATATCTCTTCAGTTGACATAGAATTCTAAACCAAGACTGCGGTGGTGGTGCTGCGGTAGCGCTGTCGCCTCACAGTAAGTCGTTGTCCCATTCGATTCTCAGCTAGAGTGTCTTCTGTCTGGAGACATGCGTGAATGGGCATACCTTTGTTGAAAGTTGTGCGCCAGGGCTGGCAACCCGGCACGTAAAAATCTGCCAATCATTAGCGGACCGGAGTTCCGCTGTGGCGACCCCTAACCGGGAAAAGCCGAAAGACACAACAACATGATGGTGTGTTTATACACCTAAATGCACTATCAAATGCAACAATATCAATAATAAGCAGTACCATTAGTAGTAAGGGACAACATTTTAGATACAATAACACACTCGGGTATGACACACAAAGACAAATTGTGTTCCCCTTAATTGAAAACATCCAAAAATTATTCATGATTCATAGAGATGTGTGGCATTTTGCAATAAGTGTCTCATGTACAACATGCCTTTATTTATCAGAACCAAATAATAATGAACAAGGAAATGTTGATTTAACCTGTATTAGACAATGTGCAAACTGTACATCACTACCCTGATTTTTAGAACAAGCGTTCTCCAGCAGGGATTAATCTACAAGTAATGCCCGGTGAAAAACAAGTCTGCCACTTCATGGTAGTTTATCAAGCTGCCGTGGAGCTCGGACTGAGGAAACGGAAAGGCTGCCATTATTTTACGCTCATTAAGCAGAGTTTTTGCTGTTTAGCAAGTGTAAAATATAAAAAAGGTACGGTTGTGTGTGTGTGTGTGTGTGTGTGTGTATGTGTGTGTGTGTGTGTGTATGTGTGTGTGTGTGTGTGTGTGTGTGTGTGTGTGTGTGTGTGTGTGTGAGAGAGAAAGAGAGAGAGATGTGTGAGTGAATGCATGTATGTAAACATGTATGTAAGGGCCTCATAACACCCCTGGGTGGGCGTTAATTACACATTAACATACACCCTGTCAGGCATCATTGCTTGCTTATTGTAGTGGCTAAAAAGACTATTAATTAACATTCACTTGGGAAAATAATCACTAGTCCTCCAGGCCTAATAGCAACACTGAGGTAAGGGGTGCACAGACCACTTTAGATATTAAAAATTGTGCCAGCCATCAGTTCCTAGAAGCTGCTTAAGATATTCCTGGAGCTGTGTTCACTTCTGGTACAGGCTGAAAATATAGTCAGAGAAATAGGAAGATGAAACATCTTTACAAAGAACGAACTTAGATGTCATTCTGATATGCTGAGATGTGTAGTGGTAGGAGAAAGCTTTTTGGGCACTGGAAAACCAATTCAATGAAATATCGATCGTCCAAGAACCATGCAGACCAGTCTGAATTGCTCCTCATTCTTCTCTTTCTATATTCTTAAAGAACAAAGAAGACAATATATTCCATGAGTAGTAATAATTTTGTATTGTATTCTCCCTGACACAGCTCTTAGTGACTACATGGTTCAAAGTTCGATGTTTTTGTTGTCAAGAAGATATAACATGATACTTATATTTATTTTGGCTCTATACTAGTATTGTTTCCATGATATTCCAACACTTTACATTTGTTTAGGTGTTTTGTGAGTACAGAAACATTTTGTATAATAACAAGTTGAGTTTTAATTAACATTTAATCAGTGAAGTTGTATGCAGTTAGTGTGTAAATCTGATTTACTTATTTCAGTTAACCATCTATCTGTTTTTAATACCCACGTTTGATATCCTAAAGCTGACTGCCTAAAAAGTCATAAAAGATGCAGCTACTTTGTTTTGGTAGCTAAAACCCTAGGCAATGTCTTGCAGTGGCTCAGAGATATGACTAATGCTTAGGCAAAAGGATAATCTGTTGCAAAAAAAAAAAAAATCATTAGATATGATACGGCCGTAACAATTTCAGGGTCACAAGGAATTTGTGTCTATTCAGAAAAGCTGTGGCTGTGTAATAGGAAATAAATTATTGGCAGGATGTCAAGAGACCGCAAGACATATATGAGTATTCACACTTGAAATACAGCAACACCTAGGGGCAATTTTGAGTATTACAAGTTTACCTATATATGTTGTACTTGCCATAATGTGCTGTATCTGTAGAGATTCTGCACCTACATATCTATTTATGTATTGACAGCTGATTACCAAGAAAGTCGGACTGGGTAGAAGCCCACTCTCAACATATGAACATACAAAGAACCTGGCAGAAAGAGGAATCTTGCAGTACATTTCTGCCCAGGGTTTGTAGCTAGGCCCTGAAAAATGTCTCATGTCCTCACATGGTCCTTGACAGCCTAGAACATATCTAATGGTGTATGCTGCATTAGGCTTTTGGCATTATATTCCAAATTGTCCGTCTTCACTTTGAAGAATTACATGCAAGTTTGTCATGATTTTCTTCTATCCATATATGATGCATGACCTCCTTTTCCGCTTCTGTTCTCTTCAAATCCATCCCCTCTCCTTTATATGTTTGTTTACAGCAGACTAATGGTTTGCACCACCAGCTGTTCTTTTCAGCCACCAACTGGTTAGAGATGCAACAGAAGATTAACAACAATGCATATAAGGAAAATTGAGGTAGACATGTAAGTAATGCATCAATACCAAGGACTAACACTGATGCACATTATGCAATGAATGTTAGACAAAGAGTGCATAAAATAAAGACGTCACCACAAAGGCAATAAAAAATGATAATGTGCTGATGCCTGAGGTGGAGTGTAGCGTGTGTATCCAAACCTGTTAAGAAACCTCCAAGCCGAGTGTGTTAAGTAGGACGGGAAGCGAACTAAAGAAAATTATCAAGTAATGTGACATTCTTCTTACAGGCAAAATCAGCTGAGGTCTGCTTAGTGCTGTCTTAAAGGCAATGACACTACTCCTGACAGGTGAGAGGTCCAAATGGAGAGATGATATGTCAGCAAGCAAAGGAGAGTAATATTGCTGGAACTTAATTCATCATCACGGCTTGGTGAGTACCTTCATGAGGTGGACCCTGTTTTTCACAAAATTTCACCAAGATGGCACTAATACATAGTCTGTCTTTTATATAGCATATATCATGGACAGAAGTAGGTTAAAAAATAAAAAAGACAGCTAGGCACACAAGACCCAGGATAAAAAAGTGTCCAATCCTGGTAAGCGCACTGGTGCCAGGACTGAAGAAAATTACAGTGCAGAATCCTTAAGACACAGAAACATTCCTACAATGGGGCTAGGCCTATTCCAGGGAGAGGATGTAGAAGGGAGTAGCAGTCCACAAAAATCACAAAAACTGATAGGCCAACAAAGAGCCATAAAGACAACAGAGTGGACTATTGAGTATAAGAAAGAAATGATATATCATTACTATTATGCAAGAAGCCCAACATTTCCAGACAGAAGATATACAAAAAGATTAAGAGAGAAATTAGAGGAAAGAAAAATACTTCCACAGAACAAACTGTCAAACAAAAATTTTTGTTCATCACTGTAACAGATTTATGGATATACATACACACACACACACACACACACACACACACACACACACACACACACACACACACACACACATATATATATATATATATATATATATATATATATATATAAAACAGCAAAGAAAGTTAGGGCAACCACACTCCTATAGGCAAATGCTGTGCTGAGATAAATGCCACAAAAGCCAAATGTGAAACACGAAACAAAAAATACAGCAACAGCAACCATGCAAGTTCCGTTTGAATTCCAGAACAGTATAATCCAAAAACTCGTTTTTCATGCAATAAAAACTCCTGGATACGTAAACCAAAAAAATAATTTATTGAGCACTTAGTCGGTAAGCGCTTTCACAAAATTGCTTCATCAGACAATGACGGACTGAGTACAAGAGTAATTTAAAAACGTTCCTTCCAATCAGATACAACCATACAAAAATGTAATTTCCTTAATGACGTTAGAAATAGTTAAACTAAAACATCAATAAACATTTTTAAAAACTTCACTTCAAAACGACCACTCCATAAAACCTTCCTCTAACAAGGTATATGTACATTTGCAAGCATTCAAACTAATTATTCATATATAAAATCTTAAATATGAATAGTGTATAATTTTCATGTTTCAGAGCAAAAAAACACAACTAAGAAATCGACACATTCACATTTATACAGCTTAAAATGCTTCAATAATAATTGGTCGTTTACTAAACATCAAACATTATTTAACTTCAAATATATTAAAACTACGTAACAGACTCACCATCGTACTCAAGTAAATGTCTGCAAAATATACTGCAGCCCTTAAGAAATAAACACTCACATGTTGAAACAACACTTCCTTAAGTAAAGAAGCCATAGACAATGTCTAAGCATTGACCAATAAATATCGAGGTACAACATTAAAAAAGTAAAAATTATACTGTGATTCTTGACTTCAGAGAGTCATCCCTTATCCATAAAATAAACCTTCCATTTCTTAGACCAATTCACCAGCCATCACATCAAAATACAAAAAATCTATATAACGCGCGTACCGACTTCATGACAGCGTGGATGTGCATTTCTATTACCTACAGTAAAAACCATAAAACTATATTAGAATAAATATAATCAATATATATTTAACTGTTAGCCATTATCTTAACATAACTACTGAAAATGGAAGTACAATAGCATAGAAGTCAGAAATCAATTAATGGTTTCCGACTTCATATAATATTCATACAATAAATCTTCCATCCCTAAGTCTTTTTCATCAGTCATAACGACAAACTATTCAAAAAGTAAGCACTCACATGTTAAAGTAACCTATCGTAAGGTAAAAAAATCATATACAGTGTCTAAGCTTTGGCCAATAAACATCGAGTTACAACTATAAAGAATTCAAAAATGAATCCATGGTTTTTAGCTTCATATAGCCATTCCTTATTCATAAAATAAACGTTCCATTTCTTAAACCGCATCACCAGCCATCACACTTAAACACCAAGAAATGAATATAACACATATGCTGACTTCATAACATCGTTAATGCGCATTTCTGTTACCTACAGTAACTATTAACCATTAAATTACCATCAACTACCGAAAATGGAAGTACAATAGCATAGAAGTCAGAAATTAACATATGGTTTCCGACATCATATCTGAATTCTTTCATCAGTCAAAACGACAAACTGTTCTAGGAACTGCATATTTTAATAACAGAATTTTCATACCTAAAAGCCTATAATTATCCAGAATAGCAGTTATTTATATATCACATAAGATATATATATATATATCTATATATATATCTATATATATATATCTATATATATATATATATATATATATATATATATATATATATATATGGGATGCTCCTAAAAATCCTAACTAGAACAAATTAACAAATCTGGGACTTATTTATATACTAGGAAAGGAGACACTACACGATCTTAAATTTTAACCAAAAATACGCATCATAAATGTATATAAAGAATATACAAAAATCCTCCAATATACAAATTAAATAATCCAAGCTATATTTATATAGTAAAATAAAAGGCATTATTAGACACCTATCTAACCCTAAGACTCTTAGTACGAAGGACTGGTTGAATAGATATTCTTTCATTCAGTCCCTTACCTACATCCGCTCGAAGGCGGATGATCCACTTCATTTCTTTCTCTTCGGTAACATTACTTACATTACCACCTCTTGCATCCAGTTTAATAGTTTCAATAGCCATAAACTCAAATGAATGTTTACGGCCTGTAGACATTACATGCTTAGCTAAAGCATTAGTAATGGCTCCAATTCTAATATTATATAAATGTTCCCTTATCCTATTATTAAGCAGCATGTCCGTCTTACCTACATAAAATGAACAGCATTCAACACAAGTGGCTAAATAAACAACATGCTGCGTATCACAGCTAGCTTTACACTTAAATCTAAATACTCTACCAGTATCAGGATGTACAAAACTCCCAGATCTATTAATATATAAACAATAATTACAAGTCTCACATGGAAATGTTCCTATTGTATTCATAATCTCTCTCTCAACATGTGGATAACATAGCATCCTTCTGATATTTTTTCTGTTCTTATATCTAAACTTAGGTTTATTTCCTACTATTTCAGCTATCTGTGGGTCAGTTAACAAAACTCCCCAATGCCTTTTAAAAATATTATATATATTGTTCCTATCTTTAGTATAATACATTGGTATTTTAATCTCAGCAGCTACATTAACCCTAGTACAGGAACCACTATCAGTCTGACTAGAGAAATATCGTTTTGCTCTATTTTCTCTCAACAAATTAATATCATAAAGCCCCTCATCAAGGTCATTGGAGCTATATCCTCTATACTTAAATCTATCCTTTAAGTCATTTAATTCTGTATCAAAGCCTTTCTCTGCATTATTCAACCTGGATACAAGCATTGCTTGACCTTTAACTACATTCTTGAAGACATAGTTAGGGTGCATACTACTTCTATGGAGTAGTGTGTTCCTATAACACTCCTTTCTATATACGCCAGTATCAAATGAACCATCACTTAACCTTTCAACACATATATCAAGAATATTAACCTTCTTTTCAGAAGCAGCCATGGTAAACTTCAAATAACTGGTAGTGTGGTTCATCTATCCAACAAATAATTCTAACATATCTAAACTGCCATTCCACAAAAGAAAAACGTCATCAACAAAACGCTTATAAAATATAATATTCTTCGCATATAACTCCATCTTATATAGAACATCCTCTTCCCACATGGCGAGGAACATGTTGGAGTAGCTATTGGCACAAGGTGTGCCCATAGCTACGCCATTGCGTTGCAGGAAGACAGTGCTCTCAAATATAAAGACATTGTTTTCAAGAACTGTTTCCAACAATAGACATATTAAATCCCTCAGATCTTCATTATACAAGCTATGCCTTTCAAGATAACATTTAACATAACTCCCACCATCAAAATTGGGAATGACGGTGAATAGCGATTGAACATCAACTGTTACCAAAATCAACTCATTCTGTTCCTTATCAATATTAGTACTAAACGCATATAACTCTTTTAAAAATTGCTGCGAATCTCTTAAAATATTAGAATTATCATTAATCAAAGGGCGTAAATGCTTTTCAACAAATACTGAAAAAGGTTCTGTGCACCACCCCTCCCTGATACTATGGGTCTCATGGGAGGGTTGGTGCTGTCTTTATGGATTTTAGGCAAACCGTGTATCACTGGAATAATAGGACTCTCTACATAGAGAAATTTAAACAAATCTCTAGCGATACCACCTGACTTCACCAAATCATTTAACATTAATTGAATGTTGTTAACTTTAGACTCCACAGCTACTTTATCTATAATACCATAGAATTTATCATCATTCAAACATCAGAAATTTATATGCATTAGTATTCATCAATACAGTTGGACATATCGTCACATTCGTGTCAGCTTGTAACCTCTTTAAAGATTCACGTTCATTATAGTTTAAATTATTCCTCCTACAATACCCAGGTTCAGAATACCCATGACTAATATATTTATGTAAGTCATCTTCAACCATCTTATCAAAGGCTTAGACCAAGGTATTGTAATTAGGCATATAAGTACTAGGCCTCTAGGTGACTACTAATACAAAAGAGAGGTAAACCCGACAGAGACATTAAGGACTTTCAATTAGGCCATGTCTTTACTTGGCCTAGGGCAGTTACTAATAACTTTCATAATGATAAACGCAACAAAGTTGTAAGTGAAAATATAGCCACTATGAGTAGAAATAGTAGAATTTCAGGAACATCATTGGTTTGCCAAGATAAAAGCACTGAAGTGGTGGAAATACCACTTATATCAGAAAATAGAATAAACATTTCTGATAAAGCATTAATGAAAACCTTACCTGTCACTAGTAACTGTTCAGTAATATGTAATGAAGATATACAACCTATTAGCTCTGAGCGTAATGACAAGACTGCATCATTAGATGTACTTCCTAGAGTTAGTAATTCTATGGAACAAAGTATGCCAGGGAGTTTCCATCAGTTCCCTTTACCCATACCTACATTCGAGAAAGCTATGAAGAGAGGGCGTTCAATCAGTTGAGGAAGACAAAAACGGAAGATGTCACCAGAAAGAATGAATGGGCGAACCCTAAAGAAAATGTGGAATAAAGCAGGGACAACTTGATTTGGAACATATCTGATAAAGTTTTAGATCAGTATGAGTGTGCAGTCCTTAACAAAGGACTAGGTTTTATACCAACAACCACTAGTCAACTTACTGACTTAATTATTGATTTGAAAACTTTTACTAGAAATGTTTCGTTGAAATTAGAAATGGGTAACACTGGTTTAATTGACCAAAATGCATTTAAGAGGCCTAGTACTTATATGCCTGATTACCATCCCTTGGTCTATGCCTTTGATAAGATGGTTGAAGATGACTTACATAAATATATTAGTCATGGGTATTCTGAACCTGTGTATTGTAGGAGGAATAATTTAAACTATAATGAACGTGAAGCTTTAAAGAGGTTACAAGCTGACATGAATGTGACGATACGTCCAGCGGATAAAGGTGGACCAACTGTATTGATGAATACTAATGCATATAAATTTCTGATGTTTAAAATGTTGAATGATGATAAATTCTATGGTATTATAGATAAAGTAGCTGTGGAGTCTAAAGTTAACAACATTCAATTAATGTTAAATGATTTGGTGAAGTCAGGTGATATCACTAGAGATTTGTTTAAATTTCTCTATGTAGAGAGTCCTATTATTCCACTGATACACGGATTGCCTAAAATCCATAAATACAGCACCAACCCTCCCATGAGACCCATAGTATCAGGGAGGGGGTGGTGCACAGAACCTTTTTCAGTATTTGTTGAAAAGCATTTACGCCCTTTGATTAATGATAATTCTAATATTTTAAGAGATTCGCAGCAATTTTTAAAAGAGTTATATGCATTTAGTACTAATATTGATAAGGAACAGAATGAGTTGATTTTGGTAACACTTGATGTTCAATCGCTATTCACCGTCATTCCAAATTTTGATGGTGTGAGTTATGTTAAATGTTATCTTGAAAGGCATAGCTTGTATAATGAAGATCTGAGGGATTTAATATGCCTATTTTTGGAAACAGTTCTTGAAAACAATGTCTTTATATTTGAGAGCACTGTCTTCCTGCAACGCGATGGCGTAGCTATGGGCACACCTTGTGCCAATAGTTACGCCAACATGTTCCTCGCCTTGTGGGAAGAAGATGTTCTATATAAGATGGAGTTATATGAGAAGAATGTTATATTTTATAAGCGTTTTGTTGATGACGTTTTTCTTTTGTGGAATGGCAGTTTAGATATGTTAGAATTATTTGTTGAACAGATGAACCAAACTACTAGTTATTTGAAGTTTACCATGGCTGCTTCTGAAAAGAAGGTTAATATTCTTGATATATGTGTTGAAAGGTTAAGTGATGGTTCATTTGATACTGGTGTATAAAGAAAGGAGTGTTATAGGAACACACTACACCATAGAAGTAGTATGCACCCTAAATATGTCTTCAAGAATGTAGTTAAAGGTCAAGCAATGCATGTATCCAGGTTGAATAATACAGAGAAAGGCTTTGATACAGAATTAAATGACTTAAAGAATAGATTTAAGTATACAGGATATAGCTCCAATGACCTTGATGAGGGGCTTTATGATATTAATTTGTTGAGAGAAAATAGACAAAACCATATTTCTCTAGTTAGACTGATAGTGGTTCCTGTACTAGGGTTAATGTAGCTGCTGAGATTAAAATACCAATGTATTATACTAAAGATAGGAACAATATATATAATATTTTTAAGAGGCATTGGGGGGTTTTGTTAACTGACAAGCAGATAGCTGAAATAGTAGGAAATAAACCTAAGTTTAGATATAAGAACAGAAAAAATATCAGAAGGATGCTATGTTATCCACATGCTGAGAGAGAGATTATGAATACAATAGAAACATTTCCATGTGAGACTTGTAATTATTGTATATATATTAATAGATCTGGGAGTTTTGTACATCCTGATACTGGTAGAGTATTTAGATTTAAGTGTAAAGCTAGCTGTGATACGCAGAATGTTGTTTATTTAGCCACTTGTGTTGAATGCTGTTCATTTTATGTAGCGGACAGGCTGCTTAAGAATAGGATAAGGGAACATTTATATAATATTAGAATTGGAGCCATTACTAATGCTTTAGCTAAGCATGTAATGTCTACAGGCCCTAAACAGACATTTGAGTTTATGGCTATTGAAACTATTAAACCGGATGCAAAAGGTGGTAATGTAAGTAATGTTACCGAAGAGAAAGAAATGAAGTGGATCATCCGCCTTCGAGCGAATGTAGGTAAGGGACTAAATGAAAGAATATCTATTAAACCAGTCCTTCGTACTAAGAGTCTTAGGGTTAGATAGGTGTCTAATAATACCTTTTATTTTACTATATAAATATAGCTTGGATTATTTAATTTGTATATTGGAGGATTTTTGTATGTTCTTTATATACATTTATGATGTGTATTATTGGTTAAAATTTAAGATCATGTAGTGTCTCCTTTCCTAGTATATAAATAAGCCCCAGATTTGTTAATTTGTTCTCGTTAGGATTTTTAGGAGCATCCCATATATATATATATATATATATATATATATATATATATATATATATATATATATATGTATATATCTTATGTGATATATAAATAACTGCTATTTTGGATAATTATAGGCTTTTAGATATGAAAATTCTGTTATAAAAATATGTAGTTCCTAGAACAGTTTGTCGTTTTGACTGATGAAAGAATTCAGATATGAAGTCGTAAACCATATGTTAATTTCTGACTTCTATGCTATTGTACTTCCATTTTCGGTAGTTGATGGTAATATAATGGTTAATAGTTACTGTAGGTATTAGAAATGCGCATTAACGATGTTATGAAGTCGGCATACGTGTTATATTGATTTCTTGGTGTTTTAGTGTGATGGCTGATGATGCGGTCTAAGAAATGGAATGTTTATTTTATGAATAAGGAATGGCTATATGAAGCTAAAAACCATGGATTAATTTTTGAATTCTTTATAGTTGTAACTTGATGTTTAGTGGCCAAAGCTTAGGCACTGTATATGATTTTTTTACCTTAGGATAGGTTACTTTAACATGTGAGTGCTTACTTTTTGAATAGTTTGTCGTTATGACTGATGAAAAAGACTTAGGGATGGAAGATTTATTGTATGAATATTATATGAAGTCGGAAACCATGAATTGATTTCTGACTTCTTTGCTATTGTACTTTCATTTTCAGTAGTTATGTTAAGATAATGGTTAACAGTTAAATATATATTGATTATATTTATTCGAATATAGTTTTATGGTTTTAACTGTAGGTAATAGAAATGCGCATCCACGCTGTCATGAAGTCGGTACGTGCATTATATAGATTTTTTGTGTTTTGGTGTGATGGCTGGTGAAGTGGTCTAAGAAATGGAAGGTTTATTTTATGGATAAGGGATGACTCTATGAAGTCAAGAATCACAGTATAATTTTTACTTTTTTAATGTTCTACCTCGATATTTAGTGGTCAATGCTTAGACATTGTCTATGGCTTCTTTACTTAAGGAAGTGTTGTTTCAACATGTAAGTGTTTATTTCTTAAGGGCTGCGGTATATTTTGCAGACATTTACTTGAGTAGGATGGTGAGTCTGTTACGTAGTTTTAATATATTTGAAGTTAAATAATGTTTGATGTTTAGCAAACGACCAATTATTATTGAAGCATTTTAAGCTGTATAAATGTGAATGTGCCAATTTCTTAGTTGTTGTGTTTTTTTTTGCTCTGAAACATGAAAATTATACACTATTCATATTTAAGATTTTATATATGAATAATTAGTTTGAATGCTTGCAAATGTACATATACCTTGTTAGAGGAAGGATTTATGGAGTGGTCATTTTGAAATGAAGTTTTTAAAAATGTTTATTGATGTTTTAGTTTAACTATTTCTAACGTCATTAAGGAAATGACATTTTTGTATGGTTGTATGTGATTGGAAGGAATGTTTTTAAATTACTCTTGTACTCAGTCCGTCATGGTCTGATGAAGCAATTTTGTGAAAGCGCTTACCGACTGAGTGCACAATAAATTATTTTTTTGGTTTACGTATCCAGGAGTTTTTATTGCATGAAAAATGAGTTTTTGGATTATACTGTTCTGGAATTCAAATGGAACTTGCATGGTTGCTGTCGCTGTATTTTTTTTTCATATATATATATATATATATATATATATATATATATATATATATAAATATATATATATGTAAATGATTACTGCAGGTTAGTAGGCACAAGGTATGGAATGTGGAAAACCAACAGCATATATGCTTAAGCCAAAAGTGAACATAGATACAGGCAGTATCTAAATGATAACTAAGGACATTTAAATGTGCATCCATTAGAAATAATAATTTAATGGTGAAATCTTTAAAAATGCATGTGATTGTGCCCCCTTCAGTCTGTGTTAACATAAAATAGTATCATGAAGGCCTACAGACAGGAAGACACTTCGTTATATATGTTCACAACTATATAACAAATGCGAAAAGGTTTACCAATTTGTGACCTGATTGCTTTTTTTACAGCATCAGTTCATGCCTTTTTTATCAAATCAATTATTTTCAGGAAAAGTATACCAAGAGAAAGACAACCTTCTGCCACTCATTCAGTTGTTACACTAATGCCTAAATTCAGTAAATCACCTGATACTACAGTTAATTTCAAACATAGTTCCTTAACATTTTCAGACACAAACATGCTGCAAGAATAAATAATGGATTGATACATATACCTACAGAACATACTGAATGAATTTATAATAGAAGTACATATTAGTCATTCTTCTTGTCCTTATTTTCAGTTTGGCACAGATATTGCCCAGAACTTCTAAATGGTACCGTATAAAAAGTCATTTTGAAGCCACTTCAGTTTTATTTTACTGTACCTACCCCACAGGTATGGTCCCATAGTAAAACGTCTCCATGGCAACATGTATATACACTTATTGATAAAAAAAATATAAATTTTAGGAATAGGTTGCAAACTGGGCTATAAACATTTGGTGGCTTACATAGCATAGATTTTACCACTTTAAGATCTTTTGCTGAAAAACAAAAGTCTTTTACTTTACACAAAAGAAATGCATGCATATGAAATGTTGTTGTGGATAGAGCAGACACCTTGGAGTTAATCTACTGCAAAATCTCCTCCCACTTCAATAGAATAAAGGTAGCTAAGTGTGGCACAGTTTTAGCATGCTGCCTTATAATGCTGGTTCTCCAGTATGTGTCTGGGTTGCTTTCCATGTGGTATCTGTACATCTAGTCCTCTCTAGACTGTTATCCAACAGTTGTTATGGCTATCTCTCAAATGCAAAAGACATGTCATAAGTGAATATCATTCAACAAATTTTAGGGATGCATGCCATGTCAGAGTGATTGTGTGTGTGTGTGTGTGTGTGTGTGTGTGTGTGTGTGTGTGTGTGTGTGTGTGTGTGTGTGTGTGTGTGTGTGTGTGTGTGTGTGTGTGTGTGTGTGTGTGTGTGTGTGCATTCTGTCATCGGTTGGAAGCAGTTCAGAATGAGCTTGTATGTCCTGCTCCGACTATGTGCTCGGTTGTTCTCAACCATGAGCTGGTATATACAGAATGAAAGAATGAATGAAAAAATGAATTAATTGAATTCATGTTTTTCAGCTTATAAAAATGATTACATATTTACAAAATAATCAGGGTTAATAATGGAGTGATTAAAGAAATTGGTGTCTAAATATTAATAAATCATTTAAATTATATCAGTGAAATTTCTAAATTAATCCAGTCTCTTAAAACTTTTCTCTTTTTGCACACCATTAGTAACATGGTTGGCCCCATTTTTCCTGTCAAAAAGAAACAGAAAGCCAAGCATATATCTACTCCTTCTCAAAGTTCTTTGGATTGGAGTAGGTTACTGGGACTGGCTCAGGATTTAATTCAGCCTACTGATCCTTCTTTTAAAGTACTTTCTTGTAAAAGAAAGAGGGATTGCTCTTTTCCTGAAGAGATTTAAAATTATGAATCTGAACAGGAAGATGCCAGGATGAATTCAAGGTTTTGTCTTCAGATTTCTAATTCAAACTCAGGGGAGAGCGCAGTTTCTGATTTTCCCTGTGGGTGGTGTCTCTTCCTCTGAGACTATTCATAAGATCATAGGAGGTTACTAGGCTAATGGTCTCAGAACCCTTACAAGCCTAGCCAAGTTCAACCCATGTTCCCAAGGGTGTCTGGTTCAAGCAGATACTAAAATCAGCACCTATTGCTCCTGTCCAAGAGGGGCACAGGTAGAAACCCTGGGACAAATTTCTGGTTACCCATCCAATCGTCCAAATTACACTTAAATAGGGCCAACGAGGGGCTTTGTTTAACATGAACAGGAAGCTCCAAGAATATCCCAGTGTTTTTAGTGGGTCCCTCAGAAAGTGCTCTTAGTTGTTACAGAAGGATTTTCCAGAATATAGACCCATTCTTCCTGTCCTGCTGCTTTAAAGTATGTGTGTCTTATTGCCTGCAGTTTTTCCTGGTAGTCAGACAGATGTCCCTAAAAACAGAGAGGAAATATAAAGTTCATCAGTCTTTTAAATGTTTGTGCACTAATCATAAACCTGACCAGCAGCTATAGCCTTAGTTTATTCCACTGCTGCTAACCATTTAGTTAATTCCAGTCCTACTCTTTCTAATAAGGATGATAAACTTTATTGATAGGTATGGGAAAAAAACATATACTGATGCTGCTTTGATTTTCAGAATTTTTAATTGTCAGGCTCATATGTTAAAGTTGTTTCTGACAAATTGCACAAATACAATTGACACTTTTATCTACAGTTTCTTTTTGAGAAGAAAAATCTGCCTTAAACTACTTAATTTCTTCTATTGCACAGGTCATCACTTATTGTTTATTGTGTGTGTATGACTCTGTTGAGACGTCTTCCACAGCTAACTGGTGCAGTTTTAAGGATTTATGCTTGGCTACATGCTCAGATCTTCCCAGATGATGTAAAAAATTAGATTTTAAATTCTCCTTTGGATAGAGATTTAGTATTCGGCCTGCGTGCTGCAAAGGTGATCAAAAAGTGTGTTGAAAGGTGCAATCTGATCCAATGAATCTCTAAGATTTTTCAGCCCTTTTTTTCCAAATTGTCCAAGGGATTTTCTTTCTTGTCCAATTTTGGCAAACAAAAATAGAATCAACAGTCTCAACAGTATTCAGGTAAACAGAAGTTTAAGATAAAATGGCATGGTGGGTCCAATAAGAAATCTATAACCTCCCAAAACCAAGTACAGCCCATAAAGTCTGAATGTCTATTCAAAAGAGCTTGTGAACCCCTCCCATCCTGGCCCATTTTCTCTTCCAGAAAGTCTGAATCTCCCATTTTATATTTGGCAAAAGATTGTTCAAACAAATATGCTCAGAAAATAATTCATCAAGTTTACAGATAGCAGTAGGAGGAAATCCTTCCTTTCCAGGGGGTCATTCTTCATCCTGCAGATCAGACTTTTTTCTTTCTACCTGTTTGTCATCACATTCTGTCTCAGGGAGTGATAGAACCAATTTCTCCTTTCCAGGAGGGGGAGGGGTTTTATTCAAATATGTTTCTAGTGGCAAAAAAGAAAAAGGTCAGAGAGCAACTTTGAATATTTCTTTCCTAACCTGTTTGTGAGAGCGCCCAAATTCAAAATGTTGTCACTTCACAACCTGTTATCACTTCTTCCTCTTTCAAGTTTCCTAGTAACACTAGATTTAAAGAATACTTATCATCAAGTCCCTATTAAGACTTCAGATATTTCTTAAGATTTTGTGTGTCTCTGTCATATTATTAGTTATCTGACTTACCCTTTGTACTATCCACTGAATTAAGAGTGTTTACAAAATGTCTAGCTCTAATTATAGCTCATTGCAGACTACAAGGTATCCACATTTGTCCATATGCAGACAACTTGCATTTTTTTCATTCTTTTTCAAGGTGTCAGGAATGTCTGTTTTGGGCATGAGATTTCTTGCTGCACAAACTCACACAGGATTGTGTTGCTAAGATGTCAACTAGACACCTCAGTTCAAACAGCTTTCCTTCCAAAGGAAAAATAGATCTTTATTTAGATCTATTTCTAAGTTTTTCTACTCAGACCTCAGTCGCTGCAAAAGAATAGCTCAGGATTTGGGTCTCATGGCATCTATGATTCTCAAGACACCCTAGGAAAAACTCCACATGAGAAAGACACAGTGGTATCTGAAATCTCTTTGGTCACAGCATCACCACCCCCTATCTTTTCTGATACCAGTGCTGTGGAATTCTGAGAACAGAAATCTTTTGGTGGAGACAACAGATATCCTTAAATCCAGGTCTCATCTTCTCTCTCCAGGCTCCAAAGCCATCAGTCACCACAAATGCTTCAGACTTTGCTTGCGGAGCAGCTTTAGGAGAGATTAAAGAGCAGGGGGAAGTGGAACATCAAGGACAGACATAGGCACATACATATCAAGGAGATATGTACTGTCCTTGATCAAGGCACTTTCTGAGCAATCTTTGGTCCTTGGGACCTCTTGAAGTGGTTACAGACAATGCCACAGTTATGTGGTACATCAAAAGCAAGGAGCAACCAAGTGGTAACCCCCTTTGCAGACTAGCCATGCTAGCTTGAGATATAGCCTCACAGCACAATCTCATTCCACAGACACCCTACATTCTGCTAGAGCCCATCTCAAGCACTTCCTCTCCATCAACTCTAGCTTCCTCAACTGCTCTGCTTTTGCTGCCCTGGTTTCTGTACAATACAGTAATACTAGTTGAACCACTGTTTTGTACATCTTACTTTTCAGGTTCTTTTGCATCTTTCTGTCATACACTACACCTGACACTCTGTGCCAGTTGGCTGCAAACCTTCTGATTCTAGCTTCGACCTCGTTATTCAGACTTTCCTTTTCCTCAACCATCCCTCCCAGATAAGTGGAACTGTTAACCTATTCCATTATTTTCCATTCTATCTCATATTTCAGCTTCTTTTGATTTCCCCCATTTGCTGCCATTTCTACTATCTTATTTGTAGTCAGCTTAATTCTATGTTCCTTAAGTTTTGCATTCCATTCACTTATCCTTTGCTGAAGTTTTTGCTTAGAGTCTGTTTGCAATGGCACATCATCTGTACACAGCAACTTTGCTGATTTGTCTCCTCTGACCTGTTTGCTAATGTAGTCCATCATCAATTGGAACAGTAGTGAGCTCAGAGCTGAACCCTGATGCACACCCATTCCCTCTGTTAACCCCTTTGTGAGACAGAATACTGTTCATGCCTGAGTCTTTGGCTACTTGCACAAATTCTACCAATGTTTCTGGGATTTCAAACTACTGCAGGACTGCCCAAATCAGCTTTCTTGGGACCTTGTCATATGCTTTCTCCAAGTCTAGGAATGCCCAGCTGGACTCATTTCTAGCTTCTTCCCAAATTTTTGCCTCACTCCAAACATTAGATCAGTTGTGCTGCATCTCAATCTAAATCTGAGCTGCTCATCTCCCATCTTACTTTCTACTACTCTGCATATTCATTTAACAATTACCCTCCAGAGCATTCATGCAATGTGACAGAAGTTTGATACTTTTGTACTCCCCACAGTTGTGAATGACCCCTTTGTTCTTGAACAGTGGCACTAGTATGCTGATTCTCCAGACATCAGGGATACATCTTTTTCTCCATACTGCTATGAGCACCCTCAGGAGCCATTTCTCCTCTCTCTCACCCAACATCTTATCATATCTGCTGTGACCTCATCTGAGCCTGCGGCTTTCCCTGACTTCATTTTCCTTAGTACTGTTCTTACTTCTTCTACACTGGGCTCCTCCTCTTCTCTCATTGTTGCCTGTGTTTGGGGCAGTACAACTTTTCTGTGGTTTTCTTCATTTAGAAAGTGTTGTTCTGTGGACAGGTAAGCAGGTTGTTGTTAGCATCCCTTATGAATTGTGTCTGACTATCTTTTTTATCTTTCTGTCTTTGCCTAACATCCTAATACAGTATCTTTCTGCCATCTATTGAGTAACTTTCCATCAGCTGGTAGAGTGCTCTGATGACTTATTATTTGCTATTGCAACTCCTTTCTTAGCCTCTCTATTAGCCAACCAGTATTTCGTCCTAGCGTCACCCATCTTTTCTATCTCTAACTTTTTCCTCCATCCTTTCTTTCTTTTTATGACTTCTTGGACTTCTGCATTTCACCACCAACTTTCCTTATGTACCTTATTTCCATACCTGGCTCAGTTGCATATCTGTTCTGTAGTCCTCACACATGCTGTTTTGAGGCACTGCCATTCTTCTTCAACTATACCTACTTCATCTTCTTCTTGAGGTTCTAGAACCCTGAATATTTTCTTGAACTCTTTTGCTTTCTCTCCAGTCAGCTTTCAGGAATTCAGTCTGGTATCTGTTGAATTTAGAGCCTTCTCTGACTATTGCTTGCAGCTGACTGTGGCAACCAGTGTTTTATGCTGTGGGATGACCATTTCCCTGTGGATGACTTTGCAATTGCTGATTCTATTCCAGTGCCATTTCCTTATTAGGAGGAAGTCTGCCAGAGTTGCATGTTGATCACTCTTGTATGTGGTCTTGTGGTTGTCTCACTTTCGGAACCACGCGTTGGCTACTACCAATCCATTTGCCTGACAGAAATCTAAAATGGCTTTTCCTTCATTATTTCTGTTGTTGCCCCCATGTGGACTCAGGCAGTCCTTATATCCTGTTCCATCTGTCCCAATAAGTGCATTCAGGTCACCCATTATCAACACCAATTCATGTTGTCCTGCTTTATCTAGTAAGTCCTGCAACTGTTGTCTAAATGCATTCTTTTCCTCTCTATCCCAGCCCTGCTTTGGGGCAATAGAATGAGATTTTGAATACTACTCTGTTATTACACTGGAGTCTGATTGCCATGAATCTGTCACTAATTCTGATGACATCATTCACTGCCTTTTGAAACCTCATCTCTCTCACCACTATTCCTACACCATTTCTAGCCTGTCCTCCTCTTTAGTAGCAGACTCTGGATCCCAAGCCAAATGGCTTTACTGCACTGTCCTTCCATCTTCTCCCATGGATACAAAGGATGTCAAGCCTCCTCTTTACCATCATACCATCCACTTCCAAGCTCCATTCTCTCAATAAACCTACACTGAGTGTGACAATTCTTTGTTCATGTTTGGCAGGTTGATTGTTTTAAGTCCAGCTTTTGCTCAACAGAGCAATCTCAGGAGACCCAAACTGGGCAACTAGATACTGGCAGACAAGCAGCTTATTGACCCAGGGCAGCTGGGCTTTAAGGCAGGCACACTGGCCAATAGGAACACATACACCCCTCCCACCATTAGAATAGGTCCCTGGCATAGATCAGAGTAGGCCGGGTCCTCATCCCACTTATCAGTGGCAAATACCTATGCCCATTTGGTGACATTAGCCATCATGACCAAATCATCTAGAGCCATAGTTTTACACCATTGAGTGGCTGGCTCTTCCATTTGCACAGTCTATGATCATGGTCTTCTACCTTGATGATACTGTACACCACAATAAATGCCTAAAGCAGTTGGTCTATGCAACTCTTCCCTCTATAATGTACCATCAAGAGTTGGCGCTGCTGCCCACAGCTCCATTCTTGGATGAGTTTGAGATGGAAACACTCAGCATGTTTTTCAGAGGTGGGAGGAATCCCACAGATACACAGAGAGAACATGCAAATTTCAAACAGAAATTGGCAGGAGGTCAGGATTGAAACTTGTACCTTGTGAATTGGATTCAAAGACCTTAACCATTATGCCAATGGGTTCTTTTGCATAACAGGCCTCATAGAAAATGGTGGCCCCTCCCTGGGATCTTAATTTAGTGTTAGAGAAGCTTTGAACCAGCTAATCTGGAGGTTCTTAACATGAAAAACAGTTTTACTGATTGTTCTGAGCTCTGCAAGAAGGATATCTGAGTTGCAAGCTCTTATGGTGAATCAATCCTGTCATTTTCCACAGGGACAAGGTTTCTTTCAGAACTAATCCTGCTTTTATGCCTAAAGTAGAATCCAGATTTACTTTAAGCTAAACTATCTGTCTCCCATTTTCTTTCCTGATCCTAAAAAGGAGGGAAAGAATAATCCATACCTTGTTTGTCCACAGGCAACACAGGTACTCTATCTTAGCAGAAGTAAATCTTTCAGACCTTTGGATCAATCTGTCATTTCTTGTGAAGGTAAGAAGAAGGGACAACCTGTGTCAAAACAGACTATTTTCAAATGGTTGTCTAAAGCTTTTATCTTTTGTTATACTCACCATTCATCTTGCATAGGATTAGCCAATAATAAAACCTACCTAATATATGCCACCATATTCTAACCTGAATAGAATGTTTATTTATTTATTATTATTTATTTTACATGTGTTGACTGGATTTGTCTGACTGAGCTGAAGAGCCCTTTTTCAGCAGAGGCCCGGGGAGAAAAGCTCCAACAAATCATACAATTTTCATTGTACATTAGCATTAAACAGCAATGTTACAGGATTATTACAAGGCATTAAGTAGCAAAACAATGTTATACAGTGTCAGTAATCAGGCGTATAGCAAAACTCTTTCAAGATGTATAAAAATAAATATGTCATTAAGATGAATATAATTTTTGGGGTAAGTGGTTACAAAAACCCAGTTTTATCATACTATACATAGTTGCATGAAGGCAAGACAATTACAATAGAATGTTTCTCTGAGGCGATTTGCTTAATAGGTTTTAGAAGACAGTAGAAAGAGTAGTCAAGGAAGATTAGAGAGAGCAGGTGAGAAGAGTGAGTTAAGGGCAGAAAGTAGATTAAGGTATGAGAAGTAGGGGATGTTAAGGAGGGAGAGTGCAGTGGCAGGACCAGTGACTTTTAAAGTGCTCTTTGGTGGCTGTCTTAAATTGTTTAGGATGTGTAAGGGTCCTGATTTCTAGTGGGAGCCTATTCCAGGCAATAGTGGGGTGATAGCTGTACATGTTACGTCCAAATTTAGACTTGGGTTTGTAGATTTGTAGTAGGTCTTGGTTAGGGCTTCGGAGAGGTCTGGAGGGAGAATAATGGGAGATGAGAGGGGATAGTGCTGGGCAGTAGGAAGGCTGGTATAGGATAAAATGGATGATCTGGAGCTGAGAGAGAAGAAGCTGGTGGGGTAATTCAAGCCAGTTTAGGTGTTTTAGAGAGAAACAGTGATGGGATTTGTAATTTTGTTAGGCAGCAAATCTAGCTACCTTGTTGTAGGTAGATTCGAGTTTGGTCAGGAGTGCTGAGTTAAAATTTGTGAGAATTTGAGAATTGTACATTAGACTGGGTAGAAGGTAGGTAAGAGAGAGAGTAAGCTTGGCTTCAGGGGTAAGGAATTCTTGTCACAGTAAAGGAGCCCTAGTTTTGAATGGGTCTTTTTGATACAGTTATTAACATGCAAGTAAAATTTAAGCTGATCACCGATGGTTACTCCTAAGAGCTTAGTGCTGGATTTTACTTGAATGGGAGTGTTATTAAGGGACTGTATGGAGAAAGAGGGTTTAATATTGTTGAACGTTTTAGGTAGGAAGAGTAACAACTTTGTTTTTTTAGGGTTAAGGATGAGCTGGTTGTTGGAGAGCCATGTTTCAACTAAGTTAAAACATGCCTGAGTAGCTGAGAAGAGCTTAGAGGGAGAGTTGGCTGTGGTGATGACTGTAGAGTTATTTGCATATTGCACTAAAGATGACTGAGGACAGGAGGCATAGAACTGATTAGTAAAGATATCAAAAGTAAAGACCCTAGGATAAACCCTTGAGGTACACCCATTTTTACAGGAAGAGGAGGGGAGAGTGCCACCTCACTGACTGAGATCTATCAGTGAGGTAGCTGGAGAACCATGCAACAGTATTAGAGGAGAAGTTGAGGTTATACAGTTTGTGTAGCAGAAGAGTGTGAGACAGTGTTGAAAGCTTTTGAGAGGTCCAAGAATAGACAAGAAATAAATTTATGACCATCCATGGCTATAGAGACAGTGTTGAGGAAGGATAATAGACCTGTAGCGGTGCTATGTTTGGGTCTGAAGCCAGGTTGAGTGGGTGTAAGCAGATTTTCCTGTATTAGATACTGCATAACTTATTTATGAATACATTTTTCTAGTACTTTAGAAAGAGGGGAGAGGATAGTGATAGGTCTAATGTTGAAGATATCAGAGGAGATACCTCCTTTGAGTATAGGTAGAGTGTAGCATTGTTTTCAGATGGAAGGGACTTTAGATTGAGAGATAGAGAAATTAATTAGGATAGATACAAGGAGAGCAAGAGAGTCAGCTGCTAGTAGAAGAAAAGTGGAATATTGTCAGCTGATGCTGAGAATGGTTTCAATTTAGAGAGTAGAGTTTTGATGTAGCTAGTAGGTACAGGTTTGAGGGAGAAGGTATTTGAGGAGATAGTATTAGGAGTAGGTTCAGAAAAGTTGGAGATGTTAGTAGTAGAGGAGTTTGGGTTGGGGTTGAGTAGCTTAGATATTGAATCAATAAAATAGGTATTGAAGATAGTGGCAGTTTCTTCAGATGTCTTGTCTGGGCATGGATTGAGGGGCTAAGATTACTGGGATGGAATATGTTTTTGTATTTTTATTTGTATTTTGTATTTTATTTTGTATTTTTATTTTTATTTTGTATTTGTATTTTTGTATAAATAATATTTGTAATATTTGTTTGCTTTTCCTAGGTGAATTATTGTTTTTTTTTTCTTCACTGATATATTTGCTCCTAAACTGTAGGACCCCCACCCCCACCTAAAGGAACTGAAATCCTCCTTCTCCACATTTAGAGCTAATCTTAAGAAATTCCTCCATAGAAAATCAAACTGTGCTTGCCACACAGCAGAACACATCACCTCAGGGCCTCTCAACATCTAACTTTACTCCCTCTAAACTACTAACACTTCTAAAACTCCACCACCCCCACTCTGTCCTGCTCTGACTTTCATAACCCCATAACATTTCCACCATGATATAAACCTGAAATGTAATCATGTAAAATTCTAAAGTGCACATTTCTCTTAGGTTCATAGGTTCATAGGTTCATAGGTAGATACTAGTCTATCAGCTCAAGGGCCTACGTAAGCCTAGCCAGCAAGGTTCCATAGCTTACGCCACCCACCTAAGAAAGCTATTTTCCTGTGCCACTGTCCAGCAGAGACACAGAAGTGATCCCCAGGGTGTATTTCCTATTTCCCATCCACTCATCAAGATTTTTCTTGAAGAGTGCTAATGAAGAACTTTGCTTGACATAGATGGGTAGCTTGTTCCAGAGTATAGGAAGTCTCTGGGACAGGAATCTATCCCTCCAGCATGTCCTGTTTATTGTGGTGACAAGGTTTAGGTCCTGAGAGAGTGTAGCTCGGCTGGATTAGGATTTCTTTAGGTGTAGCATGTCCAACAGCTCTGGGTTTGACATAGCTTTATATGTTAGGTAGAGATCACCTCGGAGTAGGCGATATGCTAAAGAGTAAAGCTGGAGTTTTTTCAGGTGGTCAGTGTAGGGCATTTGTTTGAGGCTAGTAATCCTCTTTGTGAGGTACTTCTGTGGCCTTTCTAGCTGCTGCAGATGTCTTGTGAAGTACATTCCAAAAGGGGCATTGTACTCTATAATGGGTCTAATGAGTGATGAGTAGAGGGGAACAATAACCTCTTTTTTCCTGGATGAGAACCCTTTTATGATGAAGTGTACCATGTAGAAGGACTCCCTTACTACAGTGGCAATGTGACTATCAAAGGAGAGACTACTGTCCACCTGGGTCCCAAGGTCTCTTATCACGCATTCAGTGTTAAGTAGATTTCTGCGTATGTGGTACTTCATGGTTATAGAGTTTTTACCAAAGGGGATGACACTGCACTTTTTGGCATTGTGCTTGAGGCCATGGCTCTGACACCAGGCATCTGTCTCAGTGAGGCCCTTCTGTAGGATGTCCACATCATTTGGGGACTTAACTTTGGCTCCTAGTTTGCAGTCATCTGCAAACTTCATTAGCCAGAGGCCTTCTGTGTTAGCCTGTACTTCAGAGAAGTAGATACCAAACAGGATAGGTCCTAGGACTGAACCCTGTGGTACTCCACTTGTCACTGCTTTGAGGTCAGATTTGGAGTCTGCAACTTTTACAGTGTGGGTTCTGTCAGTGAGCCAGTTGGCAACCCATCTTGTGACATAGGGACTTATACCTAGTTTAGTGAGTTTAGCTATACTTCCAGAATGGGGGATGGTGTCGAAAGCCTTGGCGAGGTCAAGATAGGCTGTGTGAACCACCTTACCCTCATCCACGGCTTTGGTGACTGCCTCAAAGAAGTCGATCAGGTTCAGGAGGCATGATCTGTCTTTCACAAACCCGAACTGGGTGGGATCCAGAGTTTGGAGGTTACCAATGTCTTTGTTTATGAGTTCCATGATGATACGTTCCATGGCCTTGCAGACCAGGCTCATCAGGCTAATAGACTGATAGTTCCCGGGATCAGTGGTGGCTCCCCTTTTGTGGAGTGGGATAACTGTTGCTGTGCACCATTCAGTGGGCACAAAGCCTGATGCGAGGCTATTATTGAACATGGTGCTTAAGTGGGGAGCCAGTTTGTTCTGGAGTTCGTGTAAAATGCAGCCTGGGATGTTGTCCAGTCCCATGGATGCTGTGTTTTTGGCTTTAGAGAGTGCAGCCTTTACCTGTGTAGTTGTGATTACATGGACTCTGCATTCTTCCTGTATAGATATGGGCCCTTTAGGGGGTGAGAGGGAGGTAAAGTTAGCACTGAACCTATCTGCCAGGGTGTTGGCAATATCAGTTGGTTCTGTAATTTTCATGCCTTTGTGCTGTAACTCAGAGCAGATCTGGGTGTTTCCATCTAGATTCTTGACATGGCTATAGAATGCTTTGTGGTTGTCCTTGGATTTAGTGGCGATTTTGTTTTCATAGCTAACTTTGGAGGATCTTATAAAGGATCTCAGCTTCTTACTAAGGCTGACCAGGGAGCTCCTCCACTCATGGAATTTTACTCTCTTTTGCAACAGTTTCTTCCTTCTGTTGTACAGTTTGTTTATGGCAGGGGACCACCAGGTTGGCTTCCTTTTTTGGAGGATAGCGTCTTGGTTCGGTTTGGGATAGCACGATCCATGCACTCATGTAAGTGCTTATAGAGTGCATTTGTGTAGGATTCAGCAGTTGTAACTGTATTGTCTATCTGCATGGGTGTCATGAAGTTCACCACTTCTATCTTAAGAAGCATGAAGTTGGCTTTGGAGAAATTTTTTACTGTGGTTTCCTTAATGGGGGGTGGAAGCGGGATGTGGATATCAAGAGTGATAAGCTTATGGTTGGATCGAACCAACGAGGAGTTGACTTCAGGTGTGGAACACTGGTCACTCATGTTGGTAATGACTAGGTCTAGGATATTGTTGTCCATGGTGGGGGTGTGGATAAGTTGATCTAGGGCATTGGAGTTTATGAATTCCAGAAAGTGTTGAGCTAGGGAGTTGGTACATGAGTAGTTTTCCCAGTTAATGGTGGGGTAGTTGAAGTCACCCATTATTAGGGTGTTTGGTTGAACCCTAATATTTTCCAGTACATCAAGAAAAGAGAAGTGGGAATCCTGGGACATGGTGGGTGATCTGTAGCAAGCTACAATTTGGATTGCAGTTTTGCCCAGAGTTAGTTGCACTTGGATAACCTCGGATGCATTATGTTGAGCAACTAGCCTGGAGGTGTGGATATCCTTAATGAATATGTGTTTCGGTCCAGGTTACATGGCCGAAAAGTGTGGTATGAGTTATAGCCTTGTAGTGCAGGGGTGCTCTCTGGAGCCTTGAACCAGGTCTCAGTCATTGCACAGATATCGATGTTCTCCATTTTAAGGAGTGCCTCAAGTGAGTGCATTTTGAGATTTAGACTTCTAGCATTGAGTAGCATTACCCTCAGTTTTTGCTTGCCTGTTCCTGTTATGGTGGTGAATTTGTTATTTTAACCCTGCCTAAAAAAGGCACTATAGGGGCAGCAAGAGCCTTAGCAAGTATCCGGAATCCCAGGGGTGACAGGTGCAGGCCATCTGTGGCAAAGCATCGTGGTCTGTCAACCATGTCATCCCAAGCAGACAGATACTGGATCCCCTTAGAATGACACCAGAAGCTTAGCCAATTGTTGAAGTCAGTCATTTTGTCCTTGTACTGTGGTATCATTTTGGGCGATGGCAGAATGCTACTCAGGGCTAGGGTCATACCTGCCTGGGCTACAAGATCGAAGAGCTCTTCCATGTCTCTTTTCATGTAGTCCAGGGAGGTACGTCCCAGGTCATTCACACCAACATGGACAATGACAGTCATATTTGTACTTGTGGAGTGACCTGAGTGCGTGGGTTATATGGCAGATCCTGGCACCCGACAGGCAGCTGACAGTAACCTTCTCCTTGTTTAGCCTGGTGAGTGGGACATCAGTGCGCCTGACTATAGAGTCACCTATGACTAGTGTGTTGGGTACGTTGTTTTGCCTTATTGGCTGTGGTTGAGTGGCACATTGAGTCTGTGGGCTATGTGTCATTTGGGTTGTCTTGGGGGATGGAGGTTGCTTGCGTTTCTGCTTTGGAGGTCTCTGTTGCTTAGACAGATTATTATTGAGAGCCTCCGCAAATGTTTTTGTGTTACTATGTGTGGATTTTGGTGGTGTAGATTTAGTGAGACTATGTGATGAGTGTGGTGTGGTGCAAATGTTTACCTTCTCCTCATGACTGTCAAGTTCAGTCTTGGTTGGAGAGAGCTTTACCTCCAGTTTGGCTAGATAAGTGCATCTCTAACAGGTTGTAGTGTTGGGTGGTAGGAGGAGAGGGTTGTCTGTGTACATGAGGCAATTTCTACATTGGCTCAAGATGACCAGATTCATCAGATAGACAGGAGAGAACACTGGGAGCTGACCCTTGGACATGCCTGAATAAAAAACTATTTTCTTCTAGATAAGTGAGGAAAGTGAGTACAAGAGCTGTTTTTCTTTAAGCAAGTGAGAAAAGTAAGTACAAAAACTGTTTTCCCCTAGGTAATGAGGAAGATTGAGTGCTATAGTAATTAGTAGCTTATTTAGTGCTTACAAGTTCTGAACAAGGGCTGAGCATGAATAAGCAAAATTTAAGTGCTAAAACTAAGAATCTGTATCTGCACTAGACGAGTTACAGGACAGAAACAAGTGCAAATGCAGGCTTTCAAATCAGAAAGTTGAGAGAGATGGAAGATTGCCCAAATAGCCAATAACTGCAATTTCTGGGCCAGAACCACTACTTATGTGGTAGACAAGTTACCTAGTGCCTACCACTCCCACTGATAAGCTAGAAGGCTTCCCTTCAACACAGAAAGGTGTGGGGGGCTCAGAAGCTTGCATACAGTCCTGGATACAGCAAATCTGTATCTGGAACACTAGTTACAGGAAAGGTAGGAAACAGGCTTACAGTTTTTTTATTTTTATTTTTTATTTTATTTACAGAAAAGTAGCAAAAACAGTAGTAAAAACAATTCACATGCAGTGCAAGCTAGCACACTTGAGTATGCAGCAATATTAGACCAAACACAGTTTTAAAAAATGCAATTAAATTAACAAGAACTAAAAGCAAGTGCAGAAAGAGTTTATTAGGTAGAATGTGGTAAAGAGATCAGACTGGGGGAGTGTCCCAGATCAAATCTACAGTGGGGCGGGCAACTGCAAAAGCCACCAAATTTAAACTATAAACCAAAAATGGGGAGGGTGAGTGGGACAAAACAGTTTCAACAGAGATCTAAGCAACAACTAACAGTACAAATTTTAAAACCAAAAAAAATATTCTCAGCTCTGTATATTTGCCGATCAGTCTCTCAGAACAGTGAGACAACAGTTTCAACAGAGATCTAAGCAACAATTAACAAACTCTATAACCCAAACAATATATACTCAGCTCTGTATATTTGCAGATAATCTTATAATTGTTACTACATCAATTAATCATTATGGTTATTTGTTGTTACTCTTTATCCTGTTTTTGATATGTACAGTTCACTGTGTCTCTGTTTCACTTTTATCTGATGTGATTTATTTCAACTGGACAGTACCTGTGAATGGTCAGTTGTCATCAGTGTACTACTGCTGTAAATAAATGTGAAAATAAAATAAAATAAAATAAAACATCCCTAAATTCCCAGCAATCTTAACCCCATAAAATTAATGTGACTTTTTGTAAAATTCAAAAAACATGGTCTGGAAAGAAGTGTAGTGGCAGACCCCATATCTTTTGTCATATCTGAAAATTATCATTCCAGAATGATTCTAGCCTGGGGCACAATAAAAACAGAATGTCCCAGGATCCCAGGTCATTACCTTTGTATCTTCTTCATGTTGTTGTGGCTGGCAGGATCATCCAGGTCATGCAAGAGGCTATTACCCTTACAGGATTGCTATCTGCAGTAACAACACTATATTTAGTGAGCCATATTGTTGGTCACTGGCCAGCTGATCAATGTTCAGTATGTAGAACCTAAAAGATCACCTGCATCAAGACATGACAATTAGATTTGAAGAGGATAGAGAAGGTGAGTGTTGCTTTTTCTACTTTCTCTCTCTTCTTTGGGTTTGTGTGATCCAAGTGTTTCTCTGAGTATGGCTCAGTGATACAGGGCTTCCTTCATGTCAGGGGTTCAGTGGGACTTGCCCACCCTAAAAATATTTTGTGATCTTGGGCATGTCATTGCATTGACTAGTGATTTCCCACTACATAGATTCTTGTCTTTGGATAATCAAGTGTCAATTAAGTAAGACATGTACTTATACTACTTACAAGTACTCATAGTGAAACCAACCCATATATGATCCAGCATATCCCAGAGGATAATTGGTCACCCTCAATAAGTGTCTGAGTCAGGTGTGTAGGCCTCTAATCTGCTATCAATATAAAGCTTTATCTGTGGTCTGGCATTAAAATCAGGTTAAGTGGCTCTCAGGTACAAAACAGAAGTCCACAACAATTTAGGATTGCCTTAACAGTTAAACAGTATTTGCATACTGAAAATACTGGTGATCTGTCACTCCTTTTACAGATCTCCAGCTAATATGGATAACATCAGAAATATTAGAGTGCGTGAAAAATATTTGACTGCATGGAAAGTTATGTCAGGAAGCAAGGAATCCATGCAGTAAGTTATCCATGCATGCCATAGGGCAGATTCAGTGTCAAAATAATGATGCTTAAAGATGTCAGTGTTCTTAGGGCATATGGAATGCAAAAGCATGCAAAATCTATAGCATTTTAATACAGGGAATCATTTTCATAAAATGTGATACAGCTTTTGCCCTATAGGCATGTCTAGTATTGTCCATCTAATGAAAACCTAAGCTGTCTTGTAATTAGGACTTCCAAGATGGCTGCACATTTAATAGAAGCTTAATTTCAGGTCTCCCAGTGTGTAAACAAAAACCCAGATGAGAGAGCCAATGCAATGAATTCATTTTGGTGGGAGGGGGGTACATTTCAATAACTCAAATCAACCACAAAATGTGAGACAAAATATACTGGCTGGGAAGAATTCTGCACCTGTTCAGCAAAAAGCAGTGCAAGCTTCAACTTTGATGTAAGACATGATTTCCAGTAACCTAGAGTAAAAATAAGTCAAATTTAGTCAGAGCCAATTAAAATAAACAAACATTGATGGAGTATATCAACTCAAACAACAAAAGGCTAGATAAGATGGATGAAGCTTTAAACAGACATTCAGATGAGGTGATAAAACTGCAAAAATCAGAGGCTGAAATGAAGAAAAGGCTGGTTGAATATGAGACTACTCAAGAAGAGCTGTTTCAAAAAATAATAGAATTAGAGGACACAGCACCCAAGGAAAACCTGAAATGTTCTGCTGTACTGGAGAAACTGAAAGGAACAAACTGTATTAATTTTATGAAAGCATTAATAAGCAACTGGACTGGTATTCCACATCAGGAGCTGCTAATTGAAATGGCACATCATGTGTATGCTCCAAACCTAGCCATGGAGAAAGCAACCTAGACCTTTAATAGTAAAGAAGCAATCCTACCAGCAGAAGGAGTTGATTCAGACAAAACTGTGGCAAACGGACAAATTACTAAAATTGAGAGACAGTAGAGTGCTTGTGGAAAATGATTACTCATTGCACACCGGGCAGAAGAGGAGTAAATTTATTTCACTAAATCAGGGAATGTCAAGAAGCAGGTGTAAGATTCAAACTGCTGTATCCAACTATCTTCAGAATATTCATTGCTGTATGGACAACATCATTTTTTTATGCAGAACATGCTAAGGAGGAAATACAAAATTTGTTCAGCAAACAGTGAGCTGTGAAACAGAAGGAGATTCTGCTTCTTGTTCTTCTGGTAATAAAGACCACAGAGAGACTGTGCCAGTGAAACATTTTCCAGTCTTTCAACAGAAAATGCTAGAGTTGACTAGAAGAACCAAGTGTACATTGGAAAGGAAGCAAAGACTGGATTTGGGAGATGGAGATAAACAAGTATAAAACCAGCAACTCAGAAATTCACAAATAAATATGGGATTATAAAGCATTAATTATGTTTGTGGAACATAATAGAAGAAGAAGACCTGGAAATAGTGGACATTTTTGACTTTCTTATACTAACAGGAACTCTAAGGCATATGCCTTACTTCATGTCATTAATGTTTGGAGGAACACTTAGGAGAGGGGAAGATGAAGGAAAGAGTTAACTGTAAGTAAAACAAATTTTTGTTACTAACAGTAATATTTGTATAGTGCATGATATCTGCATGCTATAAAGTAAAGCTTTCTCAGTTATTTCCACGTGTAATGGGGATAGTAAAGTAAACAGGTGTCCATATTTTTCCTTCTTTTCTCTTTCTCCTTGTCCAGACTTAAGAAATGTAGGCACTGCAATGTAAAATAATAAAAAAGAAGATGAAAGGTCTGTTCAAAAGAGTATGATACAGGAGTCAATTATGTACTTTTTCTCATTCTTCCATAGGGGAATGACTGGATTAAGGCTCTTGGCTTTATCTAATAACAAGTTTTAAGAGTATGCACCATGTGTATGGAACATGCACATAGTTTTGAGTCTTAATATTAAGTTAATAGGTTTTCAGGTGTATTGGTGGTGTATTTTTTTTTTTTTTTTGTTTTGTTTTTTTTTTATTTTTTGAGGGCTTTTAATAAATCAAAAAGTTTGTAAAATGTGACTTATTCTCAAATGGCTATGACAAGAAACAACTGTATAAAAGGTCAACATGCCAAATAGTGTATTTGTACTTTTTAACATAATGAGCCTTTTGATATTGTCTTTAAATGTTAATGGGTTCACAGATATATTAAAATGTAGAGTGCAAATAGCTATGCTACAGGAGATACATTTGGAAAGTACTGAACGTGTGAATTTGATAAAAAAAGTTTCAGGATGGTTATTCAGTGGAATACCTGGAACAAAGGAAAAAAGGTGTACTTATATCAATTGCATGTGGAGTTCCAATAGTGATAGAAGAAGATAAAAAAGGCAATATTGGCAAATACGTAGTACTAAATGGCTACTGGCAAAGGAGGAGGATTACATTGGCATGTATTTATATTCCACCTAAAATTGCTGTAATGAAACTTAAGAAAACTCTGGCAGAAATAATCAGTTTTCAGCAGGGAATATTACTTTTAGGAGGGGACTGGAATTTGACATACAGCAGGGAGGAGGACGTGTCTGGATAGCCGAGAAGGCAAAATATAACAAAGGCGGGTAGATTTTTGAAGAAACTTATGAAAATATTTGGCATGAAAGATGTGAATTCAGTAGTAGGATTTCGGAGTGAATTTACATATTATTCCCCAAGATACAAAAACTGGGCTAGGCTAGACAGAACTTATATTTCACAGGAATGTGTGCATTTAATTGAAAGTTTTGATATGCTTCCAATAACTATTTCAGATCATTTGCCAATAATAACTAAAGTAAAAATGCAGGATAATGAAATAAAAATGAGACACTAGCACTTTCCAATCTATCTATTGAAAAGAGAGGAATTTAAGGAGTGGGTAGTAGAAATTATTAGGGAGTTATTAAAGAAGACAGAAATTTCTTCTGTAGATATAGCTAGGGAGTTGGACAAAATTAAAGTGGAGTTTAAATATAGGGTGGAAACAAACAAAAGAGAGATATGATTAAGATGCGACAAGAATTATTTAGATGGACTGACAAGTGTTAAAATGCTGCAGAATAGGGGAATCTCACAGAACAAGAAGAGCAATTGCAGAGTGCTAAACAAAAAATAAAGAATTACCTCAATAATATGCATGAATTTAGAAAGATTGCTGTTAAGCACCTGTTTTTGATAATAATGCCAGAGCACAAACTTTTAGCTCAGCGGCTCAAGTTACAGAAAGTAGAAAGGGTTGTCACCAAGCTTAGGGAGCCTATAACAAGAAAAATAACAAGAGATCCTGTAGAGGTACTAGAAATATTTCAAAAATTTTATGAAAGTCTATAAAAAGCAGAGAAATATGGAGATCAAGACATGGTACAAATGGAAGTGTTTATGGAAGAATTAAATATGCCAAGGTTAGAGGTAGATGAGGCTCAATCTCTAATTGCTAGGATAAGAGGAGATGAGATAAAATGATGATGTATAACCAATCAACAGGAAAATTCACAGAGATGGATAGTATTCCTGTGGAAGATTGAAGGCTAAGAGGGAAAAAACTGATAAAGATCTGGAAGATTTTGTCTAACAGTATTATAAGAGAAGGAGAAGCACCAACTTCCTGGAAGAAAGCAGTGGTGGCTGTAATACCTAAAGAGGTAATGGCCCATCAGATCTAGCTTCATATACGCCTATTTTAATCCTAAATCATGATTATAAACTGTTTATGTCTATAATGGCTAAAAGAATGACAAAGGTGATGCCAAAATTGATAGACATAGCATCATAGGAAGTTACTAGGCTAATGGCCCTAGGGCCCTACAAGCCTAATCAAGTTCTACCTTTATTTACATGATCAGCACCTAATGCCCATGTCTAGGATGGACACAGGTGGAACTCCTGTGGTGATTCATGGTTACTCATCCAGTTCTCTAGATTGTGTTTGAAGAGAGCCAATGAGGTACTCTGTTGGACATTAAGTGAAAGTCTCTTCCAAAGGTGTTGTAACCTCTGGGAGACAAATCTGTCCCTCCAGCAGGTTCTAATAATGTCACATACTAGGGTAAGGTCTTTAGAGGGAGTAACCCATGTACCATTTGATTTGTGGATATGCAGTATTTTCAATAAAGCAGGGTCAGAGATCATCTTATATGCAAGGCAGAGATTGCCTCTGAGTAGTCTGTATGAAAGAAAATAAAGTGACAGTAATTTCAGATGATCCACATAGGACAGACGCTGAAGCCCATGAATTTTCTTTGTGAGAAACCTTTGTGGTTTCTCCAATTACTGCAGGTGCTTGAAAAAGGTACTCACCAAAAAGGGGCATCGTACTCAATTATTAGCTCGATGTGGGAAGAGTACAGGGAGGTTATAATTTCTTTTTTTTTCCTGGAGGCAATACCCTTACTTATGAGATGAGCAATATAGAATGCCCTTCTTACCACTAAGGAGACATGGTGATAAAAGGTAAGATTTCTGTCAGCCTGTGTGCCTATGTCTCTCACCACTGCACGCGTACTTAGGGTGCTGCTATTGATGGCTTTTGACACTATGCCCCACTCAGGCATCATTGACAAACTTACCCAGCTAGGTATCAAACCTTGTATCATTAGATGGATTGCTAACTGGATCACTGATAGAACACATATAGTCAAAAAAGGGAAATCCACCTTCAACAGCAGACCTGTAACCAGTGGTGTTCCAAAGGGGTCAGTCCTGGGACTTCCACTGTTTGGAATCTATTTCTCCAAACTACAAGCAAATACTTCCTATGATCAATGTAGTTTTGTGGAGGGGTGGTAAATATTTGACAACATTAACATAACATTGATGATCCAGATGAAAGCTGAATGTAAGAAAATACCATTGTTGTTGGTGGGTCTTGATGCAGAGAAAGCATTTAACAGAGTAAGCTGGAAATTTACGAGGAGGGAAATGGAAACATTTGCATTTCCTGATAAACCTATGCAGTTGATTAGGAGTATATGTGAGGGATTGGAGGAAACAATTAAAGTGGGTGGGCTCTTCTCTGATAAGTTCTGTTTGAGTAGAGGAACCAGGCAGGAGTGTCCTTGTTCCTCTTTGTTATTTACATTATATGTAGATTCACTGGCAAAGAAAACAAGGGACTCAGAAATTCAAGGATATAATTTGCATGGTAGTCAAGAAAAGATGGTTCTATTTTTGATGCTATTATTTTATACCTGATAAAACAGAAAAGGACATTACAGTGTTGTGGAACATTCTGAGGCAGTTTCAAATTGTTTCAAGACAGAAAATGAATGAAGCTAGAGCAAAGGCAATAGCTGTAAATTATGTACCCACACACATATTGGTTCAGCAATTTCCATATTTATGGGAACATGATAAAATGAAGTACTTAGCAGTACAGATTAAAACGGATTTTGGTGGAGTAGATAAGGATATGTCAGAAGAAACTAAACAAAAGATAATACATAAACTGAAAAATTGTAAGCTCTATTATATGGCAATGGATAGCAATATACAAGCAGTTAAAACATTTTTAGTCCCTTTAGTTTAATACACAGCTCCGGCATATTTTTGTCACCCAGAGGAGAAGTTATGGATAGAAATTAATAAAGAGCTAAAGGATTTTATCTGGGAGGGGATGATGGCAAGAGTCAAGTAGGATAAGCTGATTCTTTCAATTGAACAAAGTGGTTTGCAATTACCTGATTTGAAGGGATATTTTAGAGCCACACAGTTAAGGGTCCTATAAATAGCACAGGCAGAAACCTATAATTCAAAGTGGAGAGGGATGATGATGAAACGGGGTGTGGGGGGGGGCTCGAGGAACAAGGAGATACTGGGATTTTGGGTGCAGATCCTTAAGGAGAATAACAATAACCATGCAGAATATTATATTTATAAATCATATAAATCAGTAGAAAGTATTCTAAGAACTCAACCAAAAGAGAAATGGAGAAAGGAGATTCTGCCAATAGGGATGACTGCAATTAGGGATACAGACAATAGGCAAGAGGGGCCTGGAAGTTATTGAAGAAAACTTGTAAAAGAACAAAAGTATTGGGAGCAAATAACAAGGTAACAGAATGGGAGGAGGCCAAGAATTTATTTGGAGTGCAGGATAGAGATTGCCTTTCCTATCAAGGACTGATATCAGAGTATAAGCAAATAGAAAGAAATAGTAGGATCGTAAGCAAAAGACCAGCACTGATAGAGTTTTTAACAGAATCTAGAACAGAAGCTGCTGTTAAGAAAGGAATAATTAGTAGAGCATACAAAATATTGCACGATAACTATAAAAATCAATCAGAGGAGGTTGGAAAGGATTGGGGAGAGAAATTGGATAAGCAATTCACAATGAAACAATGGGGGAATTTATCTATATCTAAAACCAATAAAAATGAATCACAAAACCAGAAATATAGAAACTTACTTATTTTAATCCAAAAAAGCAAATCAAACCGAAGTAAATGTTGATGTTGATGACCTGTATCTGTTGCGCTGTTTAAGTTTTTTTTTAATGTACATTTCGTATGTGTTGCTGTGTCTTTAAACTTTATGTTCTCTGTATAACAAGCTGAGCTTTTATTGGGTGATAAGATCATGTGATGTATTTAAAATCTCAGTATTTGAACTGTGTTTTATTTGCATTGAAGAAAGGGCTATTCCTGAAAGCTCTGCTGTTTGTATTTGGATTAAAATAAGTGTTTTTTTTTTTTTTTTTTGTTGAGATCGGGTTTTTTTATTGTTTTTCTATTTGTTGTATTTAACCCATTGATCTCAAATACTCACTTGCACTCCTTGAAGTTGACAGGATATATGTATATCTCCCAAATATGCAACAATGTCTAGACGATTTAGCATTTTTTGCTTGGAAGTGTTTACATAGGTATATTTATATTGCAAGTAGACTGTAAAGAATTTTTCCTCAGGTAGACAGCAATTGTTGGAGGTGTGATGAGGAAGAAATATATAAATAGGAACATATTTCTTGGGAGTATTATGAGTTGGCAGACTTTAAAGATTCCCTGCAGATTGCTTTGTCAGAGATTCAGGGGGAACTATTTGGTATAACTAAGGAAATTATTTTTTTAGATATGATGCAGAATTGGAATAGCCTAGACATACTAAGGCCTTGCTGAGTCTAATTATGGTGGCTGCCAAAAAAGCAATTACTAGAAAATGGAATTCAAAGTCTAAACCAATTTTACTAGAAGTAGTGAATATAGTAACAGAGATAAAACAACTGGAACTGGAATCTCTAGAAAAGTGTAGGAGCAAATTACATAGGAAAAATGGTAAGTGTGGGAACAATACACGCAGAGGAGGAAAGAGGTTTAAAAGGAGGCAAGATTTTAATGAGCTATGTAATGCTTGACTGACAATGACTGGATAGATTATAAATGATGTATAATGTTTGCAACTACAAATATGTCACATTGGTTTATGGTGTATAATGTTTGCAACTAAAATTACGTCAATATGGTTTGTTTTCATTTATATAAATGTATGAGTGCCTATGTCATGTGAAATTTTAAAAAGATGTTTCTTGTTTTAAAAATGTATTGTAATTAGGTTGTATTAACATCCAGTCTTTGGTATAACTGAAATGCAATTTTAGCCCCAAAAATGCAGTCAAAGGGAAACTATGACTGTGTGAAAACAGCTGATGTTTCAGAGCTACTGATTTGTCATGACTAATATTATAGACAGCAAATAGCTGATATCTTATAAGGATCTCCCAAATTAATTGCACAATATGCTGAGGATCTTGCTGCAGGAATATATGAAGCTTGTCTGCAAAGAATGTAAGATCCTCTGTCCCACCAATGTCATCTACCACTGAATATGATAAAACCAAAATACTGCATAAGACTATGAACAAATGCTCAGGTGTTAACATGAACATGCTCAGTGGCAAAGGACATCCCTGTCTCACTCCTCATCAAAGAGACAGCATCTTAAAGCAGAAAGATCTCAAATGTGAGACATGTTTTCTTCAAATAGAAGCTTTCTAGAGATTTAATCAATTCATCCAGCAGGTTCTAACATCCAAAGGCCCAGAACAGATATTGCCATGAGATGGTTGCAGGACTCCTTTTGGCATGCAAAAATCAAAGAGCAGCTGCATAGCTGAATTTTTAATTCTATGAGCCATAAAATGAGGAACTCTAAATGACTGCCCTTGGTAGATCTACAAGGTACAAGTCCAGATTGATAGGTTGATCAACATAAATTAAGGAAGCAAGTAAGAGATTGGAGCTTGGTCCTGCTAAAGCATATTCTCATATAGGTCCTGTAATCCATGTTTAAAAGTAAGACAGGCTGATGTTCATGAAGAAGTGCCAGATCTTTTCCAGGTCCCGTAATTGGGGAGAGTAATGATCTCTTCCATGAATGAGGAGAAACATTGAAAGCAGTGGCAGATATGAATGCCAGCAAAAGTAGCCCAAGAAGCAACTTTCTAAACAACTTGATTTGTATGTAACCTAGGGATTTTTAAAGGTTTTAGCTATGACATTTGAATGATGGCATTTGTTTAGTAAGTGGTGCATATAGCTGGGATCTGGCCTCTTCAGTAAATGTCAAGAGTGTTACATATTTCAGGAAAGTACAACTTTGAAAGGGTGCCCAAGCCTTTAAAAGCCAAATTTAAGTTCACAGTGGTGCTACATGTCCTCTGTCATGACCATAATATACATTGCTTAGCTAATTTCTTGAAATCTTGGGAGTACATTGATTGACATCATCTGCCCATTGCTTGTGCTACCTTTATATCAATCACCTACATATATTTTTAGGTTCTCTCTAACTGTTTATACATTAAGTTTATATTGGAATGCAAGACATAAGACATGCTCCTTTGAGTCCCTTTCAACTCATCAAACTCTTAATGCCAAATATTCTACAATCAACATATCCAGTATGTAAGATATGTACAAATAATATTGGTGGTATATGTCCTGTAGATTATGGAATGGATATATATCTCATGAATATCAAAGAATGCTCTAGTCAGCTTGTTGAGCAGGTTAACAAAGTCCATGTGTTTACCATAGCGTGATGTCTTCAAGATGTTGGCAGAAGATGAGATTCAGAGTGTTTTGTCTACCCATTGCACTTAGGGCATAGACAAGATTCAAAGACAGTGGATAAAAATGAAATAGAAATATCCTCAGATAGATATATTTTCTGTCTGTCTGAATGAAAGCATTGAGTTTGGGAGGGAAATGCATGCAATCTGATTGAGTTCTAAGAGAACTTCCCAGGACTTGTCAACTGAATCGCCAAAATATCTGCCAATTATACTTAGTTAAGGCCATGAGGTGTGCAGTACTAACACACAACAGTTTGTGTCTTTCGGCTTTTCCCGGTTAGGGGTCGCCACAGCAGAACTCCGGTCCGCTAATGATTGGCAGTAGATTTTTACATACTGGCTTGCCGGGCCTAACGCACAACCTTCTACAAAGGAATGCCCATTCACGCATGTTGCTACACAGAAGACGCTCTATCTGAGAATTGAACGGGCAACGTCTTACTGTGTGGTGACAACGCTACCGCAACACCACCACCGCAGTACTAACACACAAAAATTAGATGAGCTTAGATTTCCTGCAAGCATGTAATCCCCACACGCAACCCCACCTCAACACAGTATGTTTTTTTTGCAGCAGGAATATTTATGATTTTTATCAGACTCATGTTGCTGCACAAAAGGTGCTACAACATCTACACCATCTTTAATTGTTTTACTTTATTCATTGCACTAAATAACTAATTAATTCATTAATAGGCCTGGATTGTGTAACAAAGTCTAAACACCCTCCTTTGTTGCTAAAGTTAAAAAGTCATTAGCCTTTTTTTTTAGGTCAAGTGTGTATTTGTGAAAGCAAATTAGAACATGTTGTTTTGGCTATTTTTTCACAAATATACAAGAAATGTGTACACAATCCAGAAAGTGCTCATAACTAATGAGTAAGGACTTTTCTTCATTGATTGGTTAATATATTTTGATGCACTGCTTACTGAAGAAATGTTTAAAACTTCAAATTTAAAACACACTCTGACGGAGTTCAAGATGGCCGCTGTTCTGTGAGCACTACTAACACCTAGCTCTCTGAAATACCCTAGATTAAAATAAACCCAGAAGGCATCATGGAATACAAAATGCAGAAATAAGACTGAACATCTATTCCAGATAACAAACAGCAATCAAAGGAAGAAAATATAGCAGCAGATTCCTTTTAAAAACAACAGGATTATCGAAGATCTTAGAAACAACCGAAGCCATGTGGTGCTGAGGCCCTGCACTTATATATATAGTGTGAAAAAGTACCAAGCAGCAGGATGTCAAAAGAAGAAAATAATATGGACACTGTAACAACAAAAAACAAATTCTCTGTACTAGCCTCACCAGATAAAGATACAACTCCAAAAAAGACTAAGGACAAATAAACAATCAGACGATACTAAATCTACAGGCAAAACCAAGGCAGACAAGCCAGCTAACCCTGAAGATATTAAAGCTCCTTTATTACCTATTCAGTAAGCAATACAGGACCTATCTTTACAATTTCAAACATTTGGTGATTCATTTAACAAAATACTAACTAGAATGGAAAAATCTGAGACAAAAATGCTTGAAAATTAAGTAAAATTAGACTCTATTGCTCAAAGAACTGGTTCTCATGACAAAGATCTGCAAAGTCTACAAACAAAAATAACAGACCTCGAGGCAAGGTCACAAAGAAACAACATAATCATCAGAGGAATCCCTGAAACTGTGTCACATAATAATGTAATATCAACTATCAAACTCGTAATAAAATCCCTGCTGGATGACCCTGAAGAAACACACTAAGTGATAATAGAGAGAGCCCACAGAGCTCTCAGAGAAACACAATCATCACTGAGACCAACACCTGCTTATATTAAAATATTAAACTAGCAAGGTGTAAATAAAATCATATTCTACCAAGGTGTAAATAAAATCCAATTTGAAACCAAGAAGAAAGGTGCACTCACCTGGAATAATAATAAAATTTCCTTTGCTCAGGACCTTCCCATCCAGATAAGGCAAGCAAGGCAACTTCTGTCTCCATATTGCAGGTTTCTGATAGAAAATAAAATAAAATTCCATATGAAATATCCAAATCAACTTTTTTTCAATGTTAAAGAGATTAAATACATGGTCGCTAACTCCAAAGAGACAAAAGAGGCATTCCTATCTGTTTTCAAGCAGATTCCAGCTCCACAAAAGAAATAAAACAACAAAAAAGTTGAAGGCATCCCTCAAGTGAAAAATGGACTGAATCATGACCATTTTGAATGGGATTCAACCCTGAGAGCTTCCCCTTACTGCCTAAGCCCTTAAATCAATGAATGGAGCCATGAGGAGCACAGGAAAGGGAACAGAAAAATTGGTAGGAACCAAAATTTAACTGCTGTTTCCAATGCGCATTTTATAAGAAGGAACCACCTTCTGGGACTCTGGTATGCATAATCATTCCCCCTTGGACCTCAAGGACTCCACTACAAATTAAAAATGACCTGGAATAAAGATGAAGCAAGTTTAAGAACTTAATCTTGCCATAGACACCCTTAAATTGACAAGCTGATAAGGTAAACCAGACTGAAAGATGACCAGAAATCTGCAAAGCAAAAATCTGACGAATAAGGTATGATTTTACCAAAACAACCAATATGACTGTGAATCTCTTACTAAGACTTATCATAAACAATCCAGACTTTATTACTACACGAGAGACTGTCAGAACCGGTTTACTATTGTTTGTGCAAACGACATTCTATCAGCTGCAATGAGCCGAAAAACAGAATGTTGAAACGCACAAGCACTTTTGCACCAGATAGTCGACTCCACTTATGCGAATGCACAACTGCATTTGCATAAGTGGAAATCGGCTACCTGCACGAAGATCGTGGTACAGTAGGGAGTGGAAATTCATCTACATCCCCACTGTAGTGCAATCTCGGAGTTAGAATACATAAGTAGGGGGGTGGAGGGTGCAGGGGGGCTTGCCCCCCTGCAAAAACGTGATAGCTGTATAGGAGTTTGATTTACATCAAACTCCTATATGGCTATCACGTGGTGGTTTCTACAACAATGTTGAGTCAAATGCGTCGAGCATTTGGTTCGACATTGTGAAAGGTATTTTATTTTACTTTTGGTATTACCATTCATTTATCTGAACGGAAAATGTTTTTCCATTCGAAAAAACAATAGTAAACCATCAGAACCAGCCTATCTTAAGGATGTATGACAGAAATAATGATGTTTGACTTGAATAAAGATAAATAAAGTATAAATGCATTTTAGAAAAGGAAAATACAAGAACACACAAATATAAACTATTTTACTGCAGGAAACATGAACATAATCTAAATATGAAGGCATTGGCAGAATGTATACCTGGCTAAGCCTGAAAACATTTTTTTTCTCTCTCTCTCTCTCTTCCCCTCATTTTCCTACTTCTGATTATAGGTGCCAATGATGTTATTTTTGTTCCTGGAATCTGCTATAGATTGGCACAGAAGTCTGTAAAGACACCGAAGTAGGGGGGAAAACTATTTAACAGAGAGGGGAAGGTAAGAGAAGAATAAGGAAAATGTAAACAAGACTAATCTGCCTTAAAATCTATGCTACACTGTTGTATATCTTGATATAGTTAACTGAGGATTTAATTACTAACATGTTGTTTAAAAATTCATTATTAGAAGAAATAAGCCGCATGCTAAAATGCTATAAGTTCTGTGCTGTAACCATAATACTATAATTGTATAATAGTTTTAAGGAAGAGACTAGGGATATTTCACAGCAGTGTTTTTTAGGTAACTAGTTTGTTAAGCTTTGTCCGTAGTGTATATAGTAACGTAAGGGGGCTAACATGCTTTCAACCTCCACACAAAGAGAAAACGCAGCCAAAGACCAGAGGGAAACTAAAAGTATACGTTAATTTCTCACTTTCTTCACCCTTTTATTCCTCATCCGGGGTACAGTGGGTAGGCACAGGGTAGGGACTGGAATAGTTAGATGCTTTCCAAAAACACATATCAACATCACATATAAATACCATAAAACCAAACTAACATACAAATCATGTAGAACAAACATACTTAACAAATAAATGTGAGAAATAGAGATGTGGAATGTTAAAGGACTCCAAAATAAAGAAAAAAGAAAACTATTTTTGCATCTTACACTGAAAACTAAATCCAATCATATATTAATACAGGAAACACACTTAACTACAGAACTTTTTCTTCTTTCTGCTTTTCCCAGTTAGGGGTCACCACAGTGGATCACCTGTCTGCTCATGATTGGCAGTGGAGTTTTACGGTGTCGAGTTGCCAGCCCGGCACCCAACCTTCCACAGAAGGCACACACATGCACACACTCACACCTAGGGCCAATTTAGAGTATCCAATCCACCTACAGCATGTCTTTGGGATGTGGGAGGAAACCGGAGCACCCAGAGGAAACCCACACGACCACAGGGAGGACATGCAGACTCCGCACAGAAGGCACCCCAGCCAAAGATTGAACCGGAGAACCTCTTGCTGTGAGGTGGCAATGCTAACCGCTGCACTACCATGGCAGCCACACACTTAACTACAGAACAATGGACAGAAATTGGGAAAAAAATGGATAAGACAAATTATAGCAACAGAGGATAAAACAAAGAGTGCTAGGGTTACCATTATAAGTAAAAATCAATTCCAAGGCAAGATACTTAAGACTAAGGCAGACAAAGAGGGAAGAGGATGTTACATAACATTTACCAACCCAAGATTACCAAAACCTATAATGGTGCTTAATCTATATGCACCCTGTAGCAACCAACATCACTTTTTTATGTCACTTTACCCAATTCTAAACCAACTTAAAGATCACTACCTAATAACTGGGGGAGACTGGAACACATATCAAAACTCAGAAAAAGACAAATCTAACCCGATTAAAACACATAATAAACAAGCCACAATGGCTCTAAATGAACTTAAACAAGACTTTAAACTATATGACCCTTTTAAACATGGGAATAATGAGAATAAGTCAGGGAAATTCACATTCTACTTGCAGTGCCGCAAAATGTGGTCAAGAATAGACTTCTTTTTAATCTCAGATATACTCATTAACATGGATCCAACAACAGTTATACACACTAGATTTTTCTCGGCTCATTCCAAAGTCAGATTGTTTATCAGCTGGGACAATAGACTGTACTTAGCTAATAGAGGTCATAACTGGTCATTGAATCCTAACCTGCTCATCAAAACAGATGTAATGAAAGAAGTTTAAGAAATATTAAAGATAACCCTTGCAAATATCTCCAGATCCCAAGTTCCAATAGACAAAGAATGGGCTGCAGCCAAATCATAAATCAGAGGAGCATTCATCAAAAAAGCAGCATATTATAAAAAAATACAACTAAAAGAGGAGCATACGTTGAAAGGGAAAATAGATCAACTGGAAAGAAAACTACTAAATAACCCTAATAGCCAAACTGAAGTTGATCTCCTAAAACTACAAAGAGACTTCTATATGTTAGAAACCAGAAATCTGTCATTTTATAAGGTAAGAATGTTAGCTAATTATGCAGAGGAAGCCCAAATACCATCCAGAGCCTTGGCCAGAATCATCTCTCAACACAAAATCACCTCAAATATATCAGAAACAAATTACAAGGACAAAAACAACACAAGAGTTGAAGAAATTATCAAAGTACTTGAACAAATATACTTTCAAATCTATGGAGAACAAACATTACAAACCTCTAAGGAAGATAGAAAGTGTTTTCTTCAAAAACTAAAATTCCCTAAACTAGATTTAGATCAACAAAAAGAAAACTAACGGAATCTATTTCCATAGCACAACAATTAAACATTTAAAGTCACATAAGGCCCCAGGACCAGATGGACTTAAGTCAGAATTTTATAAAACTTTCACCCCCTAGTTGCTAAACTACTATACTATGTGCTAAACTAAATAATAAATAACAACATAAATGATATTCACTTCAATGCCTCCAAAACTATTTTCATACTAAAAGAACATGCAGACCTCAAAAACCCATATAGTTATAGACCCATCTCCCTTTTAAATATAGATACAAAGATTCTGACCTCAATACTCGCAAATAGATTAAAACACCTGACAGAGAAAATAATTTATCCTGAGCAATCTGGGTTCACACCACAAAGACAGACCAGTGACAACACTTTAACATTGAATGCATTAATATCTTTTGCAAATCAGAGGAATATTAATATCTATGCAATGGTAACAGATGCCCTCAAGGCATTTGACAGGGTCAACCTAGAATTTTTACTTCAAGCATTACCTTATTTTGACATACCTATCAATTTCATTCAGATCATCCAAATTCTCTATAGCAATCCATACAAATCCCTATATAATAATATAATAATAATAATATAAATATAACATGGTCGAATAGAATTATGATAAAAAAACGGAACAAGACAAGGATGTCCGTTATCGCCCTTTCTATTCAACCTATACCTAAAACCCCTGTTTCTTTACATTAAACAAAACACATACCATAATCCCCCCTCAACACACAACTTTAAAGTATATCTCACCACCTTCGCAGATGATCTGAACATTTACTTCACTGCACCAAACTCAGACATAACCAAAATAATAACTGCAATTGAACAATTTTCAATCATATCTAACTACAAATTAAACCTCAATAAATTTAATATCTTCCCCTTAAGGCCACCCAAACTTATCTTATTAATACCACTAACAGATGCAATAAAAATTAAAGAAGAAACTAAATATCTGGGAATTACTTTCTTCCAGAGCAACAAGGAATTCTACCAGCATAACATAACTTTTAAATGGCAAAGCATAATGCAAGACTGTAAAAGATGGAATAACCTTAAGCTGCCATTTCTGGCCAAAGTATCAATAATCAAAATGAACATTTTACCTAGACTAACATATATATATATTCGTGACATCACAGATAACTATATATAATACATTTTTCAAACAAATTCATACCTTTGTAGCAAAATTCATATGAGAACCAAAATAAAAAAAGAATCTCGTATCAGAAACTAACACTTCCCAAGAGCAAAGGGGGTCTGAACCTGCCAGATTTTAAAATGTATTACTCTATTATCAACACTAACAGAATATTGAGAATAGCAGAACATAACCCGACAATGAAAACTTGGTCACCTCCTTGGGTGACAATATTCTATAGGTACATTAAAGCACTAGGCGTCAATCCCAAAGTGCTTCCCTTTTAAAACAAAAAGGATTTACAAACCTATAACATTATAGATCCCTTAAAGCATTCTATAAATATAACACAAAAACTCTTTCATTCCTTAAACCTTGGGCAAGCTATGGTAACACTACAACCCCTCCATAAAAATCCAAATCTAAAAATAAATAACAAAATGCTAGACCTTGACTCTTTTCCTTGATTAAAGGACAAAATAATTCAAGATATCTACCCATACCTTGACTGTACAACCCAAGAAATGAGAAGTAACCTAAATCTACCCAAATCATATATAATAAGTCTAAGACAAATCAAAGAGTTATGTTCCATCTACCTCCAAAACTTTATTATACTTAGTGACATGAAAAATTGTAGTCTGCTTTGGAATATTATTCTTACAACAAGGAAAGCAATATCTAACTCATATAAAATGATAGGTGAAATCAAATTTCAGAAGGACCTTTTTTCTCTAACTACTGGAAAAATTTAAACCATCCATAGATGACCAGCAAATAAGTCATGCAATCAATCTAACACTGAAAGTATGCCCCTTAAAAAAATGTCATACACGCAGCTCATGATAAATAATAATGCATATTTCACACCTGCAATACTCCACAAATTTAATGCATCCAAATCAACATACTGCCCACACTGCAAGGACCAGGTAGCAGACCTAATGCATATATTTTGGAGTTGCAAATGTGTGTATAAACTATGGAATTCCCTCAAGATACAACTGCAAAAAATGGGATATCAAACATCAACACTAACATGGGAATTTACCTTTCTACATATTTGCCCATCTAACATATCAGGAAAACAAGTGAATATACTTATAATAATGTTCTTACTAATGAAGCTATACATAGCTCTCAAATGGTTAGACCCTACAAATATATCTTGGGAGGGATTCAAAAAAATAGCTATAAAATGCCTTTTAGCCCATAAAATAGTAATGGATAAAAGAAACAAAAATATGGAAGCCCGAGAAATATGGGAACAAACCTTTAACATCATATTAGCATAAAACATCATGCATACTACATAGTAACAAGGTACAAAGGAACCTAAAAATATACACACGATCACACAGTCAAACTATGGACTTGAAATCCTTATTGTATGTGCTGTTTTTATAACAACAACAAAATTGAATGAGAAAGCATCTTTGTATATGGTGTAAATAGATATGTTTTATGACCTACATGTTACTATATTGACTACAATGTATAAAACTCACCGATGGTCATGCTGTAAGAATGGAAATGATTGTGTTTTATATAAATGAAAAAAATTAAAATAAACATTATTGAAAGAAAAACTGACAATTTTTGCTGTAAACTATAAATGTAATTTAAAAATATTATGAGCAGAATCCTGAAGAGTGCATGCAATTTTTCCTAGGCTTCTTAATGGTCTCCTAGACTGCATGACTATTAACTATAAACCTGTGGTTGTGTTTTGTCATTCACTGATATTCTGATTATCAGCATACCATTTTTAATACATGATAGCCCATTTATTCTTCAAGGGCAGCAGGCACTGTACTTGTAGATGAAATAGTGAAATGAAAAGTTGTTTTTCACTAGCAACATCTGCATTAATGTTTGTTTGTGTCTTTTCAGCTTTTCCCGGTTAGGGGTCGCCACAGCGGAACTCCGGTCCGCTAATGATTGGCAGTAGAGTTTTACATGCTGGCTTGCCGGGCCTAACACACAACCTTCAATGAAGGAATGCCCATTCACGCATGTTGTTACACAGAAGATGCTCTAACTGAGAATCAAACAGGCAATGTCTAACTGTGAGGCGACAACGCTACCGCAGCACCACCGCAACATCTGCATTAATAATAGTCATATTTGATGTGGCTCTATTCAGATGATTTATACTTCTGCAGTGATTATGCATATTGACTTAGCATTTGCCATCAGGTGGTTAATATTTCTTACAATCTCATAAAAAATATTTTTTTATTTAAAATATGCATGACTCAGTATTGTGGTATTAGACTAGTGGTCTTAATAGAATTTCATGTAGTTTATCCAAAGCTACCAATAAAGTACACATAATCTATTTTTTCGTAGCAATAAGCTGTGCACACAGTCAACAAAGTGCCTTTAACTGCTGCTGTTGGGGGTGGGAAGCTATCTGTGGATGAAAGTACCTTATATTCTTATTATCATTTTCAAACTGGCTTTAATCTGGCTTTGCATGTCTAGCGTGCATGTGCATGTGAATCAAGATGGAATACTTTATTGTGTCTGCTGTATGCTTGTGTGATACACATTTGGAATATGCTACTTTAGTCAATAGTATTGCTATTTTGGACATGGGCATCTGAGATGGGTGCAGTCAACAATCCAGGAATAATTGAAAGTTTTGGGGGATGTCTGTGCATAAAAATGACTGATTTTGCTGAAGTGAAAATGTTAAAAAGTCATTAGTCTATCTTTGAAGATTAAAAATGTCTACATGGTCAATAAAGATGCCATAATCGATGAGTAAGGATATCAGTAGATTATAATGGTAGCAGTCTGTGTGGCTCTTTATGGTTGAAATGCGCTGAAATGGGTACTTTTGTCATTTTTGGTTAATGCATTTTGTTTCACTGCTTTCTGATAAAATTGTTTAAAACTACAAATTAAAACACAACCAAGCAAATTATGCTCTAAACAAGAAATATAATATAATATAATTAGAAATGTGAATCCAAAAGAAAACATGCATTTATGGATGGTCCTAAAAATGTATGTGGAGAAGCCCATGGTTTGAAAACAGCCAGTGTCCCAAAGTACATTTAATCTACTATTGGGTGGTGTTATAGGTACTTTCCCTTTTTATTCTACCTTTCTGTTGGCAATATTACAGCACAATCCTGTTACTGGGTTTATAATTTGCAGTTCTTTAAAATGTTATTTCTTTTTTTTTTTTTTTTTTTTTTTTTTAAGTATGGGAGATATTCCACAGAAACACTAGTTCACTGCGGTCAATCATCAGTGGTTTGGGTGGAATTCCTAAGAGCTTTAATACACATATAACTTCTTGCATAATATTTCAATCTTAGGGCAGTGCTACAGTGTATATGAAACTATGTTAGGAGCACCACAGCTCAAGAAGGTATGCAGAATTGTAACTTAAAATATTATTTGTTTGATGGGACTACAGTGCTAATGACATAACATCCTCTCCTGCTGGAAGACAAAGTCTAACTGCTCTTATCTGACTTAGTAATTTCCAGGATTCCACTCACTGATCTTTCTGGGAGTTCTGTATCACATTTTGTAATGGTTCTGGCTTTCCTTTTTTGCTCAGCAACCTATGTGCTTAACTATGAGTGTACCCTATATATATTCTTCCTCAGCAACCTATGTGCTTAACTATGAGTGTACCCTATGTATTCTTCCTCATAATTTTCTATTTAGGGAACTGTCAGTGCACTAAGCTGAGGATATTCCAGCCACAAAAGGGATAGCTTTGTGAATTTACATTAAATCTCTCATATGTCTACACTTTTACTGATTGGTTTTCTGTTAGAAAATCTCCAAGTCATGTGGTTCATGGTGAATGCATGTGACCCTTGCAGGTAGTTTAGATGCGGTCTGAGAGTTAGATGGGGAGGGGATACAGATGCAAGCACTGGTCCATTTCTAGATTTATTTATGGATTCTCAGTGCTTTATGGGTTGATTTCGAAGTAAGACTACAGCTGTATGTCCACATCTGCTAAGAACATGACTGAATAATGCTGTGTTAAAAAGAGTTTTAATTCTTGACTCGGTAGAGGTCTAGTGCCCATGCCAGCTTAGGGTATTGTGTGACCCTGGGTAACATTGTGGACCTTTGGATAGTCCATTAACCTAGATAATTCACAATAAAGAAAGAAAATAAATAAATAAATAAATACATAAATAAATCATTCACTTTCTCTATCAGTCTATTGTGTGAATCGTTTGATTTTGTGGCCATTTTCATCCATATTGTGAAACTCCAAGCACAGCATCTCTTTATATCCATTTTTTTGTATTTTTTCTGTTTATGTAATTTACTTGTCTTCTGTGTACTTTTATTTTGTTTTTACCCCATATTCCTTTATCTATAATAATAAAATATATAAGCATTCAAAATCAAAGTGAGCTTATTAGAGGTGAGAGTACAGAAAGATGTTTTCACTAGAAATGACATATAATTATTTGACCCAGTAAGATATGAAGATGACATTGATACCAATCATTTTCCCTTACTGCAGCCATTATGAAATGAAAATAAAGTATGAAGCTTAATATGAATTTCTCTGCTGAAGTCATAGAATACAGTTTTAAAGGTTTGGATTCAACTCCTCTAACTTTCAGACTGTCAATAAATCACAAGAATAAATTAATGTAAACGTTATGAACAAAGATGGCTTAGGGCAATCCTAGTTCCTAGTAAATAAGAACCATCTGCAATACATGCTGATCTGATTTTATTACATTTCTACAATAACTGAAAACATCACAACTCACTATATAACTAACCATGCAAGACCAGTATAATCATGACACACAGTCAGATGAAATGAAATGGCTGAAGCCTCTGCAGAAGACCTATAAATGAGCTAGCCAGAAGTCCACTTTTCTCCCTGAGACTCCTTGTGCTCCATTTGCTATGTTTGTATTTATCTCTGTCTCTTTCTATTTCTCTTCTGTCACTTATTATACTCTTGTGTCTTTAAACATGCAATCAGATTGATAAGTTTACAGTATGCCACAATTGACATGTGCCTAGGTGGAATTACTGGTTATTTCATTAACAGTGTGCTCGGCTTTCCCTTGTTAGAGCTCCTCATCATCTTTTGCTTCTGACTGATTAGTGCTTTGTCTAGAGCAAAATATTTATTTGATAGCACTCCTTTCCTTGTGATTATTTTTATTATATATTCCACACACAAGTTTGTCTTTTTATGTTTTATTTGTTCCCCCTGGCAGTGGTAATGCTTTGATAATATGCATTCCACTAGTTAACTTTTGTATAGTCTTTAGGCTGGATTCATAAAGGTTACCACAAAATGTGCATTTTGTGCCAGCCTTTATGAATCTGGCTTAATTTTCATCTTATCAGTTTATATTATTGTTATACATTTATAAGTTTTTAGGTCCAAGTAATTTTGTAAGATCTCTTTAAGTTGTGAATGATTTTCTTTTGGGGCAGTAGGTACATGTAAAGTGTAATGAAACCTGAAACCTAGATATTTTGATGTGCATTGTGTTATCAAATGCTAATATCTTCCGCATCTTCACAAAAAATGACCTCTTTCAAATTAAATTCCTCATTCTTGAACAACAACAGCAAGAAAAAATAGATTACTATTACCATGCCCTGCAGTTTTGCAGCTTCCATTGTTCCTGTGCTTACATCACAGTAGCCATGCAACCTTCTATAACATGAGCACTACACTATGTATGCCACTTTCTCACAGTAGTTATTTATGTCTATGCTCCACTGTTTATTTATTTATTTACTTATTTATTTTACATTTGCTGACAGGGCTAGTCTAGCTGGATATATGTCCATTTTCAGTAGAGGCCCGGGGAGAAAAGCTCCACAGCAGCTGGATGCAACTAATATACATGAGTTACTATAGACATAAGGGGATACTAATCAACAATCGGTTATACATAGTAACAAAAAAAAAAAACATGAGTTAGGCTTATTTACATTACATAACATAAAGAAACAGCAATGAGGGCAGGACATATAACTAGGTATATAGAATAATAGGTACAAGACAAAATAGACACTTTTGACAACAGAGTTTAAAGCAGAAAACTTAGTAAATAAGAAAAGGTTAGTTGTGACAAAAAGAGTTTCAGCCAGGATTAGTGCATGGACATATTGTGAATTAAGGAAGGTTTTTAGATGCTTTATGAACAGTGGAGTAGATGAAAGGGATATAAGATTACTTGGAAGTTTATTCCAAAGGATTCCAGTGGTGTTAGTAAATAGAGAATCACCTGATTTGTTATTGGATTTTAGGGTTTCAGCTAGTAATTTATTGGCTGAGCATAGGGTACTTAGATTTTTATATGGGTTGATCAAGTTAGAGAGAATGGGAGTATTTGTAGGATGATGCAAGATTTTGTGGGTGATGGTTAGTTGTTGAAAATGAAGCTGGTTGTGCAGTTCCAACCATTCTAGTTTACTTAGATTTTGACAATGGTGAGTACGGAATGAGGATCCAGTGGCAAATCTGGCAAAGTTATTGTAAGAAGTGGCCAGCTTATTTTGATTATTTTTAGATAGATTTGTAAAAATTGGGGAGGCATAGAGAAGCGTGGAAATTAGGTGAGTCTGGGCAATAGTAGTCCTGGCTATAGGTGTAAGGAATGGTTTTAGCCCATAAAGGAATCCCAGTTTTCTATTCACTAATTTGATGGTTGAGTTTATGTGTGAGTCAAAGTTGAGGTTATGGTCAATTGTTATGCCTAAGACTTTAGTATTTGAGTCTGGTACAATTACAGTGCCATTATTTGATGTAATTGTGAAATCAATAGAGGGAGACTTCTGGGTAGGGGTAAACAGTAGAAGTTTGTTTTTTTGGGTTAAGGAGGAGGCAGCGTTTGGAGAACCAGTTTTCAACTAAGGTAAATACTTTTTGGGTGTTAGACTGAAGTTCAGCAGAAGATGCTGAGGCGCAGATTAGGGTCGAGTCGTCGGCATATTGAATACAGGTGGTTTGAGGTAGGGATGTTTTCAGGTCATTGATAAAAATAGAAAAGAGGAGGGGCCCCAAAATAGAGCCTTGTGGGACTCCCTGTGAGACAGGGAGTAGAGTAGATAAGTTGTTGTCCCACAGGACTGCCTGTTGTCTATTTCTAAGATAGGATTCAAACCATTTGACTGCATGAGTGTCAATTGAAAGTGAAGTAAGTATATCTATCATTAAGTGATGATTCACCATGTCAAAGGCTTTGGAGAGGTCTAGAATGAGAGCAGGTGTGAGCAAGTTGTTGTTTTCATTTTTATTAATTGAGTCAAAAAAGGATAGGAGTGCAGTAGTATAAAGGCCTAAAGCCATGCTGGCACTTGGCTAAAAGATTATTTTGGGGGAGATGATCAAGAATTTGCCGGTGAATACATCTCTCCATGACTTTTGCTAAAGGAGAAGGTAGAGCTATGGGATGGAAATTAGAGAGTTCAGTTGAGTTTCCTCACTTATGTAGAGGTATAATATATGAGACCTTCCAAAGACATGGTATAGTGCATTCTGTGATGGTCCTTTTAATTAAGATAGAGCTAGGGTAAGCAAGTACTCCAGCTGCAATTTGCAGAAATTCAGCTGGAAGGAGGTCAGCTGAGGGGGTACATGGTTTTAGTTTTTGACGCTCGGTATGGATGAGAGAGGTTGGAACAGGCTGTAATTGGAGGGGAGGAGGGAAAATGGTTTGTGAGAGTGTGTTGGAGATGCTGGCTGGTGATAAGTTATTTGCTAATGATTGGCCTGAGTCCACAAAGAATTTATTAAAGGAATTGGCAATTTGGCAGGGAGAATTTTGAGTCAAATTAGCTGGGGTTGGAGTTTTGGACTGCCCTGGGTGGAGTAGGCTATTTATACCTGACCAAAAGTTTTGAGGGTTTTTATGTTGGGCATGCTGGAGCTTATGGTAGTAGTTCTATTTATCTTGGACTATTGATTTTTTGTAGCATTTCTCAACTGTCTAAAGATTTCATGATCAGTTGGGTTTTTAGTATTTCTCCATTTAGACCAAATTCGATTTCTTTGAAGGATTTTTTGTCTTGTCTCCTTAGTGAGCCAAGGTGCGGGTTTGCTCTTAGTTCTGACTTTCTGAGAGGGGGCATGGTGTTCTAAGATTTGTAGAAATTTATTATTAAAGTAAGAGACTGCTTTGTCAAGTGGTAGGTATTTAAGGGGTGGCCAATTGCAAGCTTTAAGTTCAGCTTGAAAGCTAGCTTGGTTGAGATGTTTTTGGTTACGGATAGTTCTATAGATTGTGTGGTTAGGTATGTTTTTTTTTTTTTTGTCTGGCAATAAAGATAAGAGAATGGTCACTAATATCATCAGGAAGTATACCTGATTTATAAGAAAGGGGATTACTGTTAACTAGTATCCAGTCTAACGTGGTTTGCTTGTTGCTAGGTTTATGGGTTCTGGTAGGGGAGGTAATGGTTTGATTAAAGCCATATAGGTTTATATGAGTGTTTGGCTAGGAAGAGTTACAACAGTTCCAGTCAATGTTAAAGTCGCCAAGGAGTATGGTTTCTTGTGGAAAGGATGTGGAGAGCCAATAAAGGACAGTTTCAAGAGTGTTAATGTTGTTGCCTGGAGGGATATAGGAGCAGATTATATATAATGATTTATTAGCATTTATCTGTAGTTTAGAGATTAGGATTTCAACGCTATTGGGTGAGGGAGGTTGGATATTTAGTGGTGTAACCTGTAAATGAGATTTATATAATATTGCTACACCACCACCCTTTTTATTTAGGTGATTTGATCTCAGGATGTTATAACCTGGTGGGATTATATCATTATCCTTAGTAACTGGTTTGAGCCATGTTTCTGTAAGACATAGGATGTCAAAAGAATGCACGTGTAGCAGGGCATGAAGTTGGGTTATTTTATTATTTAGGCTATGAATATTGAGGTGGCCTATGAGGAGAGAATTGTCAGAGATAGTGAAGATGTGAGAAGTGATGGGACGGTCAGAATGAGGATCTTAGATTGTATTATTAAGGCATGGGTTAGGATGTATATCTCCATGCAGTAATAAGAGCTGTAAAGGGTTGTGAAGGTGTTTCAAGAATTTAGAGGAGAGGGATTTGTTTTCTAGTGTGTGGATACATAATATGGGTTATTCTGTGAAATTTAAGAAGAAGGTAGGATGATGAGGATATTATGTACAAGTGGGTTTGTATGGCTAGAGGAGAGATTGAAGTTGTGTGTTTTAAGGGGAGCTGAAAATTAGAGAGGCTATGATGCTCATAGAAAGTAAGGTAATGGGATAAAAATAGGGGGGTAAGAATAGTGAGAAAGAGAAGGCTATTACTGAGGGTAGGCCTGAGTATAGTAGGCATGGCTTGGAGGAATAGGCGATAGATGCTAGGAGATATGAGATAGAGGTAAGAGCAAAGTTAAAGGGTAGAGTTGTTAAAGGGAAAAACAGGTGATAGGATAGGTAAGTTAATGAGATAGTGGAAGGGTGGAGTAGTTAGACAGAAAAATGAGGTAGATGAAGGTAGATGGGGATAGGATGGGTAAGTTAATGCGGAAGTGAGAGGTAATTGGTTAATAGAAGATAGGGGTGTGGTTTGCGTAGTATAAGGTTAAGTGCACTGGGGGTGGGTGGGAATTGGGGGTAGGGTAGGGGGGCAAAGTGAGTCTGCATTGCGAACAAAGTGGGTTAGAGCAAGTGAGAAATAGCTCACAGAAACAATCGGTGAAATAGCAGAATACAGCTAACTTCTTGGAAGTAAGAGGTAAGAGGGGAGTGCTAGTATATTTATAAAATAGCTAGGGCTAAGGACTATAGCAGAAAAAAAGAGGAAAGGAGAAAGGACTAGACAAAGTAAGAAAAATGGCAGGACAGAAGAGTATAACAGAGTAGTTTAGTGTTGAACTAAAATAGATAAAGGTAAGGATTATTTAGAAGCTAATAGGAACCTTGGTAAGGGAGCCCTCTAGTGGACAAAGTTTTAAATTTCATTTAAATTATGTAGGAGAACGAAGAAGAAAGAGCACAGAGTTAGACAACACAAAAATAAGGAGAGACAAATATCCTAAGGGGGAGATGGGGAGGTAGGCTACTGGGTACCTGGTTCAGGTAGGAGATTTCATACAAAGTACTACACTGTGGCAAAAGACTAGGTTTTAGTTACAATACAACTTCTCAGCTTAGTAGAGAGGTCAGACATACTTTCTCTGATTCTTTGGATGGAGGAAGATTTGAAAAATAGGACAACAGCTTCCTTTAGTTTGTAGTTTGATAGTTGAATTTATGTTGGGGGTTCTTGCAGGGTAGGCAGGTAGCATACACAGGTCTTACAGCAGGATAGATTTTATAAACTAGGTGCGTTAAGGAGAGGAGAAAGAAGACAGTAGATTAAAAAAACTGTACAGTAAAAAAGTCTAACATATGACAGAACAAAAATTAAGGTTGAAAGACTGAATATGCAATAATAGACAACATATCACACATGCATTCGTATGTAGAGAGCCACCACATACACCAAGAATGATACTATGTAGCAACTACACTCTAGGATGACTTCAATAATCAGCATTAATTTCAAATCATGTAGGGTAGAATTAAAAAAAATAGTCTATTAAAAAGCATAGGTATACATTAGACTGGAAAAATGAGACAGTATCAATCAACTGATATTGCAATAGAATAAGACAGTAACAATCAAACAAACAGCTTAATTTAGCTAGCACAAGTATACATTAGTCTACAAAATAATAAAGTAGTATCAAAACAGAAACATATTCAAAGGTTCAGGAGTAGAAAAAAAAATATAGTCTTCATAGACCTAATGTTGCTAAGAAAAGGTAAGTTAAGGAGCTATTCTACAGTATAAGTAAACCTTAACCTTTGTATATATACATACATGTAATAAGATGTAACTCGCTTGAAACAGGGTGTACTTTTAGTACATAAATTTACAGCCACTTACCAGCAAAAAACAGTCAGTGGTAGGGCAATAGGTGTAAATAAAAGGGGAAAATAGTTGGCTGGGACTTATCTAAGTGAGAGGATACCATCCACTTTTAAGCCAAAGAGCTGTTTCTTAGGCCAAGAGGAAACAAGAAAGAGGGCACAGCTTCTTATAAGCAGGGTTTAGTGATGCTGCTACCTCTTAATAAAAGAATAAAAGTAGCTAAAAAAATGTATAGAATTTGCCTGCGTTTAGATGAAATTTCATCGAGTCATCCAAAGTGTATTTCAGCTTTAAAATTGCTTTCACGTAGTGTATCCATGCTACAATAGACCACTCCGCACTTAGAATTGCGTACCAATAGGGTTGTCATTAGCAGAAACTACCGATAAAGGTAGCCAATTCACAAACATGCGCTAACGTTGATGAACAGCTGTTTTACAGTTAAAGTAATGCTTCTGATAAGGAGTGTAGCCTTGCGCTGCAACACTATTGCATGGAGGGTTGAGTTAACCAAGGAAAGGAAAAACATACGCAGACATAGGTCTGCAATAACAGGAGTATATGCATCCTTTCCAAATGATACTTTTGGCGCCAAAAAGAGTAAATCTAAAACAGCAAGCCAATACACTGTTTTGTCCCCCTAAAATGGCAGGCTTTAGGACTGATAAATGGAATTCAGCAACGCTTCCAGTAGTGGCACGTTGTAACCAAAATTCACAGAGATATAGATATATATACATATATATATATATATATATATATATATATATATATATATATAAATAAGCACAATACAGTAGCCCAAATGCTAGAAAATCACCCCTAGTAATACAGTAAACCTGAGTCAAAGTGTGTGGCATAGATACTAGCCACGTGGGGGGTGAAGTTTGGAGGCAGTGCTTTCAAAGAGGGAATTAAACTACCCGTGTAACAAGTAGTATAACAAAGGGATTCATATCAGAATGCTCCATAAACCATGTAGGTTAAGTCTGTCCGAATGAAAATCTCATAGGGTATGTACTTGCTGATATGTGATTCCTATTAAACAACATGTATCAAAAAACACGAGAGCGTGCTTCATGACCCTCGGTCAAGGTATCTAAAGTGTGGTAAATACCAACGCTAAGCTCTACAAGATATCAAGTTTAGTACAGTGAGCAATTAATCTGGTAGATATAAACCAATTCTAGTGAAATAAAGAAAAAGAAAAAAACATCGAAAAGAAACATTAGGACAGGGAGAGCAAAACTGAAAACATTCTTGGTAGGACTCAAGCTACATACTACAATAATCCTTTGCACTGAGCAATCTACAAACACACTACAAACTTTAAATAATTTTCATAGTTAACCTCACATTCTGTATACTTTGATTAAACTGTTTCCATGCTAAGCCAACAAAACATACTTTTGCATACAACTGATAAGTACTGTGTTTTCTACTTTTTACAAATAGTTAAGTTTAAGCTACTCTGATTAAACAACTTATATGACAAGATCATCCTGTCTACTTGAGCTATACACAATCCATAAATTACTTCCTTGCCAGGGCTCAATCATTATGCACATTTTATACAACTGCTTACTGCATAAAATTGGTGTATATACCAAGGTCACCATATGTGAACAATACTGTCACACAAATTACATTGCATATATTAAATTTTGTAAAACTGAATATTAGTTTGTCATCAAACTTTACTTACATTGTCTTAGATAAAACAAAATATATAAAATAAGCCATTACAATGGAACTTTTTGTGTGTGTATATGTGTGCGTCTGGTTCAAAATCATATTTTTTATAAAACCAAAATGTAATTTGGGATAATGTAAGACTGCTGTTATTGCCTTAGATAGGGTGTCTATATGTCAAGGTCACTGTACATAGTATTTTTGTACCCTGCATTACTCTGCATAAATCATTCCCATGTGCAACTAATAATTAGTCTAAGAGTCATTAAATTTATGCTAACAGCTTGGAGATTTTCTTCCCAAAAAAGAAACTCAGTGCATTTCTACATTTTTTAGTTACTTAAACATTAAATAATTTCTTGCATGGGGAAAAATCCACATTGAGCTACTTTTGAGTAAATAATTTGTATGCATAAACCTCTACTAGAGAACTGCTTCTCAGTATAAAGAGTGAATAATTTCTTCTTTTGGAAAAGTCCTCTGCATGGCTTTTACATAAATCATTCGTATGCATAAATCATTTTAAATACTTGACTCTTTAAGTAAGTCATCTGTATGTAACACTAAATTATCTCTTTTTATGGGAAAATCTATCTGTACTGCTTTACTTAAATGCATGTCATAAATTTCTTTGCAGTTTTCATATGTTTATTCATTAGTATCTTGGAAAAGTCACTAGTATTTTTTTTCAAATAACTCACTTCATAGCACCAATAATGTTCCAACAACTGTTCTGTAATATTATTGGCAATTTGCCTCTTGTTGTCAAAACATTTTTCACAGATTCAGTTCTACTATGTGTGACTGCCCTTTATTTTACTTTTATATTTATTTAACTGTTAACATGTTTAAGTTGTTGAACAGAAATGCCTCTTTCCAGGTGTAACTCACAAACTTTGCCTGCTCAGATTCATGCAGTAGGCAAACAGACTAATAGAATAACCCCAAGGACTGTGGGACAAATCCAGCTACTTTAAATTTATAACAGTATGACATTTTAATGTGCCCTTTTGTTTTCTGACACTGTTACTGAACAGGAGTTATGAGTACTGTACCTCATGGAGTAAAACTAATAAAGAGTAACATAATTTTTGGCATTAATGCCTCATATCACATGGTTCTTCAGCTTGATTATGATTAGGTTTCATTCCATGCACAATATTTTCATCTTTTCATCTTTCTTGTGTTTTTTTCAGCAAGAGTGCTGGTTTTCTTCCACGTCCCAAAAATGTGTTGTAGGTAAACTGGTGATCCTCTAAATTACCAATAAGTGTGCATGTGATGTGACAATGTATGTTTGTGAACAAGTGAATGAATGGGTCTAGTAAGTACCAGAACAGATTATCCCCAGGATTTAATAAAATCCATGTAGGCACCATGTAGAGCCTACATGGAATGTACACGGCCCCCCCTCGGCAGCTTGCCATGCATATTGATGATGGCATACTGCCAAGGGAGAGCATAGGAACAGGGATAGTGAATTGGTGTTGGAAGAAGTGTAGAGGCTACCCGTGGCTATATATGCTTACAGGGTGAGGCTCCCTGTACTGCTCACTGCTACTGTTGAAATGCTGTGAATTGGGTCAAATGTGTACTATTTTTTTTTTACTTTTTTTTGTCCATTTTTTTGTATGTTTGCATGGCATGGCATAGAACGTAGCAATGCCAGGCTGTGCTCACATATAGTTAGCTGGCACCTGCCAGACATCAAAAAATAGAAACCGGATGTCATTAATTATCATAAGTATATATTTTTCTTATTTTAAATTTTGTTTCTGTTTTTTTTTTTTAAATTGCTGTTTGCGCTGCATGGCGAGGAGTGCCACAGAACCGAGCGGCACGTATACATACATAGTTGACAGCTGCTAGAAATCTACAAATAGAAACCAGATGTAATTAATAATTTATGTCTGGGTCTATTTAAGCGCATTTGTGCAGTGCGCTGCAGTGCTTAGCAATGCTAACAAGTAGCCCAGTAGAATATGTGAAGGTATACTAGTTTTCATAATATCCAAGTAGCTAAATGGGTAGTAAAACAACATAATGTTTAGTAGGTCCTGGGTTCAACTCTGTAGCAGTGATAATATAATTTGATTTATTATATATGTTTAATTTTAAAAACAAATTTGTGACATATGGCACTGCTGCACTGTGCTGAACACAGATTAAACATGCTAACAGCTACTTTTGTTTGCACAGTGCTAACCTAGGTTGTGCGAGTTTTTGCACTGCTTATCTGCACTTAGCTGGTTTGCTAAGCAATGCAATGCTTTTTTTTGAATCTTGCTCAGTGATGTGTAAGGGTGGGAGAACAGCCTATATTAGGCACAATAGGCAGGAATTCTGCAACAGTCTTTGGAGTTTGATCAACTGGTGATATGGCAAGTAGTGCTGGTGAAGGTGTGCGCTTTCAGTTACAGAGATGGGGTGTTCAGGAGTCCAGGTTATTTGTTGGGGTCCTGGTAAAAAATCATGAACCCAAACTGCTGCAGGGTAGTTTCAAGGGCTCAGAGTGTAAGGCAGAGGCCTGGGACTGGCTGGCCAGGGAAGTCACCTGTGTTACTGGTATCCCCTGCACAGGTAAGCAGTATCATCACCATTATGATGACCTGAAGAGGAAAAAGAGGGGAACCTTGGACACCTGGGTCCAAGAAGCTAGAGCTGGGAATGCCCCACAAATATGTAAGTATGTTTTCCACTGTTTTACCAATATGCAAGCTGAATGTCTGCAAAATTGGTATGCATAATGGTGTGCTTCTCTCCCAACAACTGCAGCTGAGAGGGCTCGCAATGTTGAGTCCCATGCTGGGCGACTAGCCAGGTTGCACTGTGAGTGTGGTATGTACAGATTTATTATGCTAACTGTAATGTAATAAGCAAGAAAGAGTAAAACATTTATACAATAAAGTATACAAATAAAAACTGTAGTGCAATAAATGGGCAAGTAGAACTATAGTGCAATAAACGGGCAATTAGAGCTGTAGTGCAGTAATTTATTTATTTTATATTTGTTTACCAGAAAAATCTGACTGGACACGTACTTTTTCAGTGGAGGCATGGGGAGAAAAGCTTCACATTTAAGCATACAGAAATACAATATATAAGTAGAATATATAGGGCACAGAATTACATTTCTATCTAGATACAGTCTGGACAAGCAGTTATACATACAGACTAGATAAAGAATATCACAGTTTAGCTAATACACAGTAATTCTTAACCTAATCAATAAAATCAGAAGATTAACAATAAGTAGAGAGACATTGCATCATTAAACCTTTCTGTATAAGAAAATAGACCAACATGATAATTATACAAATTCTGAACACAGTTTACTATGAAATTGAATTGTCAGGTTTTACTTTGCCATCAGCTCCACGGTGTTATAGTACTATGGATTGTTAGTTTGCAGACAGACATAGTCAACCGAATAGACAGAGATTCGTCAGTAAGTGAAACAAAGTAGTAGCATAATCAGAGGGAGAGGTTAGTCTGGTGCACAGCAAGGATACAGCCACTTATTGAATAAGTGGCTTTTTAGTATTGTTTTTAACTGGGCTAGTGATGTAATCATTGTAATGCTTTCTGGTAGTGCAGTCCAGATTTTACCCATATAATTTGAGAAGAGGGAATCTCCAGCTTGGTTTTTGGTTATGTTGATTTTTATGTGATGTTTGTTAGTGGACCGTAGGGTTCTATTAGTGGCATATGGTTGAAGAAATACTTGTAGGGCAGGTGTTTTTTCAGGTTCATGGAGTATTTTATGGGCCATATTTTACTGGACGTAGTGAAGGAGATGGGGGGGCTCTAGCCAGTTGAGTTGCTTGAGTGCTATACAGTGGTTTTACATGAACAATAACAACTGTACTGCAATAAACAATAAACAATAAACAATACCAATAATAGTAAGCAAAATGGTGTACAGCAGGATTGTGTTGTCATAACCATTGCAGTAGAGCTGTATGCATTGCTTGTCTATGGTAACGTTGGTGCAGTCAAGTGTAACATGGTAATAGCTGTAGAATGCAAAACTAATGTCCTGCAAACTGTATTGTTTAACTAATAGTATGGTCCAAGGCTGTCCCAGGTCAATATTGGTCACATAATGCTCTCTGTTCCTCCTACTTCAGGTAATAAAGGTATATGGGTGAGGTAGCCCACTCTATGCACAGATATTGTGTGGGCTTCACAGACATTTATCAGCAATACCAATAAAGTGTTAAGCAGCATTGTTGATTCCTAAATACATCTGTCTACATATTACCTGAACGGCTGTATTCCTTGCATGTCTGTACTAAGCTGCTGCAGTCAATGTTACATATTTTGCAGATGTCCCCTGCAGTCATAGCTATTGGATTCTATTCCCATGCCTGCCAACTAAGGCATGACAGATGTCTAGTTTATGTACTACACACAAACATGCCTCTGAAGTGTCAAAATTTCCCTTAATGTAATTAAAACTGCCTAATCCATCTGTCGCAGGATTACCAGAAAAATGATTACCTGGGATGCAATGTAGTGCCAAATCTGCTTACAGAACACCTTGGTAGTTATAGAAGTCCACATTATGTGAAAGTGCTCTGTGTACTTGTGTACCTGCATTTGTTATTGCTCGGCCTATACTGACCCATGGTAACAGCTTAAGAGGTATGTATGTGCTACATCAGCTATAGAAGAATTGTAGTCACTGTACTCAAAACTGACACTACACGCCTGTAGAGTATTTATTATTAGTGTTTTCAGGGATATAGTCTGCATTGTCAGTAATGGATTGTTTCTCTCTGTCTCCCCACCTCTTATCTTCATTTATTTATTATTGTTATTTATTATTATGATTTAATATTAACATATTTTGTTAAGCTAACTATATTTTTGCAAAATGTGATGTGTTATTGTTATGTGGTATTATGATTTAATATTAACACATTTTGTTAAACTAACTGCTTTGTTGGCCTTATGGTTTACTTCTTGCTGCCATGCTATTACCATACTGACTGTTATGTTATTTACTGTTGTGTTACACATAATATACATTAATATGTATTTGGATTAATTAAAATGATGTTCCATTCTGTTAATATTAACAATGATTTGTTTATTAGTATCCTTAACTTATTGCTATACCTCATTTGCACAGCACATCAAGGTAGGCTGCTTCTGGCTAATCAGCCTATCTTGTCTCAACTGGCAATGGCACCGGGTCCCAGCATGTCTGGGAATCAGACTGGTGGTGGCCCCTCTGCTTCCTCTGCACTAACTGTGGCATCAGGTAGTACTGCCCCACAGGACGTGGCCCGGCACCCGTCTGGGAGCGGTGGTGGAGGGGGTGTTGTCACCTGGCATGAGCTGCCAGTCTTGGTGCAGGATATATCTTTCAGCGCATTGCTGCATGATGCAATGCGATGTATAGTTTTTCTAAGCTCAGCTAAATAGCGCTATATTGATTATATGTGTTTTTAAACTTGCGATGCACACTTACAAAATGAGCACCTGTCCCATATTTTGAACCCAAGACCATCACACCTGCAAACTACTGCATTAACCTGCCATGCCATACAACTTTTAATTAAAGCAGGTGGTTTAAACCAAAAATAGTAATTGCCAGTTACAGTCATTAAGCATGTTTCAGTGGACTCAAACTTGATTAAAAAGTAATGGAAAAAATGGGAGTGTACCTTGGACTCTGGTGCAATAGTACACCACTAGAAAGCCAAAGACATAATAATGGATGTAAGTGAGGCCTGTGATATCAGGTAAGTGTGTCCTTCAGCAGCAACATAGGTTCATAGGAAGGTACTAGGCTATCGGCCCAAGGGCCTACGTAAGCCTAGCCAGCAAGATACCATAGCTTACGCCACCAAAGAAAGATACCTGCTAAGGCATTAATGGCAATATACATGTTCAACTGGGACCCTGGTGCAAGCATATATCCATATAAATAATATACATAGCACCATCCAGTGTGTCAACCAGTGGCAGCCAAAAATCCAAACACATAATAAATGTCCAGCAGCAATTTTTAATTCATAAAACAGCAGTAAAAATGGTTAGTGCTTTCGTGCTCACAAACACCACTTCCTCAGATCTTCACAACAAAACAATGCATTGCAATTCCATTTTATATTAATGCTTTCTAGCTCATAACCTATCAGTGCATTCAATCAATAAACCCTGTTAGCTAACTAGTTTAACCCCTTGTTTTCTATAATATATTATAAACCATACCACAATCATAATACATAAAAAGTTGTCTCTAAAAAATATATATATAAATACTACCACAATGCTTTGTAATGTCAAAATACCATTACACCAAGATGCAATAATTATAAAACATATTTACGTATATAACTTAAGAACAACTAAATAACACTGTTATAAAAATGCAGTGGACAGTCTACAGAGATATTTATTTAAACAGACTCCTATTTCTGAGGACGGGGCGTATTGGGATCCAATCATTTAACCCATTACCCCAGTCTGCCCTCAGTCTAATTATCCAATGTGTTTCAGATGTTTCTGTTCTATTCCTAATATCACCACCCCTTTCACTACCATACACTTGTTCTATTACTGTAAACTTGAAATTATGATTGTAATTTGTGTCTACTACATGTTTCACCAGTGCATTGGTGGTGGTTCCCTTCCTTATATGCAGGAGATGCTCCTTAATCCTATACCTGAGCTTCCTATTTGTCTTCCCTACATAAAATGAGGGGCATGCCATGCATCTGGCCAAATAAACAACATTCTCACTATTACAAACCACTAACGCGTGGAATACAAATCTCTGTCGGGTGCCTGGATGTATAACGATGTTATTATTCAATATATATGTACACTGGTTACATCCATTACATGAATACGTCCCCTCTTTCCTTTCCTCTGTCTTTTCTAAGACCTTACCATCTACTGGATAGCATCTGCCTCAACGTTCTCTTATTCTTAAATTGTAATATAGGTCTAACTCCTACTATACTTTTTATTTCTTCATCTTGGTTCAAAATGAGCCAAAACATCTTCCTGTTTCAGTTATTAGATCCATGCTACTACAATAAAGTATCGGTATCCATAGTGTTTCATTATAGGGAGGCCTCTCATTTTCTTTCCCATTATTAGCTGCCAATGAAAAGTAGGGTCTACCCCACTCTTCCTTTGGCCTTTCACATCCTCTAATAACTTGGCTGTTTTCCTATTTGTATCACCCCTTTCTTGCAGCCTCTTATCTAGACTGTCAAGCTCTTCATTGAACTTTCTTTACTCTGTCGCCAATCTTGAGGCTCTTAATGCCTGCCCTTTTACTATATTGTCAAAGAGGTACCCCGGGTGAATACTTTTTCTATGCAGAAGGGTGTTCCTGTAACAATCCTTTCTAAATACTGATGTTTGAAATTGCCCCTTTGTGTCTCTAATAATCTTCACATCCAAGAAATCTGCTTCGCTATCCGAGTAGTGCATGTCAAATTTTAAAAAAGTTGTACTTGTATTAACATTGTGGTAAAATTGTTGTAATGCACTCTCAACACCCTTCCATAATAGGAAAAGATCATCCACAAATCTCCTATAGAATATCACTGGTTTCCAGCTATCCTCTTTCCTAAACTGTTCTCTCTCCCATAGGGATATTACCAGATTGGTGTAGCTGTTGGCATTAGATGTGCCCATAGCTACGCCCTCTTTTTGCAGGTATACCTGATGGTTAAATAACATAACATTGTTTTTCAGTACTACTTCCATCAATATACAAATTAAATCCACCTGAGTATGTGAACAAGTTCCATCCTGAATAAGGTACTCTCTCATCATGACTAAACCCAATTCAATAGGAATGGAAGTGAATAGGGAATGTACATCCATCATCACAAGCAGTAGTGAGTCATTTAATAGACCGACTTCCTCTATATAATCATGTAAATCCTGCAGAAATTGTTTGGAATCCCTTAAAATGTTCATATTCTTATCAACTACTACTCCAAGTGTTTTCTCTATATAGATGGATAAGGGTCCAGTTACCCAGTTCCTGCCTGATACTATTGGCCTTAGCAGGGGGTTTCTAGGATTTTTGTGAATCTTAAGTATTCCCCTAGTATGAGAGGATTGGGCATGTGGAAATATTCAAGCAATTGTTCGTCAATAATGCCTTCTAAAAAACAATCATATAACATGTAATTCATTTTCACTATAAGATTATTTAGGTCTACCAAATTCAAAGATACCTGCTAAGCCATTGATGGCAAAATACATGTTCAACTGGGACCCTGGTGCAAGCATATATCCATATAAAGCCATGCACATACTGATAGATGTAGAAAATGTATGTCACAGCCTGTATGCATGCACATATATCTTGGAAATACATTTACTATAGCAGTGACTTTGTAGTTCAGTCTGAAATCACCTTGAAAACAGTACATTATGCCACACACAGTGCTGGGTTCAAATCTAGTGGTGTGTAGAAGTGAACGTACAGTATTGTGAAAGCAGCAATTAATGACTGAGTCATGCACACTTTATCCACACAATGCATTTCAAATGACATGTCTCCTTTTCACTGACGGAAGTCACAGGCCTGCAGGGAGGAGCACACTTCACATATCCCTGTAGCAAAACTATATGTGCATAAAGTGTCACATTATGCATTAATATGCATTCACAGAGAATGTCAACACAGGTACTGCAAATGAGAGCCACTAATATCAGAGTTCACCACGCAATCCTTCCAAAGTCACTCTGCTGCACAGCTAACATTCAAATTGGAAGTCCCTGTTGTAGCAAGGTTTGCCCTCAAACATGCTGAAAATTACTACCAGACTGTAACACATGGCTTGGCAGTTGCCCATATGGTGGACATATTCTTATATTTATACCCCATTTTAATCAAGGACACACCAAACATGCTGTCTAGTACTCTGTTAGTGATACCATTGCCTAACATACTTACCTTAAACACATGCCTTAATTGGAGTGGAAAGAGTAGATTCACTCTGGCTCTGCCTCTGCAACAAGGCTGACACAGCTCCCACAGTTACTCCTACAGCTTGTTGTCCTCCAAAGTGTTCACACTCTTTGCCTGTGTCTATTAACTGCAGGCTGTAGCACACATTTCTATGTATAGGTTTCTGCTACAGACCTACCCTCTGCAACAATGTAGTCTCCTCACGCCAGTAATGTCCAGCACAACATATCAGAAAGGGGTCCTAATATACATGAAGGTCATATATATATATATCTATATATATATATATATATATATATATATATATATATATATATATATTATACAGTGGTTTCATGTCATTGACTGATGATGCAATTAGCATTTCAGACCCACAGATTGGTTTAGAGGCAATCACTTGCTGATAAGAAGCATGTTTAAATGGTAAGCAGCTGGATATGGGAAACCATTCTGTATGAGACTTTCCTTACATAAAGCACACCTTTCTAAAACTTTACTATCACCACATATCAACAGAGGAAGGCTGCAATCTATCAGGTGTGTAACTGATTTTGTGTACAACAGCATGCAGATGGGTGAATAGACTTACAGCGAATAGTGATTACAGCATTAAGCCTGTCTTAGACCTGTGATAATGACATGTCATTAATCTCCTGCTGTCTTACATCTACACAGGACATACAATACATCGAGGGTGCATTGTCATTTATCATTGTGGCACACTGGTCTTGTTCAACTGTCCCTTTATAGTGGTTGTAATAGCAGATTGCTATTTGTGTGGCACTGTTCTTATGACATATTATCGGGGGTTTGCCCTTAGGGGACACACCACAGTAGACTCGAGTGTTTCGGGTGTATGATCATACAGCTGTATCTGTCATGGCACACACAAGAATACCTGACTATTGCTACAATCTCAGTTGTATCCACACACTTAGTATGTTTGCACACTGTGGAGTATGACATGTGTGAACAAGCAATGGATAGTGTCAGTCATTCTGTCCTTGCTGTATCTCTACATAGTGTACTTGCATGTATGTGATGGTTTAATGTGTTCCCTTTTTGTTGTCTTTCAGGAATCCTGTACCCTAGACACCGTGCACCTTTCTCTGATGTGGAAAATGAAATTATACTGGAAGGACTAAGGCAACATCATCACATCCTACTGTCCAGGGGGAGGCAAAACAGGGAACAGAGGGCTGCATTTTGGGCAGATCTTGCCTGTGATTTGAATGACATGGGCCATCAGGGCAGGTTCGACACCATGCAACAGACCTGATCAATACTACACAGCAAAGGCAGCAGATGTAGCCAGGGATCATGCTGTCACCGATGGAGATCCTGCAGCAGAACTGTCACTCGTGGCCACTAATAAATTCCTGGTGAACCTAGGCACACGCGACAGCTCCCAGGCATCCATCTCATCATACATTGTGGAGGGGGGTGCCACAGTCTCCACAGTAGAGGTGCATGCAGGTAAGCTTATTGTTATCAGCACTGTAATATTGTAGCAGTCAGTGTGTCAGGCTATAAATACTTTTATGTGGGTGTCAGGTCTTTGTTCTTTTGGTGGGTTTAACCTCAGTTATACACTCCTACTCAGATTATGACCAATACAACAAGTAACACAGTAGCTACTGTAAATGTGAGATATATGAATGTATTAACTTATTGTGCTGCAACATGCAGTGGTACTGACATTACCCCATCTTCAACTTTTCACAGATCCGTCAGGTACTGGCCAAGGCCATGGTCCTGTTCCTGGTAAGCATGATACTGTTTTGTTAAGGAACATTAATATTCTATTAAAGTTGGGGGCCAGAATACTGCCCTATTTAAACATAGTGTCGTGTATAAACAGTGGAGAATGTTTTATTTTCCAGTCTAGAACAGGTACCTAAGGATCTTAGAAGGGCTAATCACAGGAATGTAGTTGAACAAAATGAAACACTTTGGCAGTGACAGTTAAGAGCTAGTGATCCTCCTGGTTTAAATGAGGCAATTACTCTAAAATGCCATTTAGAAAACAAAAGGTTGAAAGGAAAATAACTTAGGCAGTGAAACGTGTATTTCAATATATTTGTTAAGAAAGGTGCACTGGGTTTTTATGTGTTGTTTTAATCAACTATAGTTTCATATTGATTAATTAAAAGATAAATTTTACTGGTCAAGTTTTACTTGATTTACTTGAAGTGATTGTTATAGAGGTCTTGAGTTTAATGTGTATTTTGTTCTGAGGAAGTCTTTTTTGGATGAAAGCGGAGAAGAAAAATGTTTGACCACCATTCCAATTGTGGGTCTTTGTTATTATGAGAATTGTTGGACTTTTCATGCACAATATTGCAGGTATTCATGTACTGCTTTTTTCTTTCTTATCACAGATGACCAGGGGGGGGTTTGGTATCTGTCCCCTATACAACCTGATTTCAGTATCTCTTTGGGCTCTGATGATGATGGTGGCCACAGTGAGGCACACGTGAGGATGTCAGGGGCTGAATCTGAACCAGAGGTAGACACCCCTCTTCTGCCTCCATTGTTACTGCACACAGTCAATATCCCCACACATATCCAATCCCCAGAGGCCACAGATATTGGACAGTCAGAGGGTGGAGACATTGAACAGGACAGAACAGGACAGTATAGCAAGTATAGCTCCAGTGAGTGTATACATTGTCCATAGCCCGAGAATTGTCTAGGTCCCACACAGGCGGATTGACAGGAGTGCTTGTAACAGACCTGCTGTCCATCCACCGCCTGTTGCAGGTGTCACATCACAGGTAACTTTGTGCATGTTTTGGGCCATCATGGAGGCACAAGCACCTTCTGAACAGAACACCAAATGTATGGTTAGGGTTATGGATGCAGTCTGACATCTGTGACGGCCTCCACCGCATTTGTGGACACTCTGGATTGGTTGACTGATGCAGTGGACAGAATGTGGGTTGAGACAGTGTCTGTCTTGGACTGCACATTGTCTGCGCTGGAACATGTGGTTGGAGGTGAGCATCAGTATCATGAATGTAGGTTAGTAACCCCATCTGCTGAGAGTCCATGTGGCCATGCACAATCACACTCTCATAGTGGCTGTACATCCAGTGCTACAGACGAGAGTGTGCTGTCTACACCATGTCATGGCAGGCCATGAACTCATGGTCCAGGGCATTCCTGTGGGGGACACGGTCCCAGCAGACAGCAGTCACTGTCAGGTACTAGCACCACTTCTGACCTTGGGCATGGAGGTGCCAGTGCAACTCCAGGCAGAGCCAGTTTCCATGTTCGGGGCTGCAAATGGTGAACTGTCAACTCTACCATGTATGGTCCAAAGCTGTTCAACACAAACACATGTAGGGGTAGCACTTAGCTTGACTGTGTACATGCACACACTCACACACCACTGTCAAACGTGGGTCACCTATAGGCACACACAGCAACTTTCCATGGTCCAGCTTACCTGCTTCCCTTCCTGACTTACACACATGTCAACCATTTGGGTCAGCCTTGGCCTCATGCACCCTCACACAACACCCTATTCAGGTAATGATATCTGTGCCACATCCCTGTCATCCTCACCATTGATGCAGGGAAATTAAGCTATGTGTCTGATGCACAGGTTGACTATATTACTTAACATGTACTTGTGTAATGCAGTGTTGTTTTGCCACACCACATGTAGTGGTTAATGACAGATACTGTATGTTGCATTTGTCACGAGTACACCACATACTTTTTTGTACATTATGTTGTATGATGTTGTAATGGCTGTATAGTTACAGAATGACAGGTGTGTCATGGACATATTTATTTGTCTGTTTCAGGAGTCTGTTGGAATAACCTATGGATGCACAGCGGCAATAAAGCAGCACAGGATGGCATGTCAGCACAAATATGTCTCAGCAAGATACAGCACTATAAATGCATGGCTCCATAGGTTCATATGTGTATAACAGGCTAACAAGGACAATGGCAGCATTCAGCATTCAGCATTCAGCATACTCGTGCATCCCTAATCTGTGAAAAGGTCTGATATCCTTGTTAAGTGTCACCAGGATTTTGGGAACACACCCATCTACAAGCTGTCCTGATGGAGATGACCCTTCTACAAATATCCTGTACCCAGAACAGACAGTTGCCCAACACCAGTTATGATTAGCATGTTCTGCGTCCTCTTCACATGCATGAGGAGTCTGTTTCATGTAGGACATACTGTCTGTGTTACATATGTGTCTCTCCAGCATGTAATTATGGAGGCATGGAATTGGGGATATTTAATATTAAAGCAAGCATTGTAATGCAAGCGCCAAACTTCCAGCCCACCATTTTACTAAAATGTGGCATTACAATGATTTTTAATTTTAACAAAATAAATAAAAAAGTCAGTATGTAAACTAGATTCATGAATGGGACTTTTCATTACATGATGCAAACACAAAATATCCATTTTCAGTACCTGGTAAAAGAAAGATTCACTGTAGCTTGGCAAGTTGATTATCTACATATGAACAGGACTGGGGATTCATGAATGGCCCAGATGATAAACACACGGTTCACAAATTATGCATGAGCCAAATTATTTTACTGCTCTCCATTGGCTGATTACAAACTCCTGTCTAAATGTAAGGATACTAAAAAGATATACTGTTAACCAATTTTAGGTTGGCTTTAAGAAATTACATATTTAGACAGCTGGAAATTGCACATACATTAAAATGAACTCAATCTTGACTTCTGGTCTCACTGGTCACTCCTGAGTATTGCTGAGATTAAACTACTATAAATCACTGAAGAGTATTTGTGCATCCATGTGTGTAGCTGTTAGCTGGCACTGTAGGTTGCATTGTTTTTTTATGGGGAAATCACAGAAGAAATAGAAACTAAATTAATTTCATCAGTGTTTGAGCTGATCAAGTTGGGAAGGGTAGTAGGCTGCACTGCTGATAGAGCTAAGGCCGATGTTCAATGCCTGAATGAAAAGAATGATACTGAGGCTGCAGAAATTGTTTCTTGGAAGAATTGAAGTCTGCAGTTGAGCTAGTTGGTACAAAATTGGATAACCATATTGCAATGGCTAATCATCAAATTTAGGCGGTAACAGAGGAAGTAAATTAGAGAGATACAGCTTTATAGAGAAGCCACGTTAAGCATAAATGAAGGGTTATTTCTCAAGGAAAACCTACCCCTAAGAAAGATGAGATGAAGTGGGTGACCATTAAGGCTTGTAACTGAGCTGCATGTGACAGGGGTCAGAGGAAATAATAAGAATTTTTCCTAGATAAGAACTTCATGTCTGCCTCCTAAGCATTTTCAAAAAGAGACACTGTAAGTTTTTTTTATACAAAATGAAGATTACAAGAAGTAGCCACTCACTTTAAAGGTGGATACAAACACAATACCCCTTTCAACAACTGCTTCACTAATATATAATGGAAAGTGGAAATCTAAGGGCAGACAAACAAAAATGGCCAGCAGGTAATGCTTGATGGAAGAACAGGAAAGGCCAGCGAATAATAACTCATACAAATATTGAAGAATCAGAGGCATATGGGCCTGCAATGCATCCTGAATCTTAGAATGGCACCAACTACAAAATCTCCTCCACTTTCCCTGAATATGATTTTTTAGTAGCAGCTTTGTTTACCCTTCTGTGATATCTGCTGCACATCCTCAGAAAAGGGTGTCTCCATGGAATTAAAATTCTATCATCCAGGCAGTCAAGTAAAGAAGTTGAGTGTATCAAACAATCCCTATCTTAAGTGAGTATGCTCACCCTGTAAGGAAGCTTGCAGTAATTGTCCCTGGCCAATTTGAACAGAAGAAGAATCACATGTGCTTGGATCAAAAGCGAGTGACCACTATGATCTTCAAAGAGTCCATTTTAATCTTCAAAATAGATCTGGTTAGTAGAGCAAAGGGTGGAATGACATGGATGAACATTTCCTACCAGTGGAATGAAAATGTCTATCTTCCAGATCTGAGTGTACAGTGTGATGGAACAGAATGATTTCAAATCTCTGATCTGACTGTAGACAAACAGATCCATTTGTACAGTTCCCCACAAAAAGCCTAATCCCCAGAATACTCCTGGGTTCAATATCTATTCATGAGAGTCTTTCCTGAGTATGTGCAGCTTGTCTGTCACAAACCTTTGCAAACACAGAAAGTAAGTTGCCTGGATGGTTAAATTGTATTAAATTTCTACATCCAAGACCGCCATGGCTAATCTGCAGAGGGGAGTAAGATCTGGGTCCTCCTTCTCTGTTTATCTAACATATCACTACAGCAGTGTCTGTGATGACTAGCAAAGGACATGAAACCTAGAGATGATTTAGGGAGCATGTAAAGGGGCCATCATTTCTATAATACTTATGTGTTTCAACCAATCCCAGGGGTTCAAAATGTCTTGAAGCTTTATTTCATTGGACACAGGCACACAGTGGACTCTGAGGCATGCATAGTCACTGACTATGGTGTCAGCAGTGGGTAAGAGGAAGTCCTGGGCTGAGTGTCAAGTCATGCACCCACCAATGTAGTTCCTTTTTCATAAATACCAGACCAGGAATCTGAAAGGATAAGTGATGTAGGTACTGAGTCCAGAGAGTTTTGATGAGCCATTGAATTTTCTGCGTATGAAGTCTGATCAGAGGAGTCATGAGAGCAGCAGTGGCCATGTACCCCAAAATTCTGAGACATTCATGTCAGTTGTCTGTGTCAGCTTGGAAAATTCCATAAAATGAGTCACATAAGAGAGGACTTTGTCCTAAAGATGTAAAACTATCTTTATGGATGTATTCATAAGATAACCTAGAAATTTTGTTCTGTGAGTAGGGATAAGAGAAGATTTTTCCCTGTTCACCAGAAACCTTCGATCGAGAAAAAGATTCATTACACAATAGAAGGAATTTTGACAATCCTCAAAGGACTCTGTCACTATCAGGCAGTCATCTAGGTACAGGAAAATGTGAATGTCCAGCAACTTACAATGGGCAAGTACTGGAGCTAGGCACTTTGTAAGCACCCTGGGAGCAGTAGATAAACCAAAGGGCTGAAGAAAAAAATTGAAAATGCGATCCAGCAACAGAAAAATGCAAAAATCATCTGAAACTGTTGCAGACTGAGATATGATGATAAGCATCTTTTAAACTCAAAGTTGCTAGAAAGCTGCCTGGGGGGATGACAGGCAACATCAAGCATACGGACAGCATTTTGAATTTTGGAACTTTGATGTGAGGGCTGAGAAAGTAAAGGCCTGGAACTGGTCCCCAGGAACCTCCTGTATTTGACAACAAAAACTTTGTTGAATAAAAGCTTTGTCTTCTTTTTCTTGGGGGGGTACAGGTTTTATATTATAGTCTGAGACAGCATCTGATAGAGAATAGGAAGGAAGAGAGAGATCTGATTGGAGGGAAGAGAGAGATCTGATTGGAGGGAAGAGAGAGATCTGACTGGGAAGGAGTGGGGTGGATATGAGAAAAAAAATGATGGGCCTTCCACTGCCAATGATAAACCTTGAGAATGATGCATAATACCCAAGAATAAGATGTTATACATTGCCAAAGAGGAAAGTGAATGCCCAGGATTTGGAATGAGTTCACAGTATTTCAGAGATAGGGATGAAAAGGGGAAGTGGATCCTTAGCTAGTCTGTTTTTCTAGGTTTACATTGGACCTTGCTTCTGGATCTACACTGCTACTGTCTTTTGTAAGCATGTTTACTGGAATTCCTGTGGAAGGACTTAGACCAGGATTAGAAACACTCACCACATCATGTTATGTGCATTTGTGCAATCAATGCATTCAAGAAGAGAAAAACTCAAAAAGTATGTTAAGGGTTACTGGAGCCATTGTAAATCTGTATTGACAAGACATTCTTATAACAGCTAAATGGGGTCAGTAGATGAAAATAACACTAAAAACATATATGGTCCAGTTTGAAGATTGTTGTCATGGTCTGACTTGCGGTTTTATGTAAGGTGTCAGTAGAGTGGCCAACACATTGACCCATTGGTTCAATGATTAATTTGAGGTATGTGTTCCATAGTCTCTGTGTCATAGGTTGCCAGCATGATAACTCTAGCCATAGAAATACACCTGGAAGGGTTTAGTCTGCAATGCCCATAATATTCTTAGTAGGAAAAACAAGGATTGATGTGTATCATATCACACATCTTATATTACAGCTGGTGCACAGGGCTAATGCTATAAGCTGTAATTCTTGTGGTACAGGGTTGAAAAGGAACTGGGTGTCCATTGAGCTTATCTGTTTAACAAATTGGTATTATTATTACAGTGTCATTAGAATCATAAGATTTACAAAATTGCAATTTATTTATGCCATTCCGTCGTCTATGCAGGCATCTGCAACCTCCCTATTACCTCATTGACATATCCTCCCATTTCCAAAAATTTTTTCTGGTAAAATTGAGACTCACATGGCCACAAATGACTTACACAACCAGTGTTTAATTTGCATTTTCTTAATTATTTGTTGTGTGACTCTTGCCATTGAGCGCCATCACTGGTCTTTGATGAGCAAAGATCAATGACAGTTTTCATCCTATGGTAAAAAACAAAAAAAATCCATTTGCATGAACTAAGACTTTTCCATCTGTTGTGCACCAAGGCTTAGCACAATTGCATGTCAGTAAGTGAATTGCCATAAAAAAACACAAACGCCAAAGTAATGTAAGTTTACATGCTCCATAACAACTTCCATTGCTCAGTGTACTAATGACATGAAACCTCCATCTCAGTGCACTAAATGAGGTGTTGTAATCTACTTAGTATGGGATACCTTTGTGTAATATTGCTTCCAGACTTTGTCAACTTCATTACAATGATCTCTTCACTCATTTTTGTTGAAGCGCTTCAGTGGCATACCTATGTAAAACAGCTTTTCTTATACTGTGACTGAACAATGCATGGGTTTAAATCCTGTTGCCTTTATGCATTTTGGAATGATTTCCACTGCTGTGATAACCATGTGTATTACTGACACCTTTTCTCTGAAAGATATGGGTGTCATGTATAAGTAATGCTCTGCTTATTGATGTTCACCATGTTGCAAACTCACAATAAGCATAACACACACATACACAAATGCCTGACAAATTACAATAAAAAGAATCAAAAGTTGTGTGCTCTCAAATGGTACACAATGCCTGGCATTGAGCAACAATGACATTTATAGGTTGGTAAAGATAAATGACATATACTATTTCACTGAAGAAAATTAAAATAAATCTTTTGCCCACACTAATGATTTGGGGATAAAAGAGTGAGAGATCTTAAACTCAAGAAAGCATTAATGCTATAACAGACTGACATAATTATGTGCACTTTAACACAGTCTATGTCTTGTTGTACTGCACCTGTGAAGTATCATTTTGAATTAAGTAATGCTGAGGATTTGTATCTCCTTGTGTCTTAATCCATTGAACATTTCTTAGTGTGTATTTTCCATACAGTTAGCAAAAGCCCTGCTAACACATGCTGCCTGATACCTTTAAAAAAAGTTTTTCTGTGGTGTGTGTAGGTAGTTGACAGATCAAAATAGCATGAGGGAGGCAGAGATGGGTTCAAATCTCTTAACATGTTAGTTGTGGCAATGGGAACAGTGGTTGTGATGACTATGCAATGCTGTTAGTTTTACCAATCGTGACACATGCAAATGCTTCGGAACTTACAACTGTCAAGGTAAATGCAATAGATATTCTATGATTATATGTTAATGTAGAGTCACTGCGGAGTCACCCTAATCTCAGCAGCAAGCAGATGGAAGGAGAACTGCCATGTTTCACATCTTAAAGCATCACTGTAGCCATGTCACATATTCTTCCCAGTTCCCATTATTGTGTGAAGGATCTGAAATTCAAGATTTGTTTTGGGTGTTAAATCAATATTATTTTTTTCTGATGTTTTGGAAGATGAGACTTATCACTAGCATAAGGGAAGGGAGTGATCCTTTTAGAGCATAGAGGTGGCATGAAGAGGAGACAAAGATCTTTCCATGTCACATTCATAAAATTACAGCTGCAGCCTCCTTCAGGGCAGCTATAATGGGTCTAAGTAAAAAGCTGAGGGTTGGAATAGTTTGGCCAAGGCTGTCTACCATGCTACTAACATTCCATGCAAGGGGTAACAGGGCCAACACCTTTATAGTGATATAGTTAGCCATAGAAAGCCTGATCTCTTCTGCCAATTGGAGAACAAGGCTTGAGACAGGTCACCACCTCAGTACTGTAGTATAACATATGTTACCTATTTATATGCACCCTGCCAATGACTGGTACCATATACATTTTTATTACACTCTGTCCAGCTCCTGAACAGGCAGAAATGAATTATGAGGTACACAGAGAGCGACTGTAGAACCTGAGAGATTGCCCGGAATATATGGGTCAGTTTTGTGAAACATATCTTATGTTTATATAGTAAAAGGTAACAATTACAATACTGGTAAAGTGCGTTTGTACACCAAGATGGCATCCACCATTCCTGGTGATCAGTACTAACTTAGTATGATTTTGTAAACAAAGAGTTTTGACTCTGCATATTACTACCAGTGTTGCCAGACATGTGAATCATTATGTTAAGTCTATATGCACTGAAAACTGTAATGATACTTCTGGGTTCACTCCCCACAACCACAGAAAGACAAGGTTTTGACATTAGCAGGACAATTTTTAAATGTCATACATGTACTAGTAAGATACTTGTAATGTGAATACTTAACAGGTTAAAAGCCACTCACACCACCTGAACTAATATGTACCAACTTTATGATCACCATACCTCCAAAGAAAGGGAATACTTTGAGAAATGGCATCTCAGACTTAATATATGTAAGTCAGATCTTTGGTCATTCATTCTCCGTCTTTCATGAATCATTGTTGTGGGTCATGACATTTCAAATGTTTACTAGAAAATCATTGTTGCAAGTATGTTCCACCACCCTGTTTGTGCCTATTATAATTATGGTAACTGACAGTGACACAGCAAAATTAAAGTAGACAGTAATGTTATTCTACAAAGTATATAATAATACTGTTCAAAGTTGAAGACTGTGGTATCAGAAAATCATCACCTCCATAGATGGAAAAGTGCATCTTCATATTAACCATTATGAGCAGTAACAATTGTTATGATAGACAGTGATTCAATACACATAAACTCATAAATACATACTTATGGTATGTTAATGGTCTAAATGCATTATTTCATGGTACTTACAGTAGTACACTGGTAAATAACATATGCCTTTCAGATCTTATAATAAGTGTTTGTGTGTCTTATTATGTGCTTACTATTCTCCATCTGTGTAAAGTATGCCTATGAAAACTACCTGAGAATGCAATTTTCACTACTTTGTTTATTTATATCTTCCCCCACTTTATCTGGTAATTTATTTATTTTTAATGCTCTCTATTTTTGTTACTATTATATGTAGCAGCACTGAGACTTGGATCAACCACTATTGCACAGTCTGTCATCCCCCCACAAATGTCAGCAGCAGGGGTACCCATCACATCTGACTTACATTCTGCCAGAGAAGCCTCCACTGCTCCTGCCCTACCTGTACCATTTGTGTCAGGTAGCTCTGCCCTGGTCAGGGGTTCATTGGCCTCCACTGCCAGCAGTGCCAGAGATTGTGGGGGAAATTCTGGAGAGGAGGTAAAATTCAGCTGAATGGAAAGTATATTCCAGCATCTGGTTGAGGCACTTCCCTGCCCTGCACTACTGACATTTACTTGGATAGTACCTCATGGTTATAACTCCCAGGGTGAGAAGGTGATTTCACACAGTGTTTAAACCAGTGGGCTACGCATCGCAATATACTCCATCATATCCCAATACCCAGTGTCGCCCCTTCCTCTTGTGTCTACTACCAGCCCTCCATGTCATGTCTTCTAGCTAACCTCCCACTCTTACCTACCTCTGACATCCTTGACTTTCTTCCTGAACTTTTCTCTCCCTCAGAAAGCAAAAGCCCTGTTCCACAGAAAAATAATGTCCCATACATAATGCCTTCTTCGTGTGTGTGTGTGTGTGTGTGTGTGTGTGTGTGTGTGTGTGTGTGTGTGTGTGTGTGTGTGTGTATTACACAGCTGGTTTGATCCAGTGGGTCACAGAACATTATTATGTTATTGTGGCACAGTATTTATAATGTACTTATTCAAAACTGTCAAAATGTATGCATATATATATATATATATATATATATATATATATATGTGTGTGTGTATATATATATATATATATATATATATATATATATATATATATACATATATTTATATATATATGAAAGTGACAGGGCTAGCCAACTGGTAGTGTAAACCTCGGCTCTAGTTGATTGTCAATGTTGAAGTGATACCCTGAACCCATGTGCAAAAAGGAGAAAAAGGGGTTATGGATAAACAAATATATAAATGTTATAAAATATATATATATATATATATATATATATATACACACACACACACACACACACACACACACACACACACACACACACACACACACACACACACACACACGGGTCTACACTTCTTCAAAGATTAGAATGTAGACCCAGTTTCATGATAGTGCACTTAACTATAAGTGCGCTTTCGTGAAAAACTCAGTACAACTCACGTCAGTTAACTGATCATGCTACAGTGGGAATAAGGAAATATATCCTTTTCCCCACTGTAGTGCGATCTCTGACTTAGTATATCTAATTACTGGAAGTGTGTCCGGCAAATCAGAATATGTTTTTGTAGGAGGGCAAGCCCCCCTATGCCCCCCACACCCCCGCTACTTAACTCTGAGATTGCACTACACTGGGGAAAAGGACATATTTCCTTATTCCCACTGTAGCGTGATTCAGTTAACTGTCCTGAGTTGGTTTGCACTTTTGTGAAACTGGGTCTCTTAGCATTGTCGCCTCACAGTTAGAAGTTCCACGTTCGATTCTCAGTTAGAGCATCTTCTGTGTGGCGACATGCGTGAATGGGCGTTCCTTCGTTGAAGGTTGTGCATTAGGCCCGGCAAGCCAGCATGTAAAAATCTACTGCCAATCATTAGCGGACCAGAGTTCCGCTGTGGCAACCCCTAACCGGGAAAAGTCAAAAGACACAAACAAACATATATATATTTATATATATATATATATATATATATTTATATATGTGTACTGATTTTAAAATTTTAATTGCATATGCAATGAGCATTGAATTTAAATCATATGACTACCTTATTTTTTTTTCCATCTCACTGTTAATAGCTATCAGGTTTTAAATCTTCAGTTTGCTATGCTACCTGTATATAATTCTAAGTATCGTAATTGCACTCTTATTGTATACAATGTCACTATCTGCTTCTACTGTAAGAACTGTCTTCTAGAGGCATTGTTATACAAGATTATTGGTCTTGTCTCCCACTTAACAAATTTATTCTGTTCTCGTCTTTTTACCATTATGAATGTCTGCTACTATTTATTTCTTTATTGTATTATACAATTTTCCTTCTACTAACAAAATAGTTTACTAACAATGGAGCTTTTCTCCCCGGGCCTCCGCTGAAAAAGGGTTTTATGCCCATTTGGACTCTCCCTGTAAATAAATGTAAAATAAAATTAAAAAAAAAAAAATATATATATATATATATATATATATAGAGAGAGAGAGAGAGAAAGAGAACAGGGCATTTCACAGAAACATTGGAATGAAGGTGATATCAGGGTAAACAAAATGCATATAACTGTGTTCAGACCTCTGACTTTATTTAAGAACATATTCATCAGAAGAGGGTTTAAGCAAGCCTTGTAAACAGGGTACCCATAAAAAAGATGGTTCTAAAATATATTTCAGGGGAACAGAATAGGTGATATTAGGGTAAACAAAATGCATGTATCTGGGTTTGAACTCCTAACTTTGTTCAATGAAACATTCATCAATGTTGGGAGTTAGCAATGCATCTCAACTGAGTATATATGAAAGAGATGACTGCAAAATACATTTCAGGGGAACAAGATTGGTGATAAAGGCTAAACAAAATGCACATACAGTACCTGGGTTGGAGTTACTGACCTTTCACATTGATATTACAAATTCATAGTCATAACTAAGATATACCCACATAAGAAGGTAGTGTGAAGATGGGTGAATACTTATTAAGTTTAAAGTAATGCTGCAAACCATAACAAGAACAGAAAAAAATGACATAACACAGGTGGGTAAAGAAAGTCACCATCAATTGTACAAATCACTGCATGCTTTAAACGAGGCATGGAATCTATCAAATGAACATTTTACCACATTTTACACTTATTTTACACTTATTAGCACATCATAATAACAGTTGTCACCATTGCACAAGTCATCATAGATTTGAACCCCTGTTTGTCTAACTCACAGCCTCTTGACTTGCGTAATAATTGGTAACGCCACAGAAACAATAATACAGACGCCGTCAGAAATCATACATGTGAAAGGAGTTTGACAACATAATGGAATTCTGAGAAATGATCATAAGGAAACAGACACCAGTAATCAGTGGATCACAAACCTCAACATACCTTATTGGCAACCTGAGCATCACATCACATCACATTTGTTTGCTTGTTTATTTTCTATTTTCTTGTTGGTTAACCAGAAAAGTCTTCTGTATGAAGTCTGTCATCATAGAATGCAGAAGGAAAGAAGCTGTACACAGTGAATGGTACATACATTATACAGCATGGAAAACACCACATATCATACTGCAAAGAAAATGATAAATCCTGTCGATAGATGTAGTTGCTATGAGGAAGAAAAGGTTGTTGCTTGCATCAGTTTGTAGCAATTACTTACAACAGCTACAGTTATGTATACAGCATACAAATGCTTGCTACTGTACAATTGTGCTTACAGTGTTTACAGCTACATACACTGTAGGTACTGGTATATAAATGCTAGCTAAAATAATTCAAAAAACATAATGTGTTTTAGTATGTGATACACTTATAACCAGACAGTAGGAGGGTATCTGAATTATCTGAATGGAAGAACACACATCACATTTTGCTGTTAGTTACAGACAGATTGTAAGTTGAACACTCCTACATGTCTTAATTTATATATATTCTTAGCTAATTAGGTAGGCACTATTGTGGCATTATCTGTTATAAATGTGATAATGTGACAAATCTGACAGCAAGAGATGGAAAGATGATTAACAAATGATGAGCATTGTCAAAGGAGGTGAATAACATCACAGTTCTGACTTGAGAGTGTGTGTGTGTGTGTGTGTGTGTGTGTGTGTGTGTGTGTGTGTGTGTGTGTGTGTGTGTGTGTGTGTGTGTGTGCGTGTGTGTGTGTGTGTGTGTGTGTGTGTGTGTGTGTGTGTGTGTGTCTGTATTGGGGGGGGGGGCTAAGTTGCATTAAATCTCTTTTGCCCACATAGTAAGCTTTTCATAAAGCTGAACAATGTGGTTTGACCTTCATATGGGATCAAGGCACAACACAAATTATCTGTACTGGCAGATTGATTAAATAAGCTGTTAGAAAGATGGTTTGATTCTCCATCTCAGAAGGTATAAGTCATAGCTGATGGGGGTGTCAAATGCAGCTTTAGTTTTTTTTTAAAAAGTTAACGGACATGGACTTTTCAAGCAGCTGTTTGTGAGGTGGTGATAGATCCTTGACCAAAGGGGAATGGGGGAACTAATTATCGAAAAGGAATAGTCAAATCCAAAAGAAAAATCAGGATAGCTGTCTAAAGTAAACAGTGGAATTTTGGGTTAGTGATGGTGAGACTAGAAAAATATGGTGACTGAGACCAAGGTCTGAGGTAACAAGTGTGTGAAGGCCAGAAGAGGATAGAAGAGAAAAATGATTCAATGGCCATTTAAAATCAAATGCTTGATATAGCTAGACAAGTAGTACATGCCAGGTGTATTCCACAGCAGACTGATTTTCAAGCTTTTACCATAGTGTAGTTACATCTTAATACATAGTACTTAATCAGAAAGGATTGAGGAGGTGGTGTGCAGGGGATTTTTCATAATTTATTAATGAGAGTAATTTCCAAATAGAGTGAGAATATCTCCATCTCTTTTTGTGAGGGATGCCAACAGAGTTAGTGACAGACTTCTGGTAATCAGACTCCATGTCCACAATTCATAGCTCTCAACTGTACAGATTTTCGCAGAATGTCCAGATTTTTGCATCTTATTTTTGGTCTGTTTCTCATAAAATTGTGGTTTTCTGGCAAATCATTGGCAAAACATTGAGGGTAGAACTCAGAAAAATAATGACAGAAATTTGAGTTTCAGACTTCATACCCTTCGGAACATTCATGCTAATTCAAAACCTGTTATTCTATCAACTTTCTAAGTTTGTAAGAGCAATATTTAAAAAAGGTGTTCCTATTTTGGGGACTTTGTCTCCCCATTATTTATGGCTTTATCCAGATTGCTGTTAAAAGTTGAGAGGAATGGTCCACATGGCTGGGGCAACAGGAATAAAGAAAATTAGGCCATTCTGGACTTCTATCTGGTAAATGGCTTAATGATAGCCAACACATGGTTCACAAAGAACAGGCAGTCACAAGATCACAGAGTGGAGCACTAAAAATGTGACTCAGGTAAACTTTATCTTAGAAAATAGCACTGAGTTAAAATCAAAAATTGAGGTGTCATCCCAGTGAAATAATTGACCTCAGCATAAGTCACTGGTGGTCACAATCAGCTGCAAGCAGTGGTCAGAGAAGTCTCTAAGGTCAACAGAGATTAAGATAAATCAGGAACACAGGATTTCAAGAAATTAATCAAGGTTCACAAATTAGGAATAAAATAAAAAGAGGAAATAAGTTGGAGCTGAAGAGTAATGACATCTCTCAAAACAGCATGTCTGAAGGCTATAAAATATGCAGCCAAGTAAGGTATGAAAATATGATACATAAGGAAAAGTGATGGCAGAAAGAAGAAGTCCAGGATGTTGTCAAAGAAAAAATTGTGCAGGAAGAAATGTGAGATAAAAGCACCTGATCAGACTAAGTAAGAAAACTGGTTGGCTAGAAAAGGGATGAGTTGCAAAGGCAAAGTAACAACGCATTGGTGAAACTCTACCAGCTTCTGGAACTTGCATCAGCAGAAGGCACAAAGAAGGTCTATCATGTTGCAAGGCATTGCCATCAAGATAAAATAGTCATCAGATGGCATGCATAGAGGACATCAAAGGCCAACTGAATGAATACTTCAAACAACTACTAAATTAAGAACACTCAGAAGCTGTATTGCGCCATGTACAGCCTGCAATGAGAGGAAGAAGAACCCATCCTGTAAGAAGTACAATGAGCACTAAGAAACATTAAGTCATGGAAAGCAGCAGGTTCAAAGTCCTAGAAAAGTTAGTGGCAGGCCCAAGAACAGACGTGTGGACTGTTTCTGGACTCACAGAAGAGCCCCCAGTGTTCCAGTCTGAGCCTAATCTTGTTAATACTGGTATTGGTTTATATTAGCAAACAGGTCAGTGGAGTCAGCCCAAAAAGCTGCTGTATACAGATGATGTGGTAGTACTGACAAGCCTTGAACTGAAACTTCAACAAATGATATGGGGCTGGAATACAAAAGTGAAGGCACATAGATTTAAATTGATAGAATGGCAAAATAATGGGGACGTCAGAAGAAGAAAACTGATACAGAAGGAAAAATAGTGGAACACAAAAACAGCTTCAAATAACTGGAAGGTGTGGTTGAAGAGAATGAAAGACTGAATGAGGAGACGAAAGCTAGAATCAGAGGAGTTACAGACAAGTGGGAAAAAAGCCAGGAATAGTGTATGACAGAAGAGCACCCAAGAAGATGAAACAGAAGATGTACAAAACTGTGGTGTGAGAAGTGCTTCAGTATGGCACAAAATCCTGGTCACTAAAGGCAGAGCAGCTGTGGAAATTTGAAGTGCTGATGTTGAAGTGCATTAGATAGGTACTAGGATACACAATGTGGGGTATATGTAGAAATGAGGGCATTACAGAAGAAACAAAATAAGCAACAATTGTAGAGAAGGTCAGTGAGAACAGATTATAGTGGTTTAGTCATGTGTAGGAAAGTACAAAAGGGTTTATCAAGAGATGAAATGTCACACTGACTACATGAAGAAATGGGAAAAGGGTAGATGATGATGGTGATCTAGACTTCTACCTGAATAAATGTATTTTTGAAAAGGAAATTGTTTGCTTGGCTAAGTTTTATACCTAGAAGTTGCTTGGTAGATGACATTGCAGACTGTCAATGACAGGGCCAGTTTCAATGTCTATGCACAGGAGGCAAAGCACAGGATAACAGGATGTGAGTGGTTTTACTAAAATAGAATGAGAAAAGAGTCATATCGCCCTTGTTAGACATGGGTGAGAGAGGAGATGGGTACCAAAATGATACCCTCCATATATTATGATGAAGGCAAGGCAGACATTGTACAGGTAGGTAGGAAAAAGGAAACATCTTACTTACATGTGCAGAGGATGTGGAATTTGAAATTTGAGAGTTTGTCATGTTCAATAAATGGTTTAAAATTTTAAACAGAAGTCCAAAAGTCTTCTAACTGAGCTACTGGTACACAAAGGCCTGCATATCATTCAACAAACAAAGTAAAGGAGTGGTTTGCATGCATTAAGCCAAGGTAAATTTCTGTAGCAGGTATTGACACACATGAACACATGACTAGCATGCTCAGAGAAAAATGTAATAATAACTATAGGCATGGGCAGTCATAGGTAATGTATTTAAATGACTAACAACATAAACAACCACTGAAAGAAAGAGAGAAATAAGCAATTGGCATTATCATATGTCATCTAATGTGGCAAGATAGAATAGGATATAATTATAATTACAATACAGTAACACTGCAGTAAAAGTCAACAAAAGCTGCAAAAATCAACAATCTGTGCATTATATATGTTTTAGCCCTAAAAGTGTGTCATTTTCTTCAGGTCCAGTTATCACCTGGATGCAAATAGTTGTATTTCAGTTAGTGTCTAGAGTGCAGGGGGATCTAGCGAGTGAGACAGAGAGATAAGATAGAGCAGGAGATACTAATTTGTTCATCATATGTGCCTGTGTGGAGTGAGGAAAGTAGTTGCCAAACTCCTACAACAGGAGCACCATGTGGGGCCAGTTATGGTAGGGCAGCTGCATTAGATATATGACATGGTCTGAGCCTGTCAAGGAGCACACAACATTTAAGCTATGAGTAAAGATGTAGTGCCTGCCTCTCATATCCCCTTTCTGGGTTCCTAGAATGTCAAGGATAACCATAATGTTACACAGACTATCAGCTACTCAGTACGTTTCCCTTTAGTTTAAAGCTGCAGCAACGTTCCACTGCATGGAGTACTGATAATTTAAGTTCTTCTTAGAAGGTTGCTTAAATCCAGAGTTAATTATGTACTTGTAGTAGGGAAAATGTTCTGATGGCAACATGACCCTAAAGACCAAATGTTGATGGCTTATGACTAACAGGCATCAGGATATAAAATGGCTCCTAAACAAGATGGTTTCTTGCATAAGGTATGCAGCTGCAATGGACTTGTTGGGGGGGTACCAAGATAATGGGAGTAAGAAACTGAATGTTTCAGTACAGTGACATGATAGAGTATTTTGCATAGATGAACAACTAAATTAGATTAATGAATAGTGGAAGAATATGAACAAGGAAAATAAAAATAAAAGAAGGTCTACTGATGTAGAATTATGTATACATGCATTTTTACAGAAAGTAAGAAGTCTTAAGTAGTTATTCCCCATTATTCATGAAGCTTGCACCAGGCGCAGGCGTAGCGTAGGTGGAATAATGCCAAATATGGCCGTCGAGCAATTCAGGTATGATCCAATACCACGTGCACTACTGGCATACGCCAGAACTGCGCAGCCCTCGGCATAGGTATGCTAATCACCCCATGCACAGTGTCACACCATGCAAATGAAGGCAGATAGTGATTCATGAAGTGGTGCAGGTGTAGCGTAAGCCCACAGAAATGTAAACCAAAAAACACGGTTTACATTTTTCCAAACAGAACATCGGAGCTCTGGAAGCAGCCCAGACTCATGTATTGCAAAGTTAACATATTCCAATGGCTAAATACACAACCAATGGCATAAGAAAAGATGCACAACACCTAAAACCAACATTTAATGTCATGTCCACAGTAATGCACAGTACAACTGCAGGGCATGTGTGCGCAAACTGGAACATAAAGAAAATATATAAAAATGTCATAAAATCGCAATGTAATACAAATCAGGTTTACACCATAATACACAATGGTAGGCATGTAACACCACAACCAAGGTGCAAGGGTTGCTAAGGGCCTGCGACAGTGTTCGGCGCGGTAACTATGAATTAGTAGTCAATGCCATGCAAATGAGGCAGATAATACTGAATCGCAAATGTCCCGCCGGATGAAGGTTGAACCATACGGCGCAGCACTATAATACCGAGGAGTGGCTCAGAGGAGATACATGACATCAGCAGAGGGGTGTGCCACCGTAACAGCAAGCATATTGGAGCAATGCAAATCTGGCCTGGCCGTTGCTAAGCAAAGCTGCAGGACAGGGGTGGGGAGGAAGGTATAGAATCGTTTATTTGAGAGCACACATGGTGCCCAAAAGTGCATGTGTATGGGGATGAAAACGTGCCCGAAACCCAGTAAGCGGATGCACGCAGCGCGAACAATAGCATAAACAGGAAGGTCAGGGGAAGAAAAGAAGGAAATGCCGAAGTAGGGTAATTGGCGTACTAATGAGCAATCAACACCAATCAACTCACGGTGGCCAATCGACGGCAGCTGTCAAGTCTGCTCGCAGAAACCTGCAAAACAGGATAGGGGAGGCATCGGAATGCCAAGAAAGGAGGGGAGGCATTGGATTGCAAAGATAGGAGATCTGTCATAGCAGAGCAAAGCAAACTGACAGTAGACTGGCAATAGCACACATTACACAAGATACGCCAGGTCTAGGAAAGTACAAATGAAAGCAGGCTGCTGGATGCATGCCAGAAAATGGTAGGTGGACCGTGCAGAAATGTAAAGGGAAGGTCAAGAGGTAATCCACGGCAGCCAAATGTAATTCAACACCAAAGGCACCACAATAGTAGTTCTGGTAGTAAAACACATAAGATACACTGTAGCGAAGATCATACATACACACCCTATGACATCATCGGTGTTCACAGCACAATAGTATAAAGTGTGAAAGCACCCAACACACACCTGTGAATTCCCAAACACTGCACCATAGGTGTAAACACACGGGGAACTTTTAAAATGTACATGTTGGGAGCTGCCATAGCTGTGATTCATCAGCATGTGTTAGAGACTGACGTTGTTATGGAGGATGATGCCGACAACCACCGCAGGCCCCGGAGGAGGAGAAGAGTGTTCAGACCAAGGGTAACCTACCAGAGGCTACATGATCTGGAGATAGTAGAGCGTTACAGGGTGGACAGGGACATCTTACAGCAAATAGTGGAGCTGTGCCGGCCACGCATGAGAACCAGAAATAACAGAGGGGAACCCATCCCAGTGGACACGAAGGTATGTGTAAGCATGTGAATACTAGCCACAGGTACCTTTCAAAGGCCAACTGGAGATATAATGGGGATATCACAGGCATCAGCATCCAGGGTACTACACCAGTTCCTGGATGCCATGTTACCACATGCCAATGAGCATATATACTTCCCCCAAACTCAGGAGGAGTTGGCCAGCAATATGCATCACTTCCACCGTGTGGCACACTACCCGGAGGTACTGGGTGCGATAGACTGCACGCACATACAAATCAAGTCACCACCCAGTGAGCATGGTAGGCACTACATAAACCACAAGGGATTCCACTCCATCAACTGCCAGGTCATGTGCAATGCCCAGGGCATTATCATGGATGTGTGTGCTGGCAGCCCTGGAAGCTAACATGACTCCCATATCTGGCATGCCTCACAGCTGTATCAGGTATTTGTCAGGGGGGACATCCCACATGGCCACCTTGTGGGGGATGCTGGCTATGCACTGGAGCCGTGGATGATGACTCCCATCAGAAATGCACACACACCCATGCAAGAATGCCATAATGAGGCACACGCACAAACCAGAATCATCATAGAGCGTGTGTTCGGGATGCTGAAATCACAGTTCCGGTGCTTGGACACATCTGGTGGAGCCTTGCAGTACTCTCCAGGCATGTGTGCCCACATCATCATAGTATGTGCCATGCTACATAATATGATCCTGCAGAAACAGCTGCAGCAGGGACAAAATGGTAAAGGCCCTCATAGCCCACCGCAATTGCCAAGGCCATCACAGGCACAGAGGGATTCAGACCATGAACACACTGTGCCAGCCCCAGTAGGCAGATGGAGGCATGCCCAATATGCCTATGCCTTGGCAAAGATGGAACGTATAGCACATACTCTGACAGTGTAGGCCCCTACGGACTGACACACCTCTCCACCTGCACACACAGTAAAATGGATGGCACACAAGCACGACCACCTGTAAATTGTAATGTATAGGTGGACCACTGTGTGAATCCTACATAGGCAGCCCTCAAACATTGTACACACAACAGCTATTGGAACAAGGAATGTCAACACCTGAACAGTACATGCGCCTATCAGCATATGGTGGTGCTGTGTGTATAGGTTCCCAGGTACATCGGTAGGTACACGGCCAATTGTCAGAGGCCATACACCAAATGGGGCAAACAGTGTCTGCTGTTGCCACAACATCGAGTAACCAACTGTCGCATAGAGGAGCAGAGGCAATCGTGGGAGCACTTGTGTAAGCACTGTTCTGCACACACTCAGCACAGAGTCCCTGCTGCATTAATGAGGGCCTCCACATAATATAATCATGGATGTTGTGTCAAGGCATGGGGTGTAACCATGACAGGTACTCGTCACCCCAGCATGCTCCACCCACGGTCGTTTGAAGGTGTAGCACAGTATCGTGTGTGGCTCACTGAGATATACATACCCAATGCCAGAGCACATCCAGTAAACATCACATGGACATACCATTAACTGGACTCATCAATATGTAAACTAACTGAGTTACCCATGTGAGTGCAGTATGGAGTAACAGCCGTAGTATACTCCACGTACAAAACGACATAACACGTGTACAAATCCCAGATGGCCATATGTTAAATGCAGTGACCGTCGTGCATGTTCCCGGTCCCACATCCTGCAAGGGATGTAACATAATCCCGAAGGCACGAGTAATGCATGTCGGATGCAGGTCAGCAGATCATGTTTAGCACACGTTACCGGGAATATGCATTGCCCACTGCTGGTAAGCGACGTTTAAATATGACTATATGGATATGCGTGAAACAGGGATAAGCTACTCTGAATATCGTGCATATCACGGTCAATGATGTCCAGAACAGGTGAAACCAGCAATACTCACCCCTGTACTAATAGCGCCTGCTCTGAAGGGTAAAATGACCACTGCCAGGTGTAGAACACGCAATCATGTATCAAATCAGCTAACACTATTGCTAGGCAAGATGTACCTATGGTAGGGTTGCCACCTCTTCAAATGACTAATTTGGGACATACGTCAGATGTCTGCAGGCCGACACATACACCCGGCCAGTACGAAAAGCAGAACTGCACTGTTTTGCCTAGATAAAAGCTCATTCTTGTAATGTTGACTTACTTATTCTGTTTGTTGGTTCAGATACAGAATAACTGTTTTATGCGATTATTACATCAACTATAGGAAATAAGTATGTTCTAAAATCACAGGACATTTGCCATGTTTACAAATATTTTGCAGGACACAACTGCCCAAAGAGGGACTGTCCCTCGCAGAGTGGGACAGCTGGCAACCCTAACCTATGGCAGGTGTGTAATATGACAGGTACAGACACAAACGTGTGGAGTCCAGGAAACAGTATACACCAAGTACACAATGAAAGGTGTAGCTTGCCTGTCACTTTTCCCGTCAGATATATATATACATATATATATATATATATATATATATATATATATATATATATATATATATATATGTACACATATATACATATATATAATACAGATAGAAAGGGCGATAGAGTGATATATGTTGATATATGCGGATTCAGCGATATCTGCAAATATATATAGATAGGTCAACGACATTCATAACACCTTGGAGGTACAAATAATTAGGAAACCACCAACTATGGAATGTGTAACATACCGACATGCGTAACCACGAGGCTGAAAGACTGAAAGAACACAGTACTGGAACAGTACAACCTCGAGTAATAGTATGATGATATGAATGGATAATTAGTCACAGCTGCCGGTGTTGCGGTCCATGTAGGTACTGTGTTAAACTGTGTTTGTGAGTGCCATAGTCTGTGTATGTGTGTGTTGAGGGTGCCGTGTGCATCCCCATGTGACTGTAATGTGTGTGTTTGTGTCCGCATCATGTGTCTGTTAGTGCCAACTCGGAGGTAGATCATTACGGTAGGTGTGGGTATAGCTAGCCATAGGCATATGGTTACCACCTGTCCCACATTAGGAAGGACAGCCCCTCCCTGGGCAGGTGTGTCCTGACATAAAACATTACAAAGGGCAAATGTCCGAGATCGTAGGACATTAATATGTCCCATATATAATGTAATAGTAGCATTAAATAGTTATGCCTGTATGTAAGAAACGTGAATGTTACATGCAATATGATAAGTAGCCAAAGTCTCACAACAATAGGTATGTATTGAGGATAAAAGTATGTGCTATCCTGTGTACTGACTGTGGCTATGTGTTGGCCTGTAACACCGCTGTGTGTCCCGGAAGTGTCCAACAATGGCCATATGAAAAGGTGGCAACCCATGGCAAAGAGGTTCTGTTACCAACACAACTGCAATGACTGCAAACATCTGGGACAGAAATACACGGGATAGCTGTCATGTAGACATATCCCTTTACATATTGCTGCAATTCTGGAGGTATGGAAGTATCAACCTCACCTGCATACTATATAGAAACCAATTAACAATGGCCCAATGTACAATCCCGTAACATAAGTCTACTAACTGATAGCTCTTTAATTAGGGACGGAGCCCACACACATATATATGGAATATCTAGAAATGCAAGGCCCACAAACCTGTATATGCTACGTACACCCACCGACATCCCCCACACTAGAAACTATAGCAATATAGACTGTAATAACAGCACAAACATCCAGTCAGTCAATTACAACTGCAGAACCGTCAACATACCTTGTGAGAGACACAATTAAAGGCGCCATGCAAAATTGCAGCCGTTGTATAATGGAACAAACGGCAATGTTACAGGTTTTGTTTGCAATAGTCCGTTAACAGACGTTGGGATGACAGGTACACTCACATGTTGAACCACATACTCTAGCTGTCACACACAAGCCACGTGGAACATGAATCCAAAGTATACTTGTCTCTATGCATAGCAGTTGCAATTACACATAACAAAACACAATACAGGCCGTCTCCCTGAAGGTAGGGCAAATGGGCAATGCCCAAGTGTAGAAGTCAATTATACCCCACTGTTGCCACGTAAGTGGTGAATGGAGTAGCTGCACAGCTGATATGAAAGTAATTAGTCACTCAGAAATACCAATAGGCGGCAGGAAACCACGTTACAGGTATTGACGTATATAAGGAAGACTTGCCAGAAATTCAAACCGTATGCTCATACAAAATACCCGTGTAAGCAGTGTGAGAGAGATAGAGATGAAAGTCCGTAATGATAACAAGGTATGTAGAACACTCGGTATGTAAGTTTATGTATAGCATGTTTTGTATTAATTATCTACTGTATGTATAGCCTGGTTTGCATTAATTAAAAGTGTCCGCAATGCATAACATGGGAAAAGGTATTTATGTAGTGATGTCTTGCTGAGCATACTTAAGCTTGTAGAAGTTGTACGTCCAGCAGTGGGCCACAAGGTACACATCACAGACACCACAAGGGATGCTACATGAGGGCTTTAAACAGAACAATTACATACAACCCGCTGTCAGTGGTAGGGTATGTCCAACAAGTATGTGCCATAGCTGGGGATAGTATATGTTGATATACTGTCACAGTAGGCATGTGTATGGGCATATAACGACAATGACATGTCTAAGGTGGTCCCGCTGTGCAAGTATGCTTCGCATTATGGGTTACTATGTAAAATATGTGTAATGTATAGTATTGTAGGTAGATATGTCAGATATTCTACACAGCATAACAGGCATATCATGCATACCAAAGGTATTGTCTATTGGCATGTACAATAACAGGATACATATGGCTTGTAGGCATGGGACATTGTAATAGCATGATAGCTAATCTAAATGGAAGGGCTAGCAAGTAACCATGCACAAAGGACATGTAATAGCTTCACAGGTTCATAGTGGGGTACTATGCAGTCTGGCAAGTCTATGTGTAAGCACAACTACAGTGTTCACACCAGTGGCACCTCTCTAGGTTAGTGTCCTGTGATCAGCAGAACCATGTGTTACCTGCACCTCTGCACAGTACAGCCACTGCAGTGATCCCTGGCATACATGTGTCTCCCAAACACCAAGGGAGGTATCACATGAACAGTGCTACTGAGTGCCCCTGTGTGATGTACATAGGAGTCATGTTCCAAAGCATGGTGAGTGTCCGGTTTGGGAATGTAACCCTCAAGCACATCCCAGTCATTGTTGAATGTGTGCACATATCCATGAGCATGTTGCTCACAGTGGCATTTGCGTATGTCGCGTATGTGGAGTATATCCATTAATATTGTTGTGGATATGGGCCCTGTCTGTTCAGCAGAGGTCACCCCTGAGTATGTAGTATACAAATGTGTACAGACGTGGTGTCCGTAGTTCAGCCACATACCTTAGCTGTCGGAGCTCAATAAACATCATGGCGTGTTAATGTTGTGGTATGTAAAGCTGTAGCTGTTGTGTAAGGTACACCCTAAATGGGGTGGTGTACCCTTGAATGTGTGTAGAAGTCTTGAGTTCAGAGGTACAATGGGTGCCTATGTACCAGCTACACACCCAGTACAGATAAGTGTGGCCATGTAGAAGGATATCCACGCCACAATGGCAATACAGTAATCACAGGAGTGGATGTGACATACGTGTGTACTACAAACATGTACAATGTGACATGTATGTAGGGGACTACCACCTATGTGATAGTGGGTGAATGGTGTAATGCAAAGGTGATGTCCATGGACCTTGTGTCATGCAGCTTGAGGCCATGATATTCATATCAGGTATCTGTCACAGTGACACCCATATGGATGGAGTCAGTATCAGCTGGTGGATCAATCATGGTGCTTTGTATGCAGGGGTTTGTAAAGCTAGGCAGGGAAAGTCCCTCTGTGCTAGCCTGTACCTCAGGGAAGCATATACTGAACATGAGGGGCCCAATGACTGAGGACTGTGGTATGCCAAATGTAACTGAAATGCAGTAGGTACTATGGTATGCTACCCTCATTGTGTGTGTCCTGTGCATGAGCCACGTTGCATAACATCCACAGACATAGGGTACGATGTGCAGGTGGATCTGTATGTTGTCAATACCAGAATGGAGAACGGTGCTGAAAGGCAATGAGAGGACAATGTAGGATGTGTGACCTCCTGTACCATCATCAACTACCCTGATAACTGTATGAAAGGAGTCCACCAGGTGTAGGGGCCATATTCTGGCCCTAACAAGTCCAACCCGGGTGGCATCAAAGGACCGGAGCCCAACAATGTCTCTGTGAATGACGTCCTTGATGATGTGCCCTTTAGCCATGCAGAACAGTCCAGGCAGGTGTGTAGGACTATAGTCCCACTTGTGCATTGTGGTGCCACCTGTGTGGAGTGTGATAAATGTTGCTGTGTGCCATTCAGGGGCCACAATGTCTGATACAAGGCTATTACTGAATATGGTGGCCTAGTGGGGAGACATGTCATTCAGAGGTTTGTGGACATCACAGCCTGGGACTTTGGAAGGTGACATGGGGCCAGTGTCACAGGACATATAGAGTGCAGGTCAGTACTATGTAGGTGTGATCGCAGGGACACTGCAATGTTCCTGCATGGATTGTGGCCCTGTAGTGAGTGAGAGGGTGTAATGTTACCATTGAATCCATCCGCCAACATGTTGTCAACATCACCTGGGTCTGTAATGTTCGTGAGTGACTGTTGTATGTGAGAGCAGATGTGGGTGTTGCCATCAACTACTGACATACCACCATAATGCCTTGTGGTACACCCCGGACTGTGTCGCAGTAATGTTTACGTAGCTAGTCTTGGAGTATGTGATGAAGGATCCCGTGGCCCTACCAAGGCTGACCAGTGAGCTACCCCACCCATGGGATTGTACGCCACTGTGCAACAGCCTCCATCTGTTGCTGTACATTATGTCCATGGAACTTGACCAACAGAGTGGCGTCTGTTATCTGGTGTGTACCATCATGGCTCTGTGTGGAATAGCATGATCCATGCAGTCGTGTACATGCTAATGAAGTGCACTGGGGTATGTTTCAGCATTTGTATGTGCATTGTCCATCTGCACGGGTGTCATGACGTTAACAACCGCTGTCATAAGACATCTGTAGTAGGTGTTGTAGTACTCATGTACTGTGTATGCCGTGAAGGGTGTGGTGCCGGGATGTGGCTAACAAGGTTGATTAGAATATGTTCAGAAACCACCAATGAGGGGATAACCCCAGGTGTGGAACACCAGTCACATGTTGGTAGTGTTCATGTCAAGGTTAATGTTGGTCTTGGAGGTGGTGTGTATGGGTTGATCCAGCCGAGGTTATGACTCATGGATGTGTCGGTACATGAGTGGCTATCCCAGTTAAGTGTGGGGTAGTGTCAGTCACACATCAGTAGTAGCTGTCTGAGCCCTACTGTCCAGTACACCAACAAATGAGGTCTGGTAACCGTGGGGTATGTTGTTGAATCTGTAGCTTGTTACAATGTGTATAGCGGTTCTGGACACAGTTAGTTGCACGTGGAGCACCTCTGATGCATTGTGCTAAGTAACTAGCCAGGATGTGTGTACAACATAGTGGGATATGGGAACACCTCAGCTGTGGGTGTGCAGGTCCAGGTATGTGCCTGAAAGGTATGGTCTGTCTATAACCTGTCATTGCAGGTGTGCTCTGCAGAGCCTAGAGGCAGGTCCCAGTCACTGCAGAGATATTGGAGTGGTGCATTATAAGGTGTGCCTTGCCTGTGTGCGTCACAGAGGAAGATGCAAGCATTGTGTCACATGACCCCATGTCTTGCTTGCCAGTTCCCATTCTGCCGGTGACTGTTATTGGAAACTGTGCAAGACAGGCAGTATAGAAGCAGCAAGAGCCTTACATGTGATCTGTACTCCCAGGGCTGACAGGTTCAGGTCATATGTGCCAAAGCATTGTGTTTGACCAGGTCAGTCAAAGCAGAAGGATACCAGATGCCTGTGGAATGACAGCAGAAGCATAGGCAACTGTTGAAGTGACACAGTCAGTCATTGTACAGTGGTATCAGGTCCGGATGAATGCATAATGCTCCCCAGGGCTAGGCCCACACCTTCAGGGCTACAAGACTGGTGAGCTATTGCATGTCCCTGCACACGTAGTCTGTGAAGTGGCATCTCAGGGCAGACACACTAACATGGAGAATGACAGTCACATCATACCTGGTGAGGTGTGGCATGGGTGCATAGGTTATGTTGCAGAACCAGTTACCCAACAGCAAGATGTAAGCGACTATCGCCTTGTGTAGCCTGCTGTGTGGAACTGCAGTGTGACTGCCTACAGAGTCACCTATGACTGGTGTGTTGTGTATGTTATAACACCCTATTGGCTGTATGTGATGGGCACACATGAGTCTGTGGGCTATAAGTTGGTGATGTTGTGTTCCGTGATGGGGGCTGCCTCTGGTGCTTACACAGAGTATGGAGAGGTACTGCACAAGTTGTCCTCATATGTGTGGCCTGTGGTGGAGATCATGTGAGACTATGTGATGAGTGGGGTGTGTTGCAAATGTTACATATCCCCACATGACTGTCAGGTGCAGTCAGGGTTGGTGACAGCATTACCCACAGCAGGACTGCATAACTGCATCCCCCATAGGCTGTAGTGTCGTATGTTGGGAGGTGAGCATTGAATGTGTACATGAGACAATTGCTCTATTGCCACATGTACGACATATCCATCATATAGACAGGCAATAGCACTGGTACGTGACAGTTGGACATGCCTGTATATACAACCATGTCTCACATGATATGTGTGTTACGTGTGTACAACAGCTGTTGTACCATAAGCAAGCTGGAAAGCTTAGGACAGCCAGTGTACCTGTGGGAAATGGTGTGGAATGGGTGCTATATTAATCAGTAGCTCATGACATGCTCACAAGTTCTGAACAAGTGCCTAGCATGACCATACAATACAGATAGGGTGTTGGATAATATCAACCCACAAGTGGTGATGACAGTCATAATGGGTGGCACCGCACTATAACCTTACTGTGTATGGTGTGCATGTCCATGAACCATTATCACTGTAGATGTTAGCAGTACAGATGTACAAGACAGTACGGATGTTTGATTACAAATACCTTTGTATGTCACAGGAGTGTTCTACCAGTGGCCTGTTGACAGACTCACAACTACAAAAGGTGCCAGAGTGACATGTGCATATCACACCAGTGCCAGCTACAGTAGAACAGGGTTAATGTGTTGTACTCCACCCTCATTGTAGCCCATACCACACAGACAAATGGAAGGCATCTGTGTATGTAAGGATGTGAATGGCCATGACCTATGAGGAATAGCTGTGTCAGTGTTGTGAACAACATGCAGAATGGGCTGTGTGGGTGAGGTGTGTGACATATGTGCACATTCTGATGGATGATATCAGCATTGTCACCACTAGGTGAACATCCCTGTACCCATTAACTACCACCTAGGCTGTGGTCAACATTATGGACACTGTGTAAGGGGTGGTGCTGTGCAGTACACCTCCCTGCCTTGGTGACGTCTCCAGGTCCCTTGCGTAGTCATACCATGTCATGACAGGGTGCCATCCATGAGCACGGAGATCATTGGACAGGCATATACAGCACTGGGGTGACCAATATTGGATCACATATCACCTTTAAGGGGTAATGGCCATGCGTGGATGGGTGATACCAGCCTTCACAATCCTCACCTCCACTATTCAGCATGCTGTCTACCTTGCATAAAGACATTTGCTACACCATGATGATGGACATGCTACATGTCCATATCCTGATCTGTAAAACATACGTCATGGACAGCCACCGTCCTAATACTAGGATCACCACATGCTGGACAGATCCCTGTGCCATACATGTGACATACTCCCGCCAAACCATGCAACCCTGTCCATCAAAGCTGCACATGTCATCCCAGTCATACATGGTGTGATGGCCACATGGTAGATGTAGTATCAACTGTCCGGATCAGTAATGTGGCACTGATGCACCTCGCGGTGGCATAATGGCTGTCTGTTACAGCTAGGAAACCTTGCCCGTACATGCTATGGTTGATAACCATCCCTGCGAATGATGTCCGACTAGCCATTGTCCCATGTCTATCACATGTGCAACACAGGCGATCTGTGGCAGGATGTTGAACAGCTGTACAGTGCTGTGTAGATGTATATGGCAAAACACATGCATGTACAGGTGTCCATGCATATGTGCGCATTGTCACTGCTCAAGTCCATTAAGGCTATATCTGTGTAGATATGTGACATATACACAGCATCAAGGTCAACAGCATTACCGTGGCCACATCCAGGCATGTGCAGATAGGTAAGAACACCAGTGCAGGCAAATAGACATGCCCACATCAAGATAGCATTCACATGGAGTATGAACACTGTAATATCTCTGTATATCTCTGAAACTGTGACCTGTCACCATCATTATGTCTTACAGATAATGCCTCGTACACGCCTTCTAGTGTACAGCCGCCAGGAGGATGATATCCTCATCCCGTACCTCCTTGAGAACTACGAGGTGTTGTTCAGCCATGTGCCACAGCATGCCCAGCAGTGGGATGACCTGTGGCAGGATCTACGCAGGAGGGTGAACGATGTGGGTGGCCATAACCGCACCTACCAGCAGGTTCACAGACACTGCACGGACTTGATATGACATGCAAAACAGCGTGACACTGCAATCTCCAGGGAACAAGGTGGAACAGGTGGTGGGCCACCAACCCAGCCCCCACTCACACACACCGAGGAGCTACTGGCCAGTCTGGGGAACCCCTCAGAACAGCATCCACACACACTAGCTGCCATTGTGGAGGTGGGTGTCTCCCAACCAATGAGCCTGGAGTTGCCTGGTAAGTCAGTACTGCACATATGGCTATTATATCCCATTTAGTTGCATGTGTCACTGTACATTATGTAAAGTAACAACATATGCAAGGTATGTGGACACATGCTGCATACTACAGTATGCTACCCTGTGTATGCACACATGTGCATACTATATGCTATCATACAGGTGAATGTGTTAACATGCACAGTGCACCCTGTGGCTGTCATACAGTCATGGATAATGTTCATACTGCTGTGTCACCCCTATACAGGTACCTCTGGCGTGCCGCACAGACATGAGTCCGTTGCAGGTGAGACTGTCATCAGTATCAGGCATGTTCAAGCATAGATCTATTTGCCATGTGGCCAGTTAACAGTTGCACACTTGATGTTCGTTCCAGTCACAATATACAGGTTGCATCACCCATCAGTCACACAGGCCACCCATGTGCAATATATACAAATGAAATGATACACCAACTTGAAACCACAGTAGTTGTCATTGCTACATGTGTGGTCAGCTGTGCATACAACGGTGGAGGTGTTCTACAATGGAGGCATATGTAGTATGCATTGGAACAACATGTGTGGTACGCAAACAGTACCACACAGTGAGCTGTGATATGGGCAGCCCACAGGTGTCACCATTGTGTTATATGCCCCTGCATTGGGTGCACACATTGTGATGTGCCATCTGACATGTCCCAGACACGTAGTGTTCTGGCTGCAATATTGTCACACTATCCCATGACCCATACCCCACATACCAAACATACAACCCATTGTCTGCATAGCCCTGTGGATGATGACATATCTGACATCTATGGGTGTATGTCATATGGGACAACACAGACATGTGAGATAGATGGCCATCACACACATTTGGCCAACACATGTGCACACATGACCATGGGGGATGGCCAGAGACACGTAGCCACACAGTAGATGTGATGTGTATACACCCTGTTGCACATTGTCCACACATGGTCCAATTATAGCCTTAGTTGACTGATTATACAGTTGATGTGGTACACTGGACATCCTGAAAGCCTGTGCACAGCTAGTGGAGGTGTCACTGAAGTCTACCATATAAGATCTGTTGAACATCACGACTGTGTCATAGCATGACAGTAGTCACCTGTACAGCTTCCACAGACATTGACACCACATCAGGCCACAGATACCATACATTTCCCTTGCTGCTGTAGGACATCACCGTTAGCTGTGCACCTCATGTGTGTGGTACATCAATGTCATGTGGGAAATGGTGAATTGACATGGTTGCCAGGCAGCTAAGACCCTGTAGTTGTTGTGCAGGGGTGTCATCTGTAGGTCCTCCAGTGACCTGTCACTTGACACAGCATGGTTTAGTGTGTATACACCTCAGCATCATGGGTCACAATCCACAGTTATGTCATGGGTATGCATGCAGTTATGGCTATGCAATGTGTACATATTATGCATTGTACAGCAATATAGATGCATCATGCTGCCATGCAATGGCACAGTGTCTGTACTTCACACTGTATAGCAATGTAGACAGCTCACACTACGCTTCCATACTCATGCACATTTGCTAAACATGCATTCAGTCTGTAGGGCATACAGACAACATCGCAATGTGATTCCCATTACGATGCTGTGCATGTGTCAGGACACCATTGTGTCAGACATGTATGCATGTCAAGGTCACATCAGCCATGTGTACTGTTACCCTGTTCTGGTCCACATGGTGTATCACGGGGATGCATGCATGCTACCATGACTGTGTGAACTGGTTGGCTACTGATATGACATCTGCTTGCTGTAGTGTGCACCCCAGGGAGGTATGATTACTAACACTATTAATGTCTGAGCTGCATGTCCTCTGCTGTATCACAGGCATGCTGCATGCCATCTGTCAAATCACATGCATGGTGTGTCTGTGTGTGTGTGTGTGTGTGTGTGTGTCTGTGTGTGTGTGTGTGTGTCTGTGTGTGTCTGTGTGTGTGTGTGTGTGTGTCTGTGTGAGTGTCTATTGTAATTTAGAGTCTTTCTTTTCATTTACAGGTGATGTAGGTGTGTTACCCTCCTGCAGTCCATCTGATTTTAGTGTCCCCTCAGATACTAGCAGTGATTAACATATGCATGAGGTACAGGCAGGGTTGTCAGGGGCTGAATCTGTGCCAATGGTTGCCATCCCAGCTATGTCCCCCTCTTCCCCACACACAGTTCTGCTGCCAACACATACCGCATCACCAGTGGCCATAGAGGAAGGACAGTCAGCGTCTGTTAGCATGGAACAGGAACATGTGCTGGCTACAGAAGGTGTGTCTACACACCATGGTGTCAGTGTAATGACTGAAGATGTGCCACACAGGCATGTGGCTGGTGCTGCTCATAGGAGGACCTCTGGCAGACATGCACCTGCAGGACAGAGCGCAGCAGCTGGTATCACCAGACGCATGTTCCAGACTGTAATGGCAGCACAGGCATGTGCTGAATGGCAGAACAGAGAAGGGCAGAGGCTGCAGAGGGCCGCTATCCGTATCCTAAATGACAACATCCAGGCATTGGCAAATGCTCAACAGCAGATTGCTGATGTTCTGGACAGGCGATTGAGTGACATGGTTGGAATCCTTGACCGTGGCATGGCAATCCGCGAGCATGAGCTTTCTGTGCTGTAACATCTGGTAGGAGTGAGGCGTAGGCCATGTGGATGTAGGCCAGCTACATCACCTGGTGCAGGTCAACATGAGCGTGTCACCTCACATGCCCGCTCCCATAGTGCTGGTAGCAGTAGCAGTGCAGCTGGTGCTGTGCTGTCCACACCAGGACACAGCAGGTCATGTGGACGTGGCCCTGGACGTTCCCAGCAGGAACATGGTTCCAGTGGACATGTGTCGTTGGACAGTAGCCAAGCTGTACCTCTGCCTATTAGTGCATGTGCAACCCCTGGCAGGCACAGGTCACGTGGCTGTGGCCGGACACAGTGAGCTGTACAACCTGGTCTGTACAATCTGGAGCTGTCAATAATACCCTGTGTAGGCCTCACAAAAGGCAGAACTGTGTGCACACATACACGCACACAGCAAAGACATCTGTAGGGCACCACAACACCCACATGCATACTGAACAGACATGTCCAATCATATCACTGGCCCTTACCCACACACAAGATGTCATCCATTGGTGCAGCCTATGCCCCTGGCAAACATTATCACCCTGTGCATATAATGAAGCCTGTGCTGCATCCCTGTCATCCACACCATTGGTGCATGGACATGCTCAAATGGTCTGATGCACAGGGTGAACAGAATAGTGTGAAGTGTATATTACATTAGTTGTGTAAGAATAGTGAGAGAAGTGTATATTGCATTAATTGTGTGTGAATAGTGAGAGACATGTGTATTACATTAGTTGTGTACTGTTGACAAGCACCAGACATACCATGTAGTACAGGTTTAGCATGCATTGTTATATGTTCACAGTATGTGTCTCGGTAACAACAGTAACAGCATGTTGGTAATGATGCCCTGGTTACCTCCTTATGGTCTACTTGCATGTGCCTACAGGTAGCACTGTTTGTAGTCTCCCATGTGTAACTGTAGAGTACTCACAGGCACATATGGAAATATCAGCATGCTATGCGTAGCCTCAGCCTGACTGTTGGAAAGTCTAACATAACACAGATGTCCACACATATACTGATCCAGAAGCATGTGGGCAGTTTAATAGGCTACAGTGGCTAGAGACGTGACATCCATACCAGGTCACATCACAGGTATGTTGACATGGTGCAGGGGTTGTACACAGCGGTCTGGCCAATGATAATGTTAGAGGCCACTTGATAGCATGAGGCCTCACTGTGTAGCAGTAATACCCTGTCACATTACAGGAACATGCTCACACTCACGGGTCAACAACACTATAACGCACACCCCATAGTGTTGAGGTGAGGACCCTTGCCTATGTGGTCATCACCGTCACAGTACTGTGAACCCACATGACGCGACACAGAGAAAGAACATGTACAGGTAGCCAGTGCGGCTGAGACCGATGGCATCAACAGGGTAGTGGACTGCATCACCATGAGGGGTTAGGGATCCTGTGTGTTCTGTATGGTAGCATACACCCTCACTCCATGCACCAGACAGCCATACACACCTACATACACACACACATTGTGGAGACCACAAATGTCATACACATATGGATAGCTGATGTGTGTGATACACACCACACCTGCCTACGTCATGCTTTCCACACTGCAGTATGTACAGATCTCTACAACAATGTACAGGGGTGTGTAACAATTGGGATGTATTCCCCACCATATGTGGCATATATGGTCACACAAGCAAACACACATGGCAGTACTGTGAATGATACACCTGCTATATGATGATACGTCTGACAGACATGCAGCAGTATTGGCCGCATTATGTGTACCAATGCTACCTTCGGCAATTGTGCTGCTATATGCACACAGGAAGATGTAAGTGTTACAGGTGTCAAGTGACGTACTGTCGGTAACACCTGACTGCTGTGTAGGTTTTATGTCTCCACCATCAAGTAACGGTAACATAGCGTACTGTTTGCACATGTAATGGTAGGATGGCGTGTGACACACCTGTGAGCCGTCCCCGGCAAACATCCATCTACACAGGTGGATAACCACTTTATGTACACACATCCATCCATACCTGCTGTACATCCTACCGTACTGTCAGTATGTCACCATATACAGGTGTCAATGATGGGGCTGCATTGAACTGCATGTTGTAGTTAGGCATAGATGAGTTACTTACATCAGCTACTGCACATGCATGGTAGCTGCATGCACACTACAGATTGTACATGTGTGTTGGTCCTACATGCTTGTCATGTAGCCATGTTTGTATGCATTGCAATTGGTGGACATGTGTGTTGACATACATAACACATGGACTGTTGTATGATATGATGGGTGTCATGGGTAACTAGTACAGAGGGAATGTGTCCTCGGTCAACATTGCTGCCTCATGTATTGTTAGCATTCAACAGCCATGGACCCACCTTCCATTTGCGTGCATATGATTGCTGTAGCCACTTGTCTGCATGGAGGACAGCAAAAGCTATGCTATGTACATATGTGTTGTGTGTGTGGTCCATGCACATATCCACTGCAATTACATGTATGACATAGCCAAACATGTGTGTTCATTGGTGTACAGTGACAGTCATCTGTCACAGCTGTGTAAGACCCAGGGCCCCTGGTATGTGTAGAGCCGATCTGGTTATGTACAGTGGTATCATTGCAATGCATAACACATGATGGAACTCTGTCGGTACATGTGTAGTCTGCACAGTTGCTGTAGACCTATGTACAGTCCATTGGTCATGAGTCACATGGTGTTGTGTTACTGTATGGCTGTGTATTGCTGGTCCAATGACATGGTGATGCCGGAGAGCTACATTGTAGATTGTGGTGTGTACCTCTTTGATATGCACCTGAGACATCTGTGATAGCTCCTGAGTGTGTACTGGTCAATACATGTGAGTGGCCTTCATGTACGTGGGGACAGTAATACCATACTGTGCCCTTCCGTGTTTAGAATCCATGTGCATGCAAGATGGCCCTTTGCAACTGCTAAGTGTGTGAGCATGCCCAGTACGCCATTGTGTAGATGGACACACAGTACATTCCAAACTGCGCCCTTCAGTGTTTAGAATCCATGTGCATGCATGCAAGATGGCCCTTTGCAACTGCTAAGTGTGTGAGCATGCCCAGTACTCCATTGTGTAGATGGACACACAGTACATTCCAAACTGCACCCTTCCATGTTTAGAATCCATGTGCATGCATGCAAGACAGTCCTTTGCAACTGCTAAGTGTGTGGGCATGCCCAGTACGCCATTGTGTAGATGGACACACAGTACATTCCAAACAGACGTGTGATACTAAGCGTGTGGGCATGGCCATTGACATCCTGTATAGCGATGGTGGTCATCCAGGCAACAGATGTCCATTTTCAATGTCACGATGGATGCCTACATTGAACACACTGGTTGCTGTCTTGAAGGGTGTACTGTCTGTGGCGCGTCCCATATCTATGTAGTGTTGTTGTAGTGCTCCGTAGATATTTGGTTGCCCTGATCACACCACTGCCGTGTGTTTGTCTACGTCTACCTTGGGACAGTAATATGCTTTCAGACTGCTCACTCTCTATACATTCCCTATCGGCATCCTTGCCTTTGTGGATGATGTCACCCACCTAGAAGTATGCCTCTGGGAGTGCTGTGTTCAGTAATCTCAGTAGCGCGTTCTGTAAATGCGTCATGCTGTAGTGTGTTAGGGTAGTTAGGTGTATGTTTGACTCCCAGCCCTGCCAAGTGTGTGTGTGTGTGTGTGTGTGTGTGTGTGTGTGTGTGTGTGTGTGTGTGTGTGTGTGTGTGTGTGTGTGTGTGTGTGTGTGTGTGTGTGTGTGTGTGTGTGTGTGTGTGTGTGTGTGTGTGTGTTTGTGTGCATGCTCCCATCCGCCTGGGGACTCAGTCTTGCTTTTAGATGCTGCACACCACAGCAGTTTGCTACCAATGTCTTTGCCTTTGCGGATGATGACACACACCTAGATGTCTGCCTCTGGGACTGCTGTGCTTGGTAATGTCGGTAGCGCGTTCTGTAAATGCGTCATGCTGTAGTCTGTTAGGGTAGTTATGTGTATGTTCGACTCCCAGCCCTGCGAAGTGTGTGCGTGTGTGTGTGTGTGTGTGTGTGTGTGTGTGTGTGTGTGTGTGTGTGTGTGTGCGTGAGTGTGTGTATTTGTGCGCATGCTCCCATCCGCCTGGGGACTCAGTCTTGCTTTTAGACGCCACACACCACAGCGGTTTGCTACCGACGCCTTTGCCTTTGCGGATGATGACACACACCTAGATGTCTGCCACTGGGACTACTGTGCTTAGTAATGTCGGTAGCGCATTTTGTAAATGCGTCATGCTGTAGTTTGTTAGGGTAGTTAGGTGTATGTTCAACTCCGAGCCCTGCCAAGTGTGTGTGTGTGTGTGTGTGTGTGTGTGTGTGTGTGAGTGTGTGTTTGCGCGCATGCTCCCATCCGCCTGAGGACTCAGTCTTGCTTTTAGATGCCGCACACCATAGCAGTTTGCTACCGACGTCTTTGCCTTTGCATATGATGACACACACCAAGATGTCTGCCTCTGGGACTGCTGTGCTTAGTAATGTCAGTAGCGCATTGTGTAAATGTAGTGTGTTATGGTAGTTAGGTGTATGTTCAACTCCCAGCCCTGCCAAGTGTGTGTGTGTGTGTGTGTGTGTGTGTGTGTGTGTGTTTCCAGCTGCATGACAACAGTACATTGCTTTGACAGTATTTACTCTCCATAACATCCGTGCAATGTCTTTGCCTTTGATGCTGCTGTCTGCAGGCTAGACGTGTGCCTGTGTTAATTATGTGATCCTCTGATCACGGTAGCACGTTTTGTAACTGCGTAATGCTGTCGTGTGGTACAGTGCTTACGTTTATGTTCTGCTCCCAACCCTGCCACGTGTGTGTGTGTGTGTGTGTGTGTGTGTGTGTGTGTGTGTGTGTGTGTGTGTGTGTGTGTGTGTGTGTGTGTGTGTGTGTGTGTACATGTATCTATCTACATACATATATGTATATATCTATATATATATATGTATATAGCTATATATATATATGTATATAGCTATATATATATATATATATATATATATATATATATATATTGTATATAGATATGTATATTGGGATTATCACTCTTGACTGTGCTGCATTGTCTATACGTGAGCACCTTGGATGTATGTACATCTACTATGGCTCTGTGATAGTGCACATACAGTGTGCTGTAGTGATCGTGGGTTATACATGTGTAGTGACCGGTTATTGTGTTGCTGGGTATTACACGGGCATTGGAAACAATGTTAGTGCAGCACCTTTGAGTGGTCGTATGCAGATCTCGGAAACAGTCAGCGGTGGTTATTACATTGGAGTGTGAGTATGGCTCATATCCATCTGTAGTAACTGTCAAGTCTATGCACCCCAGGTTAACATTACAGACACACGTTTATCCACAGGTTGTGGTACAGATCCCAGGACTGTATGTGTAGACATTGACAGGTGCAGGACTGGGTTGTGTTGGATGCATGGAGGGGTGTCCATGGCCAGTAATAGGGATCTCTACAGCCTGGCAGGTACGGTCTGTGACTGTCCCACAACCTCCTGTATATGGCTGACACATGCTGTACCTGTGTATATGCAGACACACACACTTACCACAAACAGCTACGGCTATCACATACACACACCCATTGCACCACCATTGGGCCATGCAATAACCATTGTCCCTCACACACACACACCTACATGTACATTGGTTCAGAGGTTCACAGATTAGTACTAGGCTAACTGTCCTTGTGGGCCATTTTAAGCCTAGCCAATTACCCTATGTGAGAATCAAACCCTGCACCTTGCGTTTCCAAGGTAAACACCTTAACCATTATGCCATACTCCCGCCTGATGGCTCTATGACAGCTCTGGACATGTTAACACCACACCCTGTGCATATGATGTCATCTGTGTCACCACCTGTGATGTGTAACATTGATGCAGGATCTGACTAACCTGGTGCTGCTGCACACAGTGGCTTTATTCCACTGTATTGATGTTAGTATGCTGTTAACACACAGTGTGTTACTTCCAGGTGTACTTCAGCAGGCATGATGCATTGCAGCTATGACCATCACTGTAGCATAGTTTACAACACTGTTACCTCTGATGATGTAGTCTCCATCCATGTGCCATTTCACTGATGTGTGTAGTATTGGCAGGATGTGTGTCTGTGTGTGCAGTACGTGTGTGATGTGTGTAGTACACATGCATACCTGCTTACAAATGCATACACAACATTACAAGGGCTTCACCATTCATACACTAGCTTACTCGTTCTTCCACAGGTGCACACGGGCTAACACGCACGCACACATACTTACTAGGGCTTACTGGTGCACACAGGTGCAGACACACTGTGGGCAGGTTTGCAGGTCACATTGGTGGTATCCATGGTGTACGCCGTCAGTCTCCTGATGTTCCCTGGGATAGCTCATGACACGCCTCTTCCACTGAGTACTGACAGCACACATGTGACACTGCTGCGGTGAGATTACAGTGTTTTGTACATACACACTCCTGTTGTCACCTATCTTCTACTCTAATAGTCCCCTTAACCTACACTACACGGTAGAGGCTTGGCCCATATGGCATGACATGTTGTGATTCACTATCCTCAGCCTCACTTGCCTCACATTGCCTACAAATGCTTCGTTACATCTCTGACAGAGCGCTTCCACACATAGGTATCAGTACGCAGTAGCCATGTTGTCTCCAGCTTACCATTCATCTGCATGGCGTACTAACATCTAACTAAACCTACATTTTGTATGTATATTATCCATATGTCTTGTTTTGAAGTGTAGCGCGTTCTTGTGGCACTGCGCTATGCTTCCACACCAGGGATCGGGGGAGGACAACTACTGGTTCATTGATATTCAATGGACAAAGCCGCCACTGGCCTTGGATTTGGACATTGGTATGCTTCTTCGACTGTATTCATACTGTATTTGTAGCTGTCATTGCTCCGTTTAGCAACATGCAAAATGTTAGTCGCATAACATCCGGGTACATTTCTGCACATAACTCTGCTCTTGCACGGACAGCTTACTGTTTCATGTATCGTGCAGTTACGTAGGGTTACCACCTGTCCCACTTTGTGAGGGACAGTCCCTTTTTGGGCAGTTGTGTCCTGCAAAATATTGTGAGAAAATGGCAAATGTCCTGAGATTATAGGACAAAATTATTTTCTATATTGTACGTAACAGTTGCATAAAACAGTTATTCTGTATCTGAAACACCTAAATGTTATACGAAAGAGAATAAGGAACAAAAATGCTACAAGAATAAACTTTTATTCAGGCAAACAACTGAAGTTCTGTCCTTTGTACTGGCCGTGGGTATGTTTTGCCCTGCAAAATCTGATGTTTGTAACACAAATGTCCCACTTTGGCCATTTGGAAAGGTGGCAACCCTATAATTACATCATTTGCATAGCTTACACATACAAATGGGGTATGTTGCAAATCCCAACATTGTCTGTGCAATGTTCGTGTTACGGGCGGTCTTGCACGCCTCTGTGGGTGTTTGCTGAATAGCCTGGCAGTCATCTTTCCTTGCTGTACTCTCACTCAATCCATACACTCTGGAGGCTTCATGTATCATGGCCTAAGCTTTGCTGTGTGCTATATCTATTTGTGGTGTATGCATGGCTGTGGGTATGTCCCACTGTCATCATTGGTAAAGGTGACACCCTATAGGTGCTTCCTGTAGACTGCTGTGTCATTTGACATGTCAGCACATACCTGCGGATGAACTTCCTACTGCAGCGCTTTTCATACCTTCTGCATTATCTTGCAGTCGATAATGCTGTTTCCTCAGACATGTATCTGTTTCTGATCATACCTATCAACCTCCTAGTGCAAAACATCTGTACAAAGCCTAACATGATGGGGGGGACAGATAGGGGCAGATTCTACATATTGCTCTTACAAACGTAGATAGTTGGCAGTATTATAGGTTTTGCATTAGTATGACCTTTCTGAGGGATTTGGGGTCTTAAACACATATGTTTATCATTATTTAATGATGTCAGTTCTCAGGTATTTGGCAGACAGGTACAGATTGTGAGAGGAACACACCACACATATGAGGCATACATCTGCACATTCGTACAGTTACGCCAATACACACAATATATAGCGCCATCACAGGCCAGTTACCATTACATTCCTATTGCAGAACACACCCACCCACTGGGTTATATTCCTCACACAGGCCAACAGGTGCTTATCTACACTACTTATTCCATCATGTACCTTATGTGTAGGCCGGTATTTGCGCTTTCCGTCAGTGGCAGAGCTCACGTACGAGTATGGTGGACTGGACACTGTATCGGTGACACTGCATGACACCCTGAGGGACACATGTCGTTTGAGTCTATTAACCTGCCACATTGACTTTCACAGGCCATACGTTGTAATTCACATTTGTGGACAAACATGCTTATGACTTGTACATGTTTTGTCATTTGTCCTGACATCTTTCTTCTCACCTGTCCACCTAGTATCACTAGTTCTGTACATTTCATTAGGACGGGTTACCTTCATACCTCTCACCTGTACACATTATGGGTATACGCCCTGGGGTTTGACCTATGATTCTGTTACATTTGTCATGATAATGTGCCTTTCTGATAGATTGCTGGCAAGCCATGATGGACTGTGCGGTTAGGTAATCATGACTGACATTTCTTTTTCATGATTACTAACTCTCATAACATTCGTATTCCCGACTATGCAATTATTCTATCAATGGTCTGACTTTGTCTGAGGTATATTTAATATAGTCCATATTTGTCTGTCGTGTACTATGCCTTAGTCCAGCTGTCTTATTCTGACATTCTGGCAGGTATGGTTACCATCTTGATCGTATGCGTGTCCACCCATGATAATCGCCTACATGATATTGATATAGGTCCCTACGTCTTCCCCCAATGGTTTACACAATATCCAGTGGATGGGTTGCACCTTTTAGGTGAATATAGGCATGTGCTATACCCACATAGGTATATTGATCACTCCCATGGGGCGTACCTAATAGATCTGTGCCAATCAGCACCTTGGCCCAATTCTGCATACCCATGATTCCCATACCTGACACACCTCCACAGTACCCATTAGACATGTTTAATGTGAGCGATAATAAAGTGTGAGGACACTTCCGAGCACTCCCCACTCTGCGGATATCAGCTCGTACGTCATACATTCAATCGACCCATGTGTTATTACCCTTGCACCTGCTACTGTTGCATGTACAGCTATATCGTAGTTGCAGCTGTGACGTCTTTCACATCAATGACGGTTCGCACTTCATACGGATCAATTTTTGGGGTCCTGCAAAGGACACCTATATTCATGTTTAACATGTAGAACTTGCAGGCCCTGTCACACTGGTACTTTCCAGGAAATGGTTTGGAAACCATTGGTGTATTCTCCTTTCATGCATGTCTGTCTGTCTATCCATATTAGCTATACCGTGACCTATTTATGTACATGTGTTATATGTACAGGGACATATGTTTGTTGTGTATATATCTATTCATGTATCGTGTGTGTATAGATATATATATCTGTACATATATACATATGTCTGTACATTCCTCAGCTCATAATTTGCTTTGGATTATGTCTGTGGATATATGTGTATATATATCTCCATATCATACCTTTCAACTGTACAGATTTCCGCTGCATGTACAGCTGTTTGCCTCTTATCTTTGCTCTGTTTTTCATAACCTTGTGTCTATCTGGCAAGTTAGTGGCATATCATTAAAGACTGACGTTGGTAAATAATGACAAACATTTCAGGTTACGATACCCTTCAGAGAATCCATGCTAGTGACACACCTGTTATTCTATCCACTTTCTATGTTTGTTAGGCAATATCTGGGGATTGTCCCTATTTGTGGTCCATTTTTCATAACCTTGTGTCTATCTGGCAAGTTAGTGGCATATCATTAAAGACTGACGTTGGTAAATAATGACAAACATTTCAGGTTACGACTTCATACACTTTACAGAATCCATGCTAGTGACACACCTGTTATTCTATCCACTTTCTGTGTTTGTTAGGGCAATATCTGGGGATTGTCCCTATTTGTACCAGTTGTTGTCATGGCTTTGTCCGGTTTCGTACTTTACGGGTTTAACAGGTATGAGCCATGTACATAGAATGTAGGGAAAACACCATTCATTTTCTATTCTGTGAGCGGATTACACACGCGCAGGCGCACTTGCATATCCTTATTGTGGGTTACATATGTTTCATAGATAATTGTGCTTCCCTGAACTTTCATAATTCTGACTGTAACAGTTACATATCTGTATTCCAGTTTGTGGACTACTGCGAAACGCACGTTCACCTTTACATATTTAAATGTGTGTACTGCACGAACGCTTTAATTACACTTTCAAGTTATATGTGCAGTGGTCGTAGGTCAACCGGGACTGCATTCACGTTGTCCGGATACCGGAAACACTATTCTATTGGTGTTCTCCCTCATTGATATGCATACCCATAGTACTTAGCTACATCAACATTTTTATTTATTTATTTATTTATTTATTTATTTATTTATCATTTGTTGACCGAAAAAGACTAGGTTAGTTCCCACAGAGCCTGTTTTTCAGCGGAGGAAGAGGGGGAAATGACATATGCCTCACCGCTTCACCTACGATGCAGGCATCCATTCTCCTGCTGGGAAAAAGGATGTACTACATATTACACATTCCCTATTGCCTACTGTTGTGGACTCCGGCTGCATTGTTAATCACTCCGAGGATATGCAGAACACCAAGGCATATAGTCCAGTCACATACAGGTCTTTGATTGTCAGGGTGTTCATGTAATGATCTGGGTTTAGGCTTGTCCACCTGGTGAATGGAACTTCCCTTGCCGAGGTCAAATGTCAGACGAAGCATATGGACAGGGATTATCTCCCTATTTTGAAGGTATCTTCATAGACACAGGTGTTTGGGCACCTGTCAGCAGCTTATTCTGTTGGCATTTCATATTATGGGTGGGGTTGTTACAGTCCATACTCCACGGTGAGGGGTGTTCCCATTCACATTTGACTATTATCTGTATACAGTCATACGGGGATTACTATTTTTGGACATGAAGTGACTACAGGTATGCGGTTGTACATTACACAAGTCTGAAGGGCTGTTCCTGTAAATATGTACGGACCATACCTCTCAACCTCTTAGAGCACTGAACCTGTGCAAAACCTACATGATGGGGGAACAATTAGGCACACATTTTAACGATTGCTCTTACAAGCTTACAATGTTAATAGAATGCTAGGTTTTGCATTAGCATGATTTTTCTGCAGATTGTGGAGTCTTATACTCAGGATATTTCTCATTATTTAGTGATGTCAATCCTCAGCTGTTTACCACACTGGTGCAGATTGTCTGAGGCACACACCAACACTATGGTGCGAACCTGTGGTCATTCTTAGGGTTGCCACCTTTTTGACTGCCCAAAGTAGGACATGTTCTGTAGAGATGTCAGATTTTCCAGGACAAAACATACCTACAGCTGTGCATAGTACTGAACTTTAAACTTTTTTGTACATATAATAGCTTATTCTAGTAACATTTGAATTGCTTATGCTACTTCACATAACATATTGAGGATTCATATATAAAATAACCGTTTTATGCGACTATTAAAGTAAATTAGGAAATAAACTCTCAGGACATTTGCTATGTCTTGATTTTTTTCATAGGACACAACTGTCTACAGAGGGATTGTTACTCACAAAGTGGGACAGGTGGTGACCCTAGTCATTCTGTGAATATCCGGACAGTTGAGTGGTATGGCACAGACCTCTGTAATACGCTGTTGTTTTCTGGCACAGCAGTAGCTCAGCATTAAAGACTGCAGTCAGAACGTGCTGACAGACAGTCGGGTTTCAGACTTCATACTCCAGACATTAATGCCAATGTGCAAACTGTTATTCTATCAAATTCTGTTTCTAAGAGATATGTTTACAGATTGTCCCTGAGTTTGGACCTTTGTCTCACTTATATTCATGGTTCTGTCCAGATATCTTGCTCACACAGGTTGACAGGTATGGTCAGTCACGACTGCACACAGTCAGTGTCCCTCACACTTGATCAGGGTTGACCTGTTTACGTAGTGTCTTCCTCGCCCTCATGCTGTTTTCCACTTTGCAAATGTGTGCATTATATTCTCCCTCCTATTCGTGTCTGGACACGTGCGTCACGGGAAGGTATTTTATCCTGGGTGGTAGGTTATGCATGCCCACTTAGGACTGGACAGTGTCATGGACCTCCACTGCATGTTCTGACTTTTGTCCAGATATCTACTGGATTGGACATCATGTCGTCATACCCATTCTACTATTTACACAAGTTGGTCATCCCGTGAGGGATATCCCAAAAATTGGTCAAGACCAAAACAAGTTAGATAACAAAGATTTTTGTGGCTTCACAAAAATGTGCAGGGGGTTTTACCTGCAGGGGATACATGGTTTGCAATCCTGACACTGCCTAGGGTGACAATACCTACTACATATGTGTAGGGGTCACTGTGTGTAGCTGTTTCTGCAACAAACCAGTGGACCAAGTACGGCTGGATTTGGTGGATGTTCTGGTATGGTGGCAGGTTGTGTGTTGTGGAGGGTATGCTGGGTAGGCTATTATGCATCCAGGTGTGTTGCGTTTGTTATGGCCAGTTCCATCAGGATCTGTGGGTATGTGATGGTGCCGTATCTATACATTTGTCTCGCATATTTCCATATTCATATGTTTGTGGGATTGTGTTCTACACTATGGCCTGTCTGCTTGTCTTGCAGCTGTTTTTGCATGAGGTTGTGTTTCTTTCCACTTCACCCGCTGCCCCCTCATACACCTCTGGTTCACCTTTTCTGCATACGACACAAGTATCGCCTTTGAGGAATTTACCATTAAACACACACCCCTCACACGCGAATTACTCACACCCTATAGAGCATTACTTTGCTTGTTGGCCCATGACATGGCCAGAGTTACACATTGACTACCCTACATGTGTCGGGTACCTTTATGGTTGTGTGGACTACCCTGCCATGTTTGCTTTCCACATGCTATACCTCACGCACATAGGTACACGCCCTTACTTCACTTTCATTACTTGGTTGGTGTATCCGGGTACTACCCGTTCGACTGTGTCACATACACGTTCGGATTATACAGCTGCCTTCTGGATTTTGCCAGCCTGTTCTACTCATTGGTAGGATGGCACCTTTTCCTATGTCCAAGCTATTCCTTACACATGTCCGACTGTTGTGGTCATTGCCTACCCACAGTCAACGGTTGTGTTGCCACCTTTTCAATTGGGCACAGTGTGACATAGGGTTACCACTTGTCCCACTTTACGAGGGACAGTCCCTCTTTGGGCAGTTGTGTCCTGACATGTAATTGTCAACATGGCAAATGTCCTGAGATTTTAGGACAAACATATTTCTTATATTTTATGTGATAGTTGCATTAAACAGTTAATTCTGTATCTAAAATACCTGACTGTTATGAGAAACAGAATAAGCAACTAAAATGCTACAGGAATACGCTTTTCTGTAGGCAAAACAGTTATGTTCTGTCCTTTATACTGGCTGTGGGTATGTGTCAGCCTGTACAGTCTGATGTCTGTACCAAACATGTCCCACTTTGGCCATTTGTAAGGGTGGCAGCCCTACTGTGACAGTTGCGGTGAACACAACATATTTTACAGGCCGACACATACCCACGGTCAGTTCGGCAGATAGAACTTACAATTCTTGCCTATATCTAAGCTTATTCTTGTAGCATTTCGGTACCTTATTCTGTTTGTTATGACATTTATGTATTATACGTCCAGTGAAATATGTTTAATGCAACTACTGCATGACGTCTACGGAGGAATTATGTCCTATATTCTCTGGACATTTGCCAGTTTTACATGTTTGTGTCAGGACACATCTGCCCACAGAGGAACTGTCGCTCACAAAGTGGGACAGGTGGTAATCTTGGTCGACGGTATGGATCATACTGTTCCTTTCGGCCTACATGTGTCCGTGTTATGGCTCGTTTATATGCTCCTTCTGTTTCGTTTACATGCGTATGCTATTTCCTATCACATTTGGTATGTGAAATACGGTCATACCTTTTGTATCTGACTATTACATGGCTTGTGGGATATGATTCAGACATACGGTCACTACCTATATCTACATTTCTCCTCGTGTATTTTGCTATGGACACATCTGCACAGCTATGTTCCCTCCCTCAAATTATGGGTCGGCTGGTGACCCTCTCCGTTGGACTGGACGTACCTACTGGTGGCGCGCTAACATCTGATACGTTTCACTTCCACATGGTATAGCTATCAACACTACGTTGGACTACAGGCACATGGTTTTCCTGTCATTTGTTCATGGGTAGGGACCCGTTATTCCCTACCGTGCATTTGTATTTGAGTCTTCATTTTCTGTTCGCAGGGACTCTGCTTTGCATACGTTTCAGACTCCACGGACACTGATAGGTATGATTACTATTGCTGGCGGAATATAATATTCAGCAGTTTAGGTTGCTCCTCAAAAGCCGACATTGACACACCTCCCTGTGCAACTTCGATATGCCCCTTGCACTCCCACACGTTTCCTATGCACATGGCTGTGATGGCTGCGCGCCTTCATTAATATGCATATGGTGCGACTACACATCTACGCCGCACAGCCGGCGCATGCCTTACGCTGGACTTGTGCCGAGCTTCATGAATCCGGGGGATTGTGTTATAAATAATTACAGTTGTTTTTAAGTAAAAGAGTGGCTTCTCAATCAAATAGCTTGTGCTTGCTTTCAAACATGGGATGTCTCTGCTAAGTCCTTTATCAGCAGGTTCATTTGCAGATCAGAGTAACCTCACAATGCAAAGTTTATGGTCTCTTGTAATATTTTTGTGAGTGCCTAACTTTATTTTGCTGATACAAATCAGTCTGGAAACAAATGCTTTACACTATGTACTCTATGTACCAGAAGACACAATCTTTTTGTTTACCTTATCATGGACTTGATACCCAAAATGAAACAGGAATCAGCATTTTATTTTATTTTTCATTTTATGTATTTTCTTCCTGAGTTAGCCCATTAGGCAAAAATCACTTTAAACGGATGACTTGGGAGCATTGCCTGATCAACTGACTACAGGCAACTGGAGTTAGAAGGAAACAGACCTTGTACCACTGAGTACAGGAAGCAGATTGTTAATTAATACCTCTCAGCTTTATCTCTCTGTGCAAAGTGCCAAGAAGTGAGATAATAAGTTTGAAAAAGAAAAGAAAAGAAAAAAAAACAGTGTATCAAAGTAAAATCAGGGTAAGCACCTTAATGAGCCTTTCCTACACCACTGTTTACAAGTTAGTGATTGAAAAAAAATCTGTATTTCTTCTGAAGTAATGTAGGGTCAGTTGCCGGGCCTATGTCAGAACATCAAAGTTTTAAAACTTTGAATATTCTAATATCGACCCATTTTGAGTGAACGCGAACGAAATAGCGAAGCTGCAGAACACCAAATTCTTTCCTAGGGAAAGAATTCGGTTGGCCGATTCTGTGGCTCCGTTACTTTCAGCGCTGTGGTAGAAATTTATGGGTCGGGTTTAGGTAAGTGTGTGATTGCTTGGTTGTAAGGATTAGGGCGCGGGTTAGGTGAGTTAGGGTTAGGGACAAGTTAAGTGAGTTAGGGTTAGGGCACGGGTTAGTTGAATTAGCGTTAGGGGTGGGTTAAGTGAATTAGGGTTAGGGCGAGGGTTAGGTGAGTGTGCGATAGTGACGGACCTTAGGGTAAGGGTTTGGGTTAAGGTAAGTGGATAGATAGTAGTGTCTGTATAGTTTAGTGTAGGGTTAGTTGTAGGATTATAAGTGTATGTGAGTGTATTGATGTTTTTTAGGTTTACTTGTGTTGTGTGTATGTGTTTCGGAATAGCAAATTCTTTCCTTGGGAAAAAATTTGCTGTTCTGAATGTTCGATATTATGTGGTTTACATATTTTAGGTTCGATGAAATAGCATTCACTATTTTCATCTTTCAATAATGTGATATAAACGCCAGTTGCCAGATTACTGAACTATAGTCATGCATTCATGTAGTCTTTCACTGCGTATTGTAGTACATCACAAGGACACTCCTGCTTCACTGTTTTGTAGCTAATAATGTTACCTTAAAACTTATCATAACCTAATGTGCTACAATCATCAAATAATGTTTGGTGAAATTTGTTTCTAATTGTGTGTGCCAGGATAAAAATAAATTCTGCTGTTGTATTCCATCAATGTATGCTGACCAGCTATGTGCCATGACATAGAGCATTCTGTTTGGAAAGGTTATATGTCATGAAAGGTCACTATTATTCATGATTACATAAATGTAGCAAATTTTAGTGTAAAACAGCTGCTGGTTATAAAGGATAGTCAGTTTAAACATTACCAAATGTGGATACTGTGCATGTGGCCTCCTTTTTCACAACTGTAACATCTGAATAAAAAGACAAGCCAAAAGTTAAGTACAGTGGCTTGTACTGCAGGAAATGGAATACAGGTTCCAGAATATTAAGCCCATTCAGACAAACCCAAACATGGGCTCAGCTTCAAATTCTGACAAGGATAAGTGTAGACAGAGTACATTATGTACTTTTCCTAAAAAAAAGAATAAAATAAATAAATGTTTGTTATTCTCCCTGCTGTTACTTCTGATGACACTGCTACAAGCAAGAACTAAACAGCCAGTTTCTAACAGGCCAATGGCCAGAACATAGTTTAATAATATAAACAGTTCCCACAGAGAAACCCTAACATAATTTATTGTTGGAATAAAAGAAGAGCCAACATGGATTAAGCTTTCCAGTCAAAAACAACTGTCCCACCCTTGGAGAGTGAGATATACAGCATTACAACTTGTAAAAGGCAGCTTAGATTTTTCAGAACTTCAGGTGCATTGCAGATGAGTGAAGGACATAGAAGAAACTTTATTTTACTGGGAGCAGAAAAGATTTACCACTAAGTAGACTTACTCATGAATTCTCCAGTTCAGATACTTGTGACAAGGTCAGGCACACTAAGCCCGAACCAAACTTTATGGTTTGACCACAATAGCAGGCTAAAATACCAGTATTTCAGAAAGAATGTGACAGTTATGCAGACATAAGCATATTCTTTAAATCCTTAGTAGGTCCATTATGAATAATTTCATACAAATGAAAACAAGAAATTCAGAAATAGACATATTTAAAAGTGAAAGCATGATGCATTCAGTTTTGGGGATAGCCATCAAAGTATATGGTTCATGGTGAAAAAAATAGCTGTATAAATAAGAAAGCTAAAGTAAATGAAGCAGGCAAAACAGCACACTTCAGATGAATATGGCACAAACAGTTGAAATATATACAGTAAAACAACAACAGCAATAAGAAATCAACTATATATATGTATCCTTCACCATGTCAGGCATCTTTCAGCAAAAAAGTGTGAAAGAGTCAAACTGAGAACTGAAAGACCCTTCAAGGGAATGCTTATACTAGGATGATAGAAAGGAGACTGTGCGGTTTACCTTTGAAAGTTTGAAATTCAACCTGCCGAACAGCCCTTTGTGCGAACTGAAATGGTGAAAACCGTCATTCCGAACTGCACCAAAGTTCGAAAATCAGCAAATCGAAAAGCAGCTTCACTGATTTTCGAATTACAGTTTCAAATACATATTGTAATGCAGGGGGCAAGCCTCCCTGCACCTCCCACCCCCCTACTTTATTATTTTAACTCCGGGGTCGTACTACAGTAGGGAAAGGGTCCACTTCCTGATTCCCACTATAGTGCACTCCGCACCCAAAATGCCAAATCTGCAATGAGCGAATGTCAATGTGCATTCGCTCATTGCACATACAATGTTTTTTTTTTCGGTTATCCGAAAACTTGGAAACATACTTCTGCACAACTGTCTTTCGACAATGTACATTTCAAGCTTTCAAAGGTAAACCAACTGTGCAGTGGTTAAGCCCCTGGTTCAAAACTAGCAATGTGGATTCCATTCTGGATGAGAAACAGTGAATCATTTCTTTGTCCATGCTCACAAACTGAAGACAATTTTTGATTTGTTATTATTATATAAGGTCTTTTCTAAGCCTACAGAAAAATGCATCACTACAAAGAATAACTCTCAAAGGTCTCTGATTTTGAAGACTTTCCCCTGGTAATGCCTCATATTTGTGCCCTGTCCTTCATTTTTTTCTATTTGCTGCTTAATTCACAGAGGACTGCAATCATTCAAGAATGCCAGTATTAGCTTTTCCTACTACTTATTGTTCAAAAATGCAGGCTGATGCAAAACTTGATCATATTCAATTTTGAACTGAATTTTATTAATATTTAAAAATGGATAAGATTTTGGGCCTTTGTCCTTAATCCTTTAGACATTGTCCAGAATTCTTGGAACAAATAAGTTCTTAAATATTAGTGTAAAAGTGCTCTGATCTGGTTCAATGAATATGTTCACATGTAAAAATCTGCCAATTAAAACCACATTTTGTAAAATGACAAGGAAACTTTTAATATCAAAAACATTTTAAAACAATTATTTAGTTTAGCACTTTCATCCCTCTTATATATAAATGAAACTTCATCGCAACTTAATTTTAAAGAAACCACTTCCTTATATAAACAAAGTGATATAACAGTAAAGGTGTTTTCATTAATTCTTAAAAATACTATCAAAAAAATATATCTAAGAACAATCAACCAAAACCACAAATCATTAAAAAATATTGTTGTATACTTATGTAATTCATAAGAATGCCATTAAAACTCATTATTTATATCATTCAAAAAAATCCTTAAGTAATAAATATTGAATATTGAGTAAACATTCATGAATACAATGTTTCATAATTCATAGTTTTGCTGATCTCATCTTGAGTACTGGTTTAGTTAATAAATATTCCTTTATATCTGGGGGTGGTGCTGTTGCCATTGACTTTCAATTGCCATAGTGGCTATTGGTATTTCAGTCTTGCCTCCCTTTCACCATCCCTTGGGTTAACTTTGATGTTGCCTATTATACCAAATGTGAACTTCACAAAAGTTTCACATGTTAAACAGTGTTTATATAAAGCACTATTTACATTTTTAAAAGTATATCAGGCATATCTTCACATATTCTTTTCTTAAGTTGTCTCTCTGTTTGACCTATATAGAAAGACAGACAACTATGGCACTTAGCAACATAAACCACTCCGGAAGTTAAACAATTCCTCCTTTTGCAGTTTTAAAATTATACCCATTTCATTTTCCAATTTTAATTTCAACTAAAATTAACTTACATTGGTTAATAAAGACAGCCACGTTTGTAAGTACCATATTTCAAGTTGTAACTTTTGTTTTCAACATTATTCTGTATTGTTTTTTTTTAATTTCTTGAAATATATCTGCAAAATTTAATATGGAAAATGAGGGTAGAAGAGAGGTGGACAACCTGGCTCACATCAGGGAAAAGCAGGATAACAAGGTAAGTTTACACATTGCAAATGCATGTGTAGAGCACACAGGGTGCTGTCAAAATCAACTCAAAATACATTTAAGCAGATGTATGTCACATGGACAGACTGATTGTTGATGTCCACAGAAATGGGCATGTATAAAGTACACATGCACAGTAATGTAGAATCATGTAACATCAACAGGCATAGGTGAGCAAGCTAAGAATTTCAATCATGTGCACATATCCTGTCATGCCAATGTTGAACAAACAACCACAGGTGTATGTTACTGATTACTGAGCAAAGGACACTCCTGTGAGCATCATTATAGCACATCAATGATAAATCATTGAATGCTCACATGTTAGTCATATGATTGTGTGTCAGTATGGATCTGACCATGTGCAGGGACATATACAATCATCAGTTAATGTATACAACTATTGGCAGAAAGTGTGAACTTATATTAATAGGGAATGGATGTGGGAATGTAACATAAAATAAACATTGTTAGGGCTAGGCTTGTATAGGCCCTAGGGCCGATAGCCTAGTACCAACCTATGAACCTGTGAACCTATAAAGCAAATCCACATAATGTACTTTTACAGAATAAATTGCCTTACCACGGTGTATAAATTAATGTTACATTGGCGTTCAATGCAGTCAGAAAAGAAGGAATGCCCATAGGTATGACATACCTGTGTACGACCCAACATGGCAACAGCATCATCAATACATGGCACACAATACCACCTCATGCCAGTGGGACAGCATAATAACTGTTATTCAAAACACATGGGAAATAACATGATCTTCTGTTCCACATACATGAAATGGCAATACGCAGGTCCTAACCATACCACAGTGGTAGTGCTGTACTGTGAACAATATCTGTTGTCTGTCAGTTTCCCTCAGTGAAACACGTTTACAGACTAATTGCTGCAGCACTAGCTGTAAGATAACTGTCACAATGTATGGACAGCTGAATATGGGAGAAAAGTGTACTGTGTTAATGTGTGTCATGCACACTTTGAGACATAATTAAATGTCACATGATGATAACACATAAACATCGTAGCTACATGAAATGCATGCACAAAAGTACATATACAGTCTAATGGCAATCAAAATTCTGGCAGTGTAAAAAAACTGGAGCACACAGACAATAATAATGGACACGAGGGACCAGGCTGATGAGGTTGAACCTCACAAATTATCTCCTGGGCTATCTCCCTGTATGAGTCATGCATAGCCCATGCCATGTCCTGGTAGAAGTTCCCCACCAGGTTACTAATCTGTGTTTGAAACACATCGGTCACAACATCACTGATATTGTCCCAATAATTGTCTCTGTTCCAGTTCTGGTGTCATCCCCTCCAGGGTGAGGGGGCATAGACATGGGTCCAGTTTGCTCTTCCTCATCATTATCATTGTCATCTGAGGACTCCAGCAGTGGCCTTGCATGTGCTCAACATCTCTGTCTGATTGGTGGTCATACTCCGATCCCATGCTCTGTCAAAATGAATCACAAAACACAACAGGAATGAAAAGCAAATGTCTATCATGCCACACATATCCATGAAAATCTTATCTGACCTTAAAAATAAAATGATGTGAGCATCTGCAATATAACATACTTGACATCCCATCCACTTGTGAGTATTGCAAATACAAATATGAGACTGAAGGTATAGTAACATACATTGAAGTTCTTATTTAAAACACAGTTCAGTTTGTAATGGTGCAAACATTAGCAAGTAACACAATTATAATCAACACAATTGCTGCTAGTGAATGGCTCCTAATGTACACAGCACCTTCCTTATGTCACTTTATAGTTATGGGCATGTCCAGTCTGTCATGGCGAATGTATCCATCACCAATTTCAGCAGTTCAGTCAAGGCCATGCTACGGCATGCATTACACAGCTTACCACTTCGAATCATAATATCACCTGAACATTTGAATATTGTCCGTCATCAAGCAATGCAAGCATACACAAAGCAAGCGCATATAACATGTCCTGACATTTGAATGGAATCATGCCCAACACTGCCTCATGTTACATTAACATAAATGAATTTTAACAAATTAAAAGCTTGTAAGTATCAAGTTAGCATTATTATTGGGATTTGCACTGTTTAGTAATGTTGTCTGCCTCATTAATTATTCAACTGAGTGTCTGGCAGCATATCATTATTCCTTTTCTTTGTCCTTTGCATGTTATTCCTGAGCACAGTGAGCAGCTATATCTGTGTGTGAATCTATATTGTAGGCTGTGCATGTAATGAGTCATACAAATAGCCACCAAGTGACATTGTTAAAATAGAGACACTTTTGAGGATGCAATATTGCTGAAACTAGGCAAGCCATGTGACAAACATCTGAGTCAGGCAGCATGGTAATTAGCGAAACCTACATCAATGTAATGAATACAACAGTAACAAATACTTATATTGTTCAGTCATCATAGTCTGGGACACATGAGAATCTACTAAATGTTGTACTAACAGTATTTTATGTGTACAGCTGTATGTATGACCTACCTATAACTAGTAGCAATCAGTAGCCTGCAAAATGCAAACATCCTGATGATGCCTGCTGATTATTAAATGCAAAGAAATGCCTAATTCCACAAACACAGGTTACAAGTACATTGAAACAAAAACACCCAAGGTGTTGTAGGCAGATAAAATGCCAGTGATGAAGTTAAGGGCAAGCCACAGTCTGCAAATGACAGTGTGAACCTGACCCAGCAGACACCCATTCAGTCTGTGAATAGAGAGGCTATGTGCAACTGATCAGTCACTGACAAACACATCCATATGTGCCAATCCATGCATTATAAGCATCAGTCAAAGAACTACAGACTTCAATATAAAACATCCACATCAAAATATGTATGACACATACACAAACCAAAAAAAACCCCACACATTTTCAAATGTTACACACAGGCTTTTCTATCTTTGAACACAGTTGAAGGACATGACATAAAGTCTACTGTACATCAGGGACAGAGTAAGTTATGTGGGAGGACTACAGTTAAAGATATTTGTTGGCAAAGTGCACATCACAAATCAAATGCATGCATCACTGTATCCACACTTTCTGCATTTCACCAGTAACTGACTATCTGACTTCCTCAAAACATAAGTATGAGGAGGGTGTTGAAGTGAATTTAATAACGAATGATAAAAAACACTTGATAGCACTTTTGAAAATAGTGCCATATTGCACAAATCTTTGTCAGGCTTATAACAGTCTATAGTAAGCTTTACTAGCCCTGCACTTAAATAACTGCTATTAACAGACTGTTACAGATTACAAATATATTCATAGGGATTTTATGAATAACCAAGTTATCTGTAACCATCTACAAAATAAACATTAATATCAATAAGCACTTATGTACAAAATAATATTCAACTATGTGTGAAATAAATCAAAATAAGAATCTAATGATATGTTTCCCCATCTGGATTTGGACCCACAGCATGTCAACGTATAGATACACTGATTAGTTTCCTTACAGGCCAAGGTAGCAGGCAGCATGTGTTTCTTTTTACCAAACAAGTACTCCAAACAGGTACTGCTTGTGTTTATTCATATTCCTGTGGATAAAAGATTACTACAGAAACTTTCAAAACTTATTGGCCAATATAATCTAAAAGAAATAATTATCAACACATAACTGAAAACAGCAGTTGGACAGGCATTCTTCTTGGCTTAAACAAATGTCTGCATTAAGACTCGATATTTAAAAGTGGTGCTTATATCATATTATCAGATCATTGGAAGATGACGGGCATGTGCTACATGTGGCATTGTTTATTCATACCTATTGAGTACTTACAGGTATCAATCTATTGATTAATGCACCAAATTTTGAGAAGTTAAGCAGAGGTGTACAAATGGGATTCCAAAACATGGAATTTTAATGGACCACATTAATTATGTATGGTGCAAATGGCACTTAAAGATGGGTACACATTAGGTGATCTCCCTTTCAGTGATACCTAAGTCATAGGCAGCTGATAAGGTAAATTGCCACCTGCTAACATTTCTGTTTTGGAGAATATTGCATCTGTTAACATTACTCATTCTCAAATGTACCAAGTTAGATTTATATTTATTGAAAATGTGTGCTTTAAGACAAATGCTTGTAACTTACTGGAGCTCTATCTGATTTACCTTTTTGCATACAGGTTTTGCCATCTGCATTAAGGACATACATTAATTTCCCATATGCTGTTGTATAGACAGATTTACATTGCAAAAGTGAATAGTACATAAATATGGATTTACAGATCATCAGTATGTTTCACTGGTGCCTCCATACTCTGTGGTGTATGTATGGAAACCAACGGATTCCGACTGTATCCGTATGTACTATGTCCTTTTGCTGTTATGTGGTTCTTAACACAAGTCTTATAACTGCTGGCTCAATGTAAAAGGAATCTGTACTCTTATGGATACTAACATTTTCTGATGCTTTCTGTAGGTTGTTCAAATGATAATTTGTGAAATGAGTGGAGACTCCTGTGGCATGATGCTGTTGTCTTTGGACTTCCATTCAATATACATGTAGTGTAGGGGGCTTGAATCCCAAAGGTAACCTCTGCAGACATCCCAAGTTATGTTGATTTTTACAACTGTTGTATATACAGACATTGGCATTACTTTTTATATGTCACATTAGTATTTGTCACAGTTACAACTGTTGTATATACAGACATTGGCGTTACTTTTTATATGTCACATTAGTATTTGTCACAGTCAGTGTTTCATAGACTTTTGCACTGCACATGAATCCTTATTGTTTATGGTGACATATGCTGTCTACATAATCATCTGCATAACTGGGAACTCACAGGAATATGATCATGTAAATATCATTGTCTTTCAGATGGCAAGCAGACCTAGGGGCAACAATTTCTCTCCAGAGGAAAACGACATTATACTAGATGCTCTATGACAACATGGATGCAGACTCCTTGGACCTGCAGGGAGTACACTATTGAGGAATGAAGTGTGGGCTGACATCACCAACATGATAATGCAGTTGGAGGTCACAATAAATCCTGTTGAGGCCTGTAGACAAGGCTGCTCTAACATGACCCTCCATGCAGCTGACTGTATGAGAGATTGAGGTATGCCACTGGTGGTAGACCATCAGTGACCCCCCTCGCTGATGAGATTACAATACTTCTTGCCTCCCTGCATATGGCAAATGGAAAGCAATGCATCCCAGGAGTTCCAGGCTGAACATGTATGTCTTACTTTGAATGACTTTGAATGACATGGATGACTATAGAGTAAATCATTGCATATTGCTGTTGCATGCATATTTCTGTATTATCATTTTGGATTTGCAACAACAGAGTTGAACTGTGCACAAAGATTCACAAAGGGTGATGATGATAATGAACATAAGTGTAATGACATTTACTCATACAAGTGCAGTACAGAATGAACAGTATAACCAAGGTGAGTAATGCTGTCTGCATTAATATTCACAGGTCCATCTACTTCTGAACAACTCTAGGGAATGGCAGATGAATGTCTCCATACTGTATTACTCTGAACACTACCTGTTATTTCCTTAGCCTCATGTTACAGCACTGCTGTTTACTGTTATATTGATATTTCCCTAACACACAGGTGCATCCAGTGGGGGCCTGAGTTATGCAGGTGCGAATACAAACAAACCAGGTATGTTAGATCAACAGGTTCGTAGTTTGTAGCAGTGTGTAGTAGACCTCTAATACATGATATTAATTATACTGTTTTAGACAAAGAGACATCTGGCCTACAGGTGCAATGTCCGGGACATGAGCATCAGCAGCCCCTATTGCTGTGTCATATATGTCATGCTGTCAGTATTCTGTTGTCTTTCTCTTTACTTTCCCATGCAGCATCTTCAGTACAATACACAAACTCACAACAGCAGGAGTCAATCAGTGGTATGCTATTACCTATCTGTCATACATGTCATTGCTGCTATTCCTGTTGTTGTCCTTCATCAATACTGTGTCCTTCTACCCATTTGTATGACAGACTGCATCATTATCAAGTGCATTTACAAGTGGTATGTTGCTGTTCGATTGGTTCATGCTGGCAATGATGTGATTAATAATGCTAACTTTTTTCCCTATAACAGTTGAAGTTCATCTCTTTTCCATCACACCGTCTTCCCAGGAGGACTCGTCAGGTGTGTGTAATGTTTGTATTAATCACATATGTTATGTACGTTAGCTATGTAACCTAATTGCCAACTCCCTGTTATGTAGATTCCATGACCAATACACAGACAAGACCTAATGGGAAGTCAGTATTGTTCATAGGTTCATAGGTTCATAGGTAGGTACTAGGCTATTGGCCCTACGGCCTATATAAGCCTAGCCAAAAATGTACCCTGGCTTTTGCCACCCAAGAAAATTATTTTCCTGTGCTCCTGTCGAGCAGAGCTACAGAGGTGATCCCCAGGGTGAATTTCCTATTTCCCACCCAATCATCAAGATTTTTCTTGAAGAGTGCTAATGAGGAGCTTTGTTTGATATAGATAGGTAGTTTGTTCCAGAGTATGGGAAGTCTCTGGGACAGGAATCTAGCCTTCCAGCATGTTCTGTTTATTGTGGTGACAAGGTTTAGGTCCCTAGAGCATGTTGCTAGGAGGGATTGGGATTTCTTTAAGTGGGGCATGTCCAACAGCTCTGGGTTTGACATAACTTTGTATGTTAGGCAGAGATCACCTCTGAGTAGGTGATATGTGACGGAATAAAGCTGGAGCTTTCTGAGATGGTCTGCGTAGGGCATCTGTTTAAGGCCAGTAATCTTTGTGAGGTGTTTTTGCGGCCTTTCCAGTTGTTGTAGATGTCTTGTGAGGTACATACCAAAAGGGGTGTTGCACTCTATAATAGGTCTAATGAGTGATGAGCAGAGGGGAACAATGACCTATTTTTTCCTGGATAAGAAACCTTTTGTGATGAGGTGTGCCACATAGAAGGATTTCCTGACGACTGTGGTGATGTGATTATCAAAGGAGAGACTACTGTCCACCTGTGTCCCAAGGTCTCTTATCACCACTTTCGGTGTTAAGTAGACGACCACCTATGTGGTAGCTCATGGGTACAGAGTTTTTACCAAGGGGATGACAATGCACTTTTTGTTTGTAACATATCAGTGAAATATCATATGTCTTTAATGATATCCAACATGTGAGGAAGCATGTTGCTCTGATCTGTGCCATCTGTCTCTTCTTTTAGCATATTAGCTATCTGTATCCTCTATTAGCCTTTTCAGGGATCATGATGTGGTATCTGATGTGTCTTAGTTTGGTAGCATGGCCCCTGACACGCAGGACAGTGACATGCGGATACAGTCCAGACAAGATGGTGACAGTCATGTGGATGCAGCTGTAGCCTCAGATGTGGAGATAAACTTGTCCAGCCCTTCTGACAATGAGGGGACAACACAAGGTGGACAGGATGAGAGCAGTGAACAACAGCCACAAGATGAGACTGATGCTGATGTTGACATTTCCCCACAACACATTGATACTGGCTATCACAATAGATGTAGGTCTGTAGATCATTGTGCACAGGCAGAGGGTGTCCACCTACTCCTTCCAGCAAATGAATGTTTCCAGCAGAGTCATGGATCTGACAAATATGCACTTGTCCATGCCACAGATCATGATGCACACCAGCCGGGAGTGCTGCATGAAGGACAATAGCACAGACACGGTGAGATAAATGTTTCATTGGCTACTCAGAATTAAAGCATGTTACCTGTGACATGGTCAGTAGAATCACTGGCCTCTACACTACTACAGCAGTACTGTAGTACAAGCAGGGTTCTGCATGCCCCCTGTGTGCTTAGCAGATTGCCACATGGGAGAGGCAGATCCCCTCACAGCAGAACTAACCTTTCCCATAGGGTATCAGTGTTTATGCTCCAACGTGCACACACTTCCACTGCTGGTCCATCTGCTGTGGGCCCAGCAGTCATAACCAGATAGTCAAGTCACAGTCATGCTCCTTCACCTCCACATGGTGGTGTCACCCCCTCAGTCTCCTCTGTGGAGCAACCTTGGCCAAGTGTTTTCTATGTGATAGGACCACAGAAGACCATGGTGTGAGCCATCACCATGGGCACCATAGACTGTGTTAGAGTAGCACAGACAGTTGATCTACTTTGTCTGGTGGTGTCAATCTCACCCCATGGCAATGATGATTGCTGTACAGAACACTGGCAATATCATCTGTCTGTATTCATTGACATGTATGATGCCATGTGAGTCCATCTGTTTTAATAAACACAGCTGACTCCATTTAGTATATTACTTTATCCTGAATTACATTGATATATGTTGCTTGTGATATTAAAAGTTCTGCATTATGTCCCTACATTGTTTACTGGTTTGCAGTTATTATTGTGGAGAGATAGGAAAGTGTTGCACTACTGTGTATCCCTTATTGTGTGTGATACACTGATACTACAATCTGAGTCTGTATGCATAGCTGTGTCAGTTCCACCCTAGGTTGATGATCCCTGTTGTGACAGATTTGTATATTTTCATAATCATATATGTTATGATTATGGTGTTATGTCTGATGCTCAGGGTGTACATCTACAGAGTAATTGTCATTAGATGCAATCCATGCTGCTGTGGTGGGGCAATACCTGAACATCAGTGTTTAATCTGTGTACACATGCATGAGTGGCTTGTCATAACTCAAAGTTGTGGGTCAGAGGCTGCCATGTTGCCTATGCATGAACTTGTGGTTGCACCCTATGTTGCTTATGCCTGTGTCTTCTTCCCCCTATGCCCTCCTGCTCCTCCTCCTCTGATACTTGTGGGATGTCGTCATCAGACATCTGAGGTTTTTGGGGTAGTTCATCCACTCCTGCAGGTGGAAGACTGCCATGTGCTCTAGTTAGCATGTTGTGCAGCATGGCATACACTTTTATCATCTGTGCTGTCTTCTCAGGTGTGTATTGCAGTGCATCCTCGGATGTGTCCAGACATCTGAACCTAACTTTCGATATACTGAACATGAGTTCTGTGATGTTTCTGCTTGTTGCATGTGCTCTATTGTATACCTCCTCTGCAGTGTTGGATGGATCATGGTTTGGGTCATTAGCCATTGCTCAAGTGGATAACCACATTCACCTGTTGTGAGGCGTAAACACACATTTCATCAGTGTGGGGAGGGGTATCCTTAGCTTACATCCTAACTGTGTCCCTATACTTACCCAGTAGCAGTCCCTCGGGTATTTCATCTTCCTGGAATGCAGCCCTCAGTCCACTGTCCCCCCATATGGCAGCAACAAGGACACTTCCAGGGTATGCTGCCATGATGTTTGTTATGCTGCTATCCACTGCACACATAACTTGGCAGTTCAGGGATGGCCAGTCCTTTCTGTTTATGTATTGGTCTGCTTCAGGATGTACTGGTATCTTGATAAGTATGTGTGTACAATCTATTGCACGGAGTACATGGGGGAGGTTTGTAGTGCTATAAAACTAGTGCATTACAGTTTTCCTCTCCATGGAAAGGATGGATCAAAAGTGGATGTAGTCATCTACATTGCTGCCCATTGCTGCTAGGAATTTTGCAAAGATACAGCTGGTAGCTCTCTGTGTCACTCCCACAGCATCCCCCGTTTGTCTCTGGAATGTCCCAGATGCATCTACACCCAGGTCGAGACACACTTTATTTTCAAGGAGGATGGGGTTTCCTCTCAGAGTACACACAGACAAATGCGGGGCACACATGTTGCAGACAGCCTGCACCAGTTGTCTGTCTAGCCAGTATCTGTCAATTATTTGCTGGCCTGACAACTGGTTCAGTTGCAGCCTTGCTCTGACTCTAGCTGGCTACCTTCTAGGGTCCACAGCCACATCTTCATTTATGGCTTGTATCACTGCACTCTATTTCAGTTCTTTAACTGCAGGTTGCATTTTTCTTTTCTTTTGTTCAGTATTTTTATGGAACATGGCAGAATCCATAATAGTAGCTTCCATTCCTTGTGGCCCATACAGCATACACCAAGGATTTCAGAAACAGAGACTGCATTGCTGTTTGCCACATTAAAAGTTGCATTGAATGCACCCAATGAGTTTTGGAATCAGACAGGCATGCACAGAATCTATAATTATCCTACACTGAATAGTTAAGTTCTTGGAGTGCTTTCAGTGTGTTCTTTGAAGTCACGTCCAAATCTAGTTCATTGAAATCTTCCTTCAGCATGCTGCACTGTCCATAAGTAGCTTCTACACATTTTATGGAATCTGATCCTGTATGCCAAACAGAATCCTTGGGCTTTAGTCATTAAAGACATCCCGGTTGTAGGATATTCTGTAACGACTACTATTTTTATGATTTTGAAACTGTCTCATTTTGGATATATACATTTGTTTTTATTCTGCACTAGATATAAATCTAAGTCTCCTTTACCCTGCTCCCTAAACCTTCCTCTTACTAATTTTTTTCCTTCTACTATCTATAAAGTATTCACTTTTGGAGCTTTTCTCCCAGGGCCTCTGCTGAAATAGGTTCCCTGGACCTAGTCAAACTTTGCTGGTAAAAAATGTCAAATAAATAAATAAATACATTTTTGCATCTCTGTAATTACAATATGTACTTCTTCCTTAGCATAGATCACTGTCTGGCTTTTTCTGCAGAGGCTTAAGGCTGAGCTGATAAGAACTTGCTTTCTCTAGTGCGTGGTGTAATTGTTTCCACCTCTGCTTTCTCACCTCATTATTCCATACACGTCACTTCACCAGAGAGAGCTCTCAGGTCATCCAAGTATTCAATCACTTAAATGTTAACAAATTAATAAAAACATAAAATAAATACATCACTATGTTTTGATGAAAACAAGAAGATGTTAGTCATGCCCATTAATATGGAATGCCTGACTTTTTTTTTTACATCTGCACACTTGTGTTGAGTTTTTGTATATTTGTTGCGCGCATTGTACTTCTGCAATATCTTTGTACTGTAATTTCTCTGAAACATGTCTAGCTGTCCTTGCTATTAGGACAATCAAATGTATTTATCATACTGTGTGATATAGGGATAAGTTTCTGAGCCTTGCTAGATATTAGACTTATGTTTAAGTATGATGAAAGTGCAGATCTAGTGAGTTATGCTTATAGTTTAGAGTGAACCTTGTTTGGGTATATCAAGTCTTTATGACTTAAAAATCATAATCATTTAAAATGGAATCTGCTGGGAGTGTAGAGTACTCATTCTCCACTAGGAACATAATGCCTGGTGTGCTTGTTGTATTTGCTTATTTAGAAAGTGACACCATGTTATGCTGTGTGACTTGCCTGTGTTGGGAGGGAGTGGCCAAGCATAGTTGATCACTGAATACATGAAAGCTTAACATTGATATGTCACTCCAAATTAAGCTGGAAAGCTATAACGATTTATTTATCAGCTATTTGAATGAAGATAAGTTATCGTGGTATGTGGCTATATGAGTAGTATTAGATACAACTACCTGAATTATGCTTTTTATCAGTAAGATCTGAAAACAATGGTGGTGTCTACTGATACAGAGAATGATTAATTACTTTAAACAGATGGGATCTTCAGATTTTAAAATAAGGATGAAGGGTGGCCCTGACTGGAAATATTTTAGGAAAATAAGTAATTGATTTACACTGTTTTTTTTTTACAGAATCTTTTGTAAGAAATAAAATGCATTTGGCGTTGTCTTAATATCATACAAGTATGAAGCTTGTCTTATGAACCCAACTGCTTGCCTTTGATTAGCAGCTCAGGGTGCTGGAGGACTTGACTAGTGAGAATAAGAACAAGTGACCATCGTTCACTGGCCCATCCTGTGGTTAGAGACATGAGTCAATCTGCTGTGATGCCAACTATCATAAATGAAGTGGGAAATATGGGTTGTTGGCAAGCTATATGAAAGCAGTGGGCTCCTGGAGATGTATGTGCAGGAACATCCACATTACATGAAGAAGGGAGGTGTTGCAGGACCTTAATCAAATAAGTGTCCATTAAAGGCAACAGGGTATGAAGATTTAGGCCATTATCAGATAAACCTTGAATAAACCTTTACTGATACCTCAACAGCAACTTCTTTAATCAGATATTGCACCAAAAGAGGGCCAAAGGAGGGTTGATGGTTGTCAGACAGTGGGAAATAAATAAAAACAAAAAATAAAATAGAAGTCATTTGCCTTTACAAACTGACTTTAGTTACATAATGCAGGCACTGAATGTATAATGTTTGTTCCTGAATTTCTAGAGTTGCTTTGAAAGTGTGCATAGAAAATAACCTGAAACTCTGGGAAGAATTATGTATTTGTATGTAACCTCATTTAAATTACTAAATAAAACCAGTTTTATAAAAAGTTATAGAAATATACAATGTAACATTAACAGACATTCCATCTAAGTAACCTAATGAGATACCTGCTACGCTAAAAATGCAATTTGTATATAAAATGCTTATGTTAAAGTATAATTCATGTATTCTTCTAGACCATGCTTGAAGTACTGAATATTAGCAAGCTGTCAAAAAAGTATACAGCATCAAATACACTTAGTCTCTGATGCTTTTAATGCCAAAGGGTGTGCTGTATAGTCTCTGCTCAACTTAAAAGACATTCCATGCACAGACTGCAAAATAAATTCTCCAGATGAAAACACAGCTTAGAAAAGCAATAAAACATTACATTCTATATAGTTATGCATGATGAAAATATTTGTATAGGGAAAGCACATAAGTTCATTCAGTATCAGGACTAGATTCCAAAATGACTTGAGTTTGGAGCAATAAGCCATGCCCAAGTCCAAAAGATGCTGCTGTGCCAGTCCGTAGTCAACATAAACTAATGGGTTCTGGCAGAATTCTACATCCAGTTTCAAATGGGGAATTTGGTTCACTGCACTGATCAAAGTCAGCATTGTATATTGGTGAGGCGTCACTAATGTACAAGACTGACTAATTGGAGAATCCAATTCAAGTGAGTGGGAAGTGTCAATGACTCAGTAACTATACCTGAATGGGGGATTAGGTATTGCAGCCAGGTCCTGGGGGGAACCATGCAAAGTACGTAGTTATGCATACAGATGGAGTTGTACTTCAAAGGTTGGGAGGTGGGAAGGCTGAGTTTGTGTACATGCACAGTTCTGTTTACTGTGATCCATCTCCTGAATTTGGTTGGGAAAAGCTCATGCTACTTTATAAAGCAAAGCAGATTGATTGCCCTGGTCGGCTGGTGGCTCAATATGCCCATCTCTCTTCTCGGATAACATGAATACAGGCATGATGTCATTCACAATTCAATCCTACTGGTACAGCTGTTGCACTGGATTTCCTATTAGCCATGCTGCTCCACCTGTATATCAGACCTGGCCTTGCAACAAAATTCCCTGCCTGCAATACCAGGTCTAACATACAGATGGAGAAGCTCCACCTAAGAACTTCAGCCATACTCAGTTACCCCATGAGTCCTTGGTCAATTATGGCATTATGCACAAACTAGATAATGAAATTTATTAACATAAAATGTTATTGAATCTCTTTACCTTGTATGGGTGTAGCAAACCTCTATTTAATACTTTGGATTTGCAAGCTACTGTCTTAGGTAACTCCCCACCCCACCCATGAAATGCCACCCTGGGGAAGGGTTGATTTCAGTTATTGATATAGTGAGAATGGTATGCTTGAGGTTGTTCCCCCTTGCAATGACACCTTTACAGAATTTCATCTTTAAAGTTAAAAACCTTGTTTTCATATTTCATTATATGTTCATTACTTTGTTTCATTTATTATTTGTCTATATTTGATATAGTGAATCATAAATTATTTCACAAATGCTTCAACCATGATAGTTTAAGAACTATGGAAATTATTATATCTTGTGTGCGATTAGTTTTTCTAATTAATTTATCAGGTATAAATCTTTAAGCAAGGGGCATTTTGGGAAATGCAAGCATTAATACAACCACAAATGAATTTATTTTTCAAAGCAATAGAGGAAATGTTCAAAAAGATCAAGTTTAAGGGTTTAATTTCCAAGTTCTGTATAAATGAATAAAACAAAATTAGCATAAAATAATTTGGGGACATGAAGGTTACATGCTATTTTTGTAGATTATGTCCTCTCAGCCTCAAGTAACGCTGATCTCTGGCATACACTTAAACTGTTCACTGTTGAATGTGAAATGCCAGGAATGAAAATCAACACCTTCAAATCATACATTACGATTCTATCCTAGAAGACAGTAGATTGCTCACTGCAAGTGAGAGAAGAGCAGCTACTTCAGGAGGAGGAGTTTTGAGGTATTGTGTAAGAGAGAAAGTTAAAGGAGATCAGGAAAGTGATCAGAAGATAGTGCAGTGATAGCAGTACAATGGGCACTGTAACGAGTTATAGTACACCCGCATCCAAATTTATGGTCACAAGTTTTGAAACCTGACTAAAAAGCTGATATCTCAGATACAGTTAGCAGGAATGAGACTCCCAGACAGAGAAGTCAGTCAGTTCAAGAGGATCTTATACCAAAAAGGCCTTTCTTTGCATTGGGAAGAATGAGTTCTTGTGATTTGTATAGAAATCTGAGGATGTTCCCCTGAGTTCCCCTCACAGAACATATACCAGGTATGACCAGCAGAAAGAAGGTCCTGGAGCAAATCAAAAAGATACTGGAGGGAATGTATCTCTAAGCTTGTCTATTAACACATATGGAACCAAGGACGAGCTCTTCACTGCTAATGGTAACAGGTAGATTTATACTATACTGCCCATTATGATAACACTATGGATCCCAAAAGGAAAAGCAGCTTAAAAAATGGATAGATGAAAGAATGTATGTATGTAGGGAGAGAAAGAGATGAATGCATGACCTAAAAAAAGTATAAAGAAAATAAAAGGAAACTCTAATAAAAGCAAAATGGCCCATGAGAAGCAAAAGGAAGATAAAGCAACCTCAAAAAGAGGAGTTTTTGTGAGTTTTGTAGGGACCTCTTGAAGCCATATAGCCTAAATAATTTCCTTAGCCACTCTGGTAGTAGACTGCAAAGGAGAGGTGTATTTGTTCCCAAAGACACAAGCTGTACCTTAGGAACTGCAAACAAAATCACCATGGCAAAGCAGAGGGTACAAGCAGGATGATATGGTACCAGGAACTCTTTGAAACAGGTTAGAACCTCACATTACCTAGTTCTGTACATAGAAAAAATAAACAATAATAGATGCTTATAGTATTATTGTTTTCATATAGGTGGAATTGTGTCCAAATATCTTTGGGCAGACTCAGCAGGTCTTCTAATAACTCAGCGGAGTTTGGATTATACCACTAATTGCTAATGAGATCTATTACTATAGAGTATTTCAGAATCTCAAAAACTACTCCTGGCATAGCTGTACTCCAGTGGATTTAGTGCCCTGGCATCATGAAGTATTATGTAGGGCATACCTAGCCACCTGGTATGACTTCGTATCCAGGGGTAAGATGATAATTTGGATTTGGGTTAGCATATAGGATTTCAGCTACCTAACAGAACATTCTGATATAATCTCACCATTAATGTTAATAAAACATAAAGTCAAACACAAGTCAAACACAAAATTAAGTTAGAATATAACAAAGAGAACGGAGTCAGATGGGTATCCAAATCAGAGTCTAGAAATACTTGCATTGTTTTAATTCAAACTTGTAGAAAGAATGGCATACACATGAAAGGAAGCATTATTCTTTGTATAGAGTATCATCTACATTTTATGCTAGAAAAAGACATGTTGCAAAGACTTGTAAATCCAAAAAGAAATATGTTCTTAAAAATGTGTATGTATTTGAATAAAAATATGAAACAAAGCATGTTGGTGCTACTAATGTGGAAAAAGGTTAAAATGGTAAGCTGTAAAATGTTTCAGAGGCATTTGACGTATTCAGATGAATACATTTCACATTCCTGGAAACAAATGCTAAGCTTAATAAGTAAAATGTGGAATTGAAACTAGATATAGGACCAGAGTGATCTGTATTGTAATGATCTGTTTGAACCATATGGGTACAAAAACACTGAACACAGATCTGTGTGAATATATTTTTTGCCTCCATGCCTACGAAGCAACAGGTTTCCCCTTGTCCAGAAATACATTGGGGGGGGGTCGTCATCCAGGCAGGCATAATGGTGTTTTATTGTCTCCTGCACATCTCAACAAGGAAAGCTATTTGTTTTATTACCTGATCTTACCTCTCTGGTGATGATGTGAGCACTTGCATCACCTCAAGGACTGCCTTTGCCCTCTAGTCTGCACATGCATGCTCCCCAATATGCACTGAAAGGAACTACTAACATCAGCTTAGTTGGCTATGCTAGTACCTTCTAGAAACTGGTTTCTCTCTTCATAGTGGGACTCAACTTTATAGTCAAGGCTTGGTTATCAGTGCAATGGCATAAAACGGCCTGCAGCCATCATCTTTCCCATGAAGGACATGCCAACCTGAGTTGCTAGTAGAACTCAGGTTACCTGGGATGTAGTCAGTCATTTATCCCTCAATGCAACTGGTGTAGAGCTGTGTGTATAGTGTTAATCTATTCCGGCCATGAAGTCCCACCATTAGTTTAAAAATAGGGCTGATATATTTGAGAAACTAAATGTAAAATATTATTTTCCAAATCACAGCACATGAAAATTTGAATTCTTCTAACAATTTTAGACATGTTACTTTTGAAATGGTGAAACAAATTATTAGTGCAAAATAAAAAAATTAGATGTGTAGAAAAATCATCAAATAGTCAGATATCCACAGACAGAGAGATGAAGAGAGACAGTCACGTATGGTATAGAGCCATAGTGATGGATATGATCTACACAACGGAGGCATATCAGCGCTCCAGAAAGCATGTATTATTGAGATTATACATGCCAATGGCTAAATATATAGCCATTGGCATGCAAACCCATTTAAAAAAATAAATAAATAAACTTTTATTTCTATTGGCTGAACTCAGCCCTTGAGGGCAGGGGAAGTGGTATGCTAGTGGAAGGGGGGAGAATAGGTAGAAATGGGGGGAAGTAATATTCACAACTTTCTGCATTTTACCATTATAGTCAATGGCATGCAGAAAGTAAGCATCACCAGGGAACAGTGGTTGCTAAGGGGAAAGGCTTGTGCTCAGTGCCATAACTAGGGCTGGAGGCAGTGGGGTATGTTAATGAGGGGACTTATACTGAATCACAGCTTAGTCAGGAAATTTTCTAAGTATCAGACTGCACCTAACCGTGTAGGTGCTCTAACACAACAGTGCAGGCAGGAGGAGCAAGGGACATGAAAAGAGTGTGTGTCATGCTTGGTGTAAGCACATTGGATGTCTGTTGGCTGGTGTCAGCTTAGCTAAGCACAGCTAAACTAGGGGGTGTGTCTGAGACTGTTTACTCTTATTCCATGAAATGAGGAGCATGCTCGCACCCAGGAGAGGGCCATTTCTTGATGTTTACACAGTACACAGGCACAAAGAGGCAGGAAATAGAAAAAGGCAAAGGAAGTAGCAGAACAAGGGAAAAGCTGTACAAATCAGCAATATGGGAGTCTGCAACCCACAATGGGCCAGTGAAAGCACTCGGTAATATAGCAGCCAGTGGGCTGCAGAGCTGAAGATGGGAGGACATGTAAAATAAAATTAAAGGGCAACAGCACAAAGTAAAGGTGAAATTATGTATAAATCACTACTCTGGGAGTCTTGCAACTCAGAATGGGCCATGTAAATATAATACAGCTGGCAGGTGGCCACATAGCTGTAAATGGGAGGAGATGCATGTAAAAATTAATTACAAAAAGGACAACAGCAGAATAAAGGCAATCATGCACAAATTACCATGAATGTCTCTAACACTCACAGTGGCCAAAGCAAAGCCATGAGCAATATAACTGGCAGCTTGAATGTATCATAGTCAGCCAATCATACAAGCAGCATCTGTAGTATAACAGTATAAAGTATGGAAACAACTTACAGTCTGTTTTTTTTCCCACAAACTCTGCAGCACTGGTGTATACATGCAGGGGAATTTTAACTTGGAAAATGTTAGGGGCTGCCATTGCTTTGATCAATCAGTATGTGCTAGAGGCTAATAGTTGTGAGGAGGATAATGCTGACAACTGCCACAGACCAAGGAGGAGGAGAAGAGTGTACAGACCCAGGGTAACCTACCAGTGGCTACATGATCTGTAGATAAAGTGCTACAGGGTGGACAGAGACATACTTAAGCAAATCACTGAGCTGTGCCGGCCTCAACTCAGAGCTAGAACTAACAGAGGGGAACCCATACCAGTGGATAACAAGGTATGTGTTGCCCTAACAATTCTAGCTACAGGTCCTTTCCAAAGACCTACTGGGTGCATCATGGGGGATTCACAGGCATCTGCATCCAGGGCATTTCACCACTTCCTTGATGCCATGCTAACACATGCTGGTGAGTATATGTAGTTCCCCAACACCCGTGAGGAGAGGACCAGAAATATGTGTCGCCCCCACCATGTAGCACAATACCTGGAGGTACTCAGTGCCACAGACTGTATGCACATCCACATCAAAGCACCATCTGGTGACCGGGTAGGGTCTACATAAACCACAAGGGGTTCCACTCCATCAACTGCCAGGTCATGTGCAATGCCCAGGGCATTATCATGAATGTATGTGCTGGCTGCCATGGAAGCTATCATGACTCCCACATCTGGCATTCCTCACAGCTGTATCAATGGTTTTCCAGGGGGGACATCCTGTATGACCATTTAGTGGGGTATGCTGGCTATGCACTGGAGCCGTGGATGATGACACACAACAGAAATACACACACACCCACAGGAAAATGCCATAATGAGGCACATGCATAAACCAGGATCATTATAGAGCGTGTGTTTAGGATGTTCAAGTCACGGTTCTGCTGCCTTGCCATATCCGGTGGAGCCTTGCAGTACTCCCCAGCCACATGTGCACACATGGTCATAGTATGTGCCATGCTACACAATATGATCCTGTGGAAACAGTTGCAGCAGGAACAAAATGGAGAAGGGCCACATAGCCACCCCCACACCATTGCCAAGGCTCCACAGGCACTGAGGGACTCAGAGGAGGAACATCCTGAGCCTGCCCCATGTAAGCAGATGGCTGTGTGCCCAGTATGCCCTGGCCTTGGCAGAGAGGCAACGCATAGCACATACACTGACACTGTAGGTACCCGGGGACTGATCTCTCTCTTTGACTTGCACACCCAGTAAAAATGAATGCCAAACATCACACCACCTATACCTTACCATGTATAGGCAGTGTACTGTGTGCATCCAACATAGTCAGCCCTCAAGAACCATCCTCACAACAGCCTCAGGCACAAGGTAAGCCAGTCTCTGTAACAAAATAAATGAATGGAGTGTAATGTTCTGATAGCATATCTATGGTATCGGGCAAGCATGCAAGGGAATGGGGTGGCTTACTGGGATAGCAGCAGACAACTGACTGCTCTGTGTGACAGCAGGAAGTGTATCCCCAGTGCTGGCCTACCTACACCATGCAGTATCACCCTAGTTGACAAATACCACTGCAGTATATGCGGTGAGCCAAATAACTGGGGGTTCATAGGTCATATCCATGGATGTCAAAGTGGAGGTCCCATACCCACCCCCAGCCTCACCCAGCAGATCAGCTGTAGAAAACCATACAGAAATGTCCGGCAAAGGGCCCCACATGGTGACATCTATGAAATCCCCACCTACAGATGTTTACACAGTGATATCACAGCAGACCTGGCAGTGGCAGTATGGCTTTGAAAGGTAAGAAGTCTGAAACTACAAATGTTTATGCCAGAACAATCTGACCTGTGGCCGATACTGTTATGCCTGTAGTCTCAAAGATAGGGCACACCACTATGCTAAATGGGACCAAAATGTTAAGCAAGTATCAGCACAATCTCTGCAAATGTGTATTGTGTACAGATGTGTCCGCCCCCCCATAGTCCCAATGAAGTGCAGTAACATGTCCCTAGCCTTAAGCAGCATCTATCCATCAACTAGAGTGATGCCTCAGCACAAACAGAAAGCAATTGTTAATAACATCCACAGTCAACTTACTGGTACCACCCCAGGGTTGTCTACTTCTGGCAGCCTGGGAACATATGAGCATCAGAATGCACTGCCTTGCTAAAGATGGCCTGCATCTGTCACACCTAGCCTGCAGGTCTCTGGCAAATGCCTATGCCTCACCCACAGTGCCCTGTTAGGGAGTGTCATGGTCTCCATAACACCAACATAACACAGTCTAAGAAAGGCCATGCTGCTAACTGCTAGGAGAAAACCTGTCAGTGTCAGAGAGCCTGAAATCTGGCCAAAGTCAGGAATAATGGGATGAAGAAGGTCCAAAGAGAAGGACACCTTTAAAATACTGCTCTAATAATGTAATAAAGTTGAAGGAATCATTGTAGTAGCATGGAATGTTTGATAGGTTTGAGGTCTAAAACTGCAATGTCAACTGTCAGTAATATCTGACTTCAACCCTGAGTGACTTGTAACACACCTTTGCCAGAAAACCACACTTGTTTGGGTAACCAACAAGATATATGAGTCATGGATGTGGACATTCTGTGATACTCTGTACAGTCGACAGGCAGGGCTAGGAGTTTAAACATGGGAATGCACTCACTGCAGGCAGGCCTAACCCTGGAAGATGGTGACATGTCTGCACCCAGAGAATCCTGGGCCACAGCCATGGGGAGTAACACACCCCTCCCTGATCACTCATCCTATGCAAATTCCTAACATCAGCATGTGGCCATTCAAGCAAAATGACGTGGGCTATACATATATGTGTGACAAACACACACCTCCAAGCTGGTCAAACAGTCAGACACACACAAGACCCTCCAAGTGAAGTCAGCCATTGAGGAGAGCCCAATGCAAAGTATTGGTAGCTATAGGAAAAAACATCTGCCCAGGACCCCACCAAATATCCTATCCCCTACAACTCCATCTGGAGTCTGCCTGTCACCCTGATCCTGTCTGATTATATTACCCAACTGTGGTCTGGAAATCAGACCAGGGCAGAACATAAATGCACAGAGATTCCACCATTGTAATATATCAACAAGGTACTGCACCATTTCCACAGCACCATAGGTTCATAGATTCATAGATTAGTACTAGGCTAACTGCACTTGCGAGCCATTTTAAGCTTAGCCAATTATCCCTTGTGAGGTTCAAACCCTGCACCTCATGTTTATAAGGCAAAAACCTTAACCATTAGTCCACCCTCCCAACCCCCAGCAGTCAATTGCTTGTAGGCATGCCCCTCATCAGACTGGATAGTGCAAGAATGCGTAAGATTTGGCCCATAAACCTTGTGTGTGCATCATCCATCCTGTATTCCTCTGGTATATCACTGTGATGATCTGAGGAGGTATGTCACCAGGTTCTGAAACAGTACATGACAGTGTTAAATGGCATATATGACAGGTGTATGCTAAAACCAGCCCTGTAACCCTTGCAACTCATACATTACTAAGAGACATTGTCAGAATCATTGTATGGCCCATTGTCCCCATATTTTGATAGGCTATCCCCAAATATCCTGCACCAACAGGTTGAGAGGTATGGCTGTAGCACAAAACAAACTGGACTGGAGTACAACAATCCCTGGAATGGAGTCCCACATGTATTATAGAAGGACACACTGGGCATGCTCATGCACTTAGAGAAATGTCAGTAGGATCTAGGAATGAACAGGCCTTCCCCACCCAGTGCACTTTCCATTGCCCCACCTTAGCAGTCCTGAAGATGTCTGTCACCATAGAAGTCACTTTTGGTAGACCCAGCCCCATAAGCTCTGTGGCACGTGCGATAACTGCATAACACTATAGTACAAATAACTAGTTAGGTAGGAGCTCTAATATTGTGTGTGTGTGTGTGTGTGTGTGTGTGTGTGTGTGTGTGTGTGTGTGTGTGTGTGTGTGTGTGTGTGTAGTAACTGCATAACATGATAGTACAAATAACTAGTTAGGTAGGAGATCTAATCTCAGTCCTGGAAAATGTAAAAGTGTGTGTATTCACAACTAAAAGCTTTTGGGTCTATTCAAACCCAGTTCACATCCTCTTTCCCTACTTTAGCAGTCCTGCAGATATCAATCATCTTAGAAGTGCTTTCCATCAAACCTCATTCCCATAAGCTCTGTGGCTCATGAGATAACTGCATGACACGATAGTATAAATAAATAATTGGGTAAGAGTTCTAATTTCAGTCCTGGCAAAGGAGAGAGAGAGAGAGAGAGAGAGTGTGTGTGTGTGTGTGTGTGTGTGTGTGTGTGTGTATGTGTGTGACAGTTGTGTGTGCAAGATGGAGGGAGTTGTTTGTTTATAAATGAAACACTTTTATGCCATTCCCACCCACAACACTTCAGAGTGCCCCATCTTATCAGTCCAGATGATGTCAGTCCCTTATCAGTAACCTTGGCCAGCTGTTAGCCCTATAAGCTCAGTAGTGCATGTGATAAATGTGTAGCACAATAATACAAATGACTAGTTTGGCAGGGGTTCTACTCTTGTATCAGGCAAATGTGTGTGTGGGTATGTATGTTTGTTAGTAGAAATATTTTGATATGCGTCCCACCCGCTGCCGTACTTTATCAGTCCTGCTAATTTCATTCCCCATATCAGCACCTTTAGCCAACTCTCAGTCATGTAAGCTCTGTAGTGTGTATGGCAACTGCATAACACTATGGTATAAATCACTAGTTAGGTAGGGGTTGTACTCTCACATCTGGCAAATGTGTGTCTGTTTGCATAACAAAGTAGGCACTACTATATCGGTCCTGCTGATGTCATTCCCTTTATAGGTTCAGAAGTGTGTAGTAGGTAATGGCCCAGGAGCCTTAACACGCCTAGCACATAGAAGGGCCCTGCCATTTTGCCACCCAATGTTACATCCCAGTGGTTCTATCAAGTATAGCCACTGCAGTGATCCTAGGGTTGAACTATTACCCATCCACTCATCAAGATTTCTCTGGAACAGGGTCAGCTAGGTGCTCTGTCTGACATGTATGGGAAGTATATTCCAGGGTATGTGCAGTCTCTTGGTGAGGGACCTATCCCGCCAGCATGCTGTGGTGATTGTTCATAGGTTCATAGGTTCATACTAGGCTATCTGCCCGAGGGCATTTACAAGCCTAGCCCATAGTTTTGTGGCTTACGCCACCCCTTTAGTATGGGGAACTATACCCATTATTTTGCTGTGCCTCTGTTGAGCAGTGACACTGAGGTAATCCCTGGGGTATATCTGCGATCTCCCATCCATTGGTCAAGATTTCTCTTGAACAAGGCCAGCGAGGTGCTCTGCCTCACATATACCGGGATTTTATTCCACAGCATAGGGAGTCTTTGGGTGATGAATCTATCCTCCAGCGTTTAAGTCTCCCCTTGTGGCTCTGACGGATCTAGATTTTTTGAGGTGAAGCATATTCATCAAATCTGGGTTTGACATGGCCTTGTATGTTAGGCAAAGGTCACCTCTGAGCAAGCGGTACTGAATAGAGCTGGAGTTCTTTCAGTCGGGCAGCATAGGACAGATGTTTGAGACCCTTTATCCTTTTGGTGAGGAACTTTTGTGGCCTCTCCAGCTGCTGCAAGTGTCGGGTCAGATACATTCGAATGGGGCATTGTACTCAATCATTGGTCTGATGAGTGATGAGTATAGGAGACTATGACCTCCTTGATCTAGATGAGAATCCCTTCATGATAAGGTGGGCAATGTAGAAGGTCTTCCTAACTACTTTAGCTACATGGGTATCGAATGACAGACTACTATCAACCTGGGTCCCCAGGTCCCTGATAACTTCTTCTGTACTCAGTGGATTGCCACCTATTTGGTAGCTAGGGGTAACCTTGTTTTTCCTGAAGGGTATGACTATGCATTTTTGGCATTTAACTTTAGGCCATGGCTCTGGCACCAGTTATCCGTTTCTGTGAGACCCTTCTGAAGGATATCTGTGTCAGATGTGTTTTCTACTATGGCCCAGTTTGCAGTCATCTGCAAACTTTGTCAGCCATAACCCTCCTGTGTTTGCTTGTACTGAAAAGTAGATGCCAAACAAGAGTGGGCCCAGGACTGAGCCCTGTGGTACACCACTTGTGACAGGCTTTGAGTCTGACATGGCCAGCAACTCTGACCCTGTGGGTTCTGTCACTCAGCCAGTTTGCAACCCATCTTGTGATGTATGGGTTAACATTTAAGCTGATGAGTTTTTCAATGATAGGGTATTGTATCAAAGGCCTTCGCCAGATCGAGGTAGGCTGTATGGACTGCCTTTCCTCATCAATGGCTTTGGTGACTGTTTCAAAAGTCAACCAAGTTTAGAAGGCATGATCTGCCTTTGACAAAGCCAAACTGGGATGGATCCAAAGTCTGCAAATTCCCTATGTCTTTATTTATGAGGTCCATTATGATCCTCTCCATGGCTTTGCAGATAAGGCTTGTCAAGCTAATGGGCGGTAATTTCAGGGTCGGTGGAGGCACCGCCTTTGTGAAGTGGGACCACAGTTGCAGTGCGCACTCCTGGAGTGTGCATCCAGAGGTAAGACTATGATTAAACAGCTGTCCTAGCTGTGGGTTTAATTGGACACCATCAGGTCCCATGGATGCTGTGTTTTTGCTTTGGAGAGCAGTTCTCACTTGGGCGTTGGAGATGTTTGGGGGCTGCAATCGCTTGGTATAGATATCTCTCCTTTTGGGGAGGGAGAAGTTTGCACTGAACCTGTCAGCCAGTATGTTGGCAACGTCTGTAGGATCAGTAATCTTCACATCATTTTGAACTAGTTCTGAGCATATCTGGGAGTTTCCTCCCAGGTTTCTAAGAAGGCCTTATGATTGTCTTTTGAGTCTTTAGCTATTTTTCTCTCAAAATTTGCTTTGGATGATTTTATGAGAGCTCTTAGTTTTACTTATAGTGATCAAGGGTGTCTTACCTTTTAAGGATTTTGCTCTATCTTGTAGTAGCTTCCTCCTTTTGTTGTAGAGTTTGTTTATGGCTGGGGTCCACCAGAGTGGAAAGAGTCTTTGTTTTGCTTGGGATTGCCTTATCCATGCAGTCCTGCAGGTGCTGGTAGAAGGCATTTGTAAGTGATTCAGCGGCTTGAGTACTGTTTTCCGTCAGCTCGGGGGCCTTAAAGGAGACCACACTTGTGGTACTAATGTAGAGTTCTCTACAGTTTGTAGTGTGGATGGATTCATGTGTAGCATTTCTAAACTAGCTGGGTCAGACATGGCTTTGTAAGTCAAGCACAGATAGCTGCTAATTAGGTGATATGACACAGAAAATAGCTTGAGTCTGCTGAGTCTGTCTGTGTAGGATGTGTGTTCAATACCTAGGAACCTCTTTGTGAGGTGTTTCTTTGGCTTTTCCAGCTGTAGCAGGTGTCTAGTGAGGTACATGGCAAATGGGCCATAATACTTGGGGAGTGGACTAATGAGGGAATAGTAGACAGAGATCATTACCTCTGTCTTCCTGGATGCAAAACCCTTGGTAATGCAACGTGCCATATAGAAGGACTTCCTGACCACATTGGCAATGTGGTGCTTGAAGGACAACTTGCTGTCAACCTGTGTCCCCAGATCTCTTATAATCCCCACAGTGTTCATTGGGCTCCCATTGATGTGGAACTTACTGGGAACTGAGAGTTTTACCAAAGGGGATGATGATGCATTTTGTGGTGATTAGCTTCTGGCCATAATTTCACACCACTCATTGGTCTCAGTGAGGCCTTTCTGTAGGATGTCTGCATCACTTGTGGAGTTCATGATAGCTTCCAACTTGCAGTCCTCTGTGAACTTGGTCATCCAGAGTTCCTCTGTGTTAGGCTGGACTCCTGAGAAGTAGATGCTGGACAAGACATTATCCAGTAATGATCCCTGTGGGACCCATCTCACGACTGCTTGCCAGTCTGACTTGGACTTTACCACTGTCTCACTGTGTGTTCTGTGAACCAATTTGCAAACCACCCACTGATAAAGGGGTTAATTCCTAATTTGCTGGATTTACCAATAATCCCTGGCTGAGGAATGGTATCAGAAGCCTTGGCTAGGTTGAGGTAGGCTGTATGCAGTGCCTTGCTGTCATACACAGCCCTGGAGACTCACTCAAAGATGTCAACCAGGTTGAGCAGGCATGATCTGCCATTCACAAAGCCAAGCTGTCCGGGGTTCAGAGTTAGGAGATCACCCATATGTTGATCAATCAGGTCGCTGATGATGTGCCCAAACCCGTACATAGCAGACTTGTCAGGCTAAGGGCCCAATTGTCCCCAAGATCTGTAGATGCTACCCCTTTATGGAGAGGGATGACTGTGGCAGTGTGCCAGTTTGAAAGGAGAAAGCCTGAGGTGAGGCTGTGACTGACCAGGGCACACAGATGTGGTTCCAGGTCTCCTTGTATGTCATGTAGAACATAGCCACAGATATGTTGGGGTCCCATGGAAGCTGTATCCTTGCCTGTGGACAATGCAGGTCTAACCTGGCCTGCAGTAATGCTGGGTGCCTGGCATTCATCTGCCATTGTGATTGTCCACTTGTGGGGGAGAGAGGGGTAAAGCTGCTATTGACTGTGTTGACAAGACTGTTGCCAATATCTGTTGTATCAGGATAGGAATCAGCATTGTGCAGTAACTCACAATTGTGGTTATTGCTGTGGAGGTTGTTGATATAACTATCAAAGGCTTTTGTGATTGTCATCAGTGTCTGCTGCAAATCTGCCTTCATAGCTGCCTGTAGGTGATTCCATGAGGGATCCCAAGTTGCTTTTGAGGCTAATAAAGGGGTTCACCAGTTAGGAGACACCACCATTTTCTGCAACAGTGTCCTCCTTCTGTTGTACACTTTAGTAATGACAGGGGACCATCGCAATGGCTTCTAGTGTTTGGAAGACAGAGTCTCTATTCTGTTGGCTATGGCTAGTACATTACAGCCATGTACATATTTGTGCAGTGCATATGTGTATGATGTGACAGTCATGCAGCTATTTCCCATTGGCATGAGTGCAGTGAAGTCATCCACCTTTGTTTTTATGACTGCAATGTCAGCACTGGAGAGGTTTTGCAAGGTGGTTACCTTTGTGGGGGTGTGGGTGAGATGTTGAGCTCCATGTTGATTACATCATGTTTGGATATGACCAGGTATGGATTGACAACTTTGGTCGAGCAACAGTCCCATGTGTAAGTAATCAATACAGGTCAAGGTTGTTGCATCCTCTGCTGGGGATCAGTATGAACCGGTCCAGGCTATTGGAACTGATGAATTCCATGAAGCATTTGGTCAGTGTACTGGTGCTTGACTACTTTCCCCAGGTGATGGAGGGGAAGTTGAAGTCTCCTACTATGTTAGTCTTGGGTTGCACCTTCATAGATGCCAGGGTGTTGAAGAATGTGCATTGACAGTCTAGAGACACAGCTGGGGACTGAGAGCAGGCTATGGTGTGGATTGCACTATTCCCCAAAGTCAGTTTTACAGGACGTACCTCCAATGCATTATGCTGGGATACTAGTCTGGAGTTGTGCATATCCATTATGGATATAGAGACAACACCACCTGTGGAGGTGTGGTTCATGTTTTGGCGCTGACAGCTGTGGAATGTGTCATCGCCTGTTAGTGCAGGGCTGCTGTCTGCTGTTGTTAACCACCTCTCAGTTACAGCACAAATGTCAATGTCCTCCACTCTGAGGAGTGCTTTGAGTGACTGCATTTTGACAGTTAGATGTCTACTGTTGAGCAACATGATCCTCATATTGCATACATGTCTAGCTTTTATGGTGGTAATTTGATTTGGAACACTGCCTAATAAGGCACTATACAGGTGGCAAGACACTTACCTTGTACCTGGAAACCCAGGGCTGACAGATTTAGGGCATTTTTGACAAGGCATTGCGGTCTCTCAATCATGTTATCCCAAGCAGAGAGATACTGGATCCCCTGAGAATGACATGCAACACGTAAGCCAATGTTGCAGTCAGTTATCTGTTAATAGTACTGCAGCATCATACTGAGTGACGGCAGTATACTGCTCAGGGCTACTGTCACACCTGCCTGGACCACATAATCCAAGTGTTCAACCATGTCTCTTGTCATGTAGCCCAGGGGGGTTTGTCTCAGGTCATTCACATCCACATGGATGATGACAGAGTGATACTTGTAGCTGTTGTGGAGTGGCCTGACTGGGTGTGTCATGTGTTGGATACTCGCACGTGATAGACAGTTGGCTGTTACCTCCTCCATAATCAACTTAGTGAGTGTGCCACAGTACTGAGTCACCCATGATCACTGTATTGCGCAAGGTGGTCAGCTTTAGGAGCTTAGGTTGAGGGGCACACTGTGTAGGAGACATATGTGTCCTTTGGCATGTGCTATGTCATGGTGGCTGAGTGGGTGTCTGTCTTGCTGGTCTGTGCTGTTTGTGTAAATGTCCATTGAGTTCCTCTGTGAAGGTGAGTGTGTGGTTTTTCAGTATATGTTAGGGCTGTCATAGTGGGTGTTGTTGCAAGCTATGTGGTCCACATGGTGTGATGCAGGTGTTGATCTCATTCTCTTTACCAGCTAGTCCAGTCTTTGCCAGAGAGTGCATATTTCCACATTTGGTGATATAGGGGTAACTCCCACTGGTCTGAGTGTTTGGTGTTTAGAGGAGAGGATTGTCTATGTACATGAGGCAGTTGCAACAGTGCCTGTTAATGGGTGAAAGCATAGGAAAATGCACTTCAATCATGCCAGGAGGGGTGGTCATAAATAATAAGTACTGGGGCTAATTCCATGATGAATGAGTACTGCTGATGGCTCCCAGGTGTGATACACTTATTGATACAATAATCTGTTGAAGTGCAAAGCTATAATGCTATTTGAAGTGCAAGACAGAAAGAACTAGCAGGATGTACGGTAGAAACTGAAGGCAGAATTCCTGCCATCTGTAATACTTTGCCTCAGCTGTGCAATTCTCAGCACCTTTGGCAAGTTGTAAGTCCAGTAAGCTCTGTAGCATGTACAGAAACTGTGTAACACTATAGTAGACATGACTAGATAGGCAGGCGTTCTCATCCAAATACTGGCAAGTGTGTGTGCATGTGTGTGTGTGTGTGTGTATGTGTGTGTGTGTGTGTGTGTGTGTGTGTGTGTGTGTGTGTGTGTGTGTGTGTGTGTGTGCGTGTGTGAGAGAGAATCATGTACTGTGTGGGTTATACCATTTTTGACTTGTGTAACACCCTTTACACTTCCCCTCACTCCAATTTAGAAGTCCTGTTGATGTCACTCACCTTAGAAGTGCCTTTGGAGTAGGTGAAATTGTATAAGCTCTGTGGTGTGTCTAATAACTGTGTAACACTATAGTAGAAATAACTAGATAGGCAGGAGTTTTCATCCCAATACTGGCGACTGTGTGTTTGTGTGTGTGTGTGTGTGTGTGTGTGTGTGTGTGTGTGTGTGTGTGTGTGTGTGTGTGTGTGTGTGTGTGTGTGTGTGTGTGTGTGTGTGTGTGTGTGTGTGTGTGTGTGAGAGAGAGAGAGATAGAGAAGCATGTACTGTGTGGGTTATACCATTTGTGACTTGTGTACCACCCTTTACACTTTCCCTCACTCCAATTTAGAAGTCCTGTTGATGTCATTCACCTCAGAAGTACCTTTGGACTAGGTACAATTGTATATGTTCTGTGGCACATCTGATAACTGTGTAACACTATAGTAGTATAAATAGGTAGGCAGGCATTCTGATCCCAATACTGGCAAGTGTGTGTGTGTGTGTGTGTGTGTGTGTGTGTGTGTGTGTGTGTGTGTGTGTGTGTGTGTGTGTGTGTGTGTGTGTGTGTGTGTGTGTGTGTGTGTGTGTGTGTGTGTGTGTGTGTGTGTGTGTGTGTGTGTGAGAGAGAGAGAATCTGATACTGTGTGTCTCATACAGGTTTTACTTGTGTTCCACCCATTACACTTCCCTCACCCTACTTTACTACTGCTGTTGTTGTCATTCACCTTAGAAGTACCTTTGGACAAGGTGAAATTGTGTAAGATGCGTGGCACATCTGATAACTGCGTAATACCATAATGCAAATAACTAAATAGGCAGGAGTTTTAATCTTTATACTGGCAACTCTGTGAGAATCATTTACTGTGGAGGTTAGACCATTCTGAGTTGTGTAACACCATACACATCCTAATTTAGTACTCCTGTTGGTGTCATTCACTTTAGAAGTACCTTTGAACAAGGTGAAATTGTGTAAGCTGAGTGGTGTGTCTGTTAACTGCATAATACAAATAACTAGATAGGCAGGAGTTCTAACCTTTATACTGGCAACTCTGTGAGAATCATGTACTGTGGAGGTTATACCATTTTGAGTTGTGTAACACCATACTCATCCTAATTTAATAGTCCTGTTGATGTCATTCACCTTACAAGTACCTTTGGATGAGGTGAAATTATGTAAGCTTTGTGGCACGTCTGATAACTGCACAACACTATAGTAGACATAAATAGATAGGTAGGAGTTCTAATCTGAATACTGGTGTCTGTGTGTGTGTGTGTGTGTGTGTGTGTGTGTGTGTGTGTGTGTGTGTGTGTGTGTGTGTGTGTGTGTGTGTGCATGTGTGTGTGTGTGTGTGTGTGTGTGTGTGTGTGTGTGTGCATGTGTGTGTGTGTGTGTGTGTGTGTGTGTGTGTGTGTGTGTGTGTGTGTGTGTGTGTGTGTGTGTGTGTGTGTGTGTGTGTGTGTGTGTGTGTGTGTGTGTGTGTGTGTGTGTGTGTGTGTGTGTGTCATATCTTGTGTGGCTGATACCATTTTGATGTGTGTACCATACATGGCAGGTGACCACCTCCTGATGCCATTACTTTATATAGTGTGGTAATGGCATCTGCCTCACATGCAGCATGTGAAACCATTGTACAGGCCATACCAGTCCTCTGTACAGACGTGTCTGGAACACCCAGATGTCTGGAACCTATTAGTGCTATGTCTGCCTTAATAATGCCCATGTATGTGATATAGTTGCCAAATAGGCCACAGTGAGTATACTGACACATATGGCAGCATCAGGTATCATACCTGACTGAAACAGCATACTGATACAATGTCTGCTACCCTCACACTTGTCCAGGCTTGTAGGTGCAATACATGAGTCCAGATGCTTCATTTTACAAGTGAATTGTTCATGTCATGGGTCACATTAAAGGTTGGGAAAGGTGTGGACTGACATATTGTGGTCTCAGTCAGTATATTTCAGAAACAAATGGCATCTTAACAGATGTGTGTATACATTTTATATCCATTGTATAGCAATAATGTTTCGCACATGTCCCTACCTCAGTTACTTTGTCCAACACATTTTGCTGGGGTCTGTCCAGACATCTTGCACTGACAGGCTGTGAGGAATGCTACAGGAATGCTACATTCTCTTCAGATTGGCCCCTGTGGTGACCACTGTGATGCAATACAATTAACCCCACCACAAGTGAGCATGCACATAAAGCAATATGGCTATTAGTCATAGTTGTGTGCATGGTAACTTACATGCCCTCCACATGCCTGGGGTATTGCCAAAGCACAACTGAACAATTCCATACCCACCAGCTTCAGGCTGCTGTCCCATATGCAGACCAGAGTGACCTATGTAGTTGTGTGATAGAGGTATTGTCAACAGATTCACATGTACCCTTGGAAAAGAATGGCTGCAGCATGCCTGCACATGTACAGTACAACACCCAATACTACACATTCTGCTGTCCTTTACTATAGATTTGCACTTCTGTGCATTAGAAATCCCCATCCACAACTGCAATCTGACCTGGCACATGCATGTAGGTACTGTACAGATACAGGTATGTCTCATACAGTAGTGTACTAATCCCCACTGGGACCTTATCTGCATGCTCCTTGTCCATTGTGTGTGTGCCATCCACCTCCAGCAAATGGGGCTTTGTACCCTGTTGCTGTACTGTGATGGGTGGCCCAAGCTTGGCAAGGAGCTCCTCATTTGGTGTCAGTGGGGGCTGTATCGCTGGGCTCCCACCTGTGGTTGTGGAGTCCCTGGCCATGGCAGCAGCCCTTTGCCAGGCATGGCGTATGAGGTTGGTGTCATGATGCTGCACCTGCTCATATGTTCATGTGTGCAGGCCCACCTAATTTACACTGTGAACAGGGTCATCCCACAGGGTGGTCCTCTCCCACAGATGTTGCTGGGATCAGCCCAACAGTACTGTGTGGTTCTGTATTATGGCTTTCATTATCAGGTTGCATCCCACTGGTGAAAAGGTCTGCCGCCGGTGATGTGACATTGGACCTGGTAGACACTAACAGGGAAACACATCACAGGACCCCACACATTTGGCAACAGTATGTCCAACACCTGCACATGTACCTTGAATACCAGTAGCCAACAATCACAACCTTACCAGTAGCCACCACTCACAATCACAGGATAACCCTGTAATCTATCAGTACACTATCAGCTTGCATTGCACTCCTGGTCCTGATGAGTCATATTGCCCGCAGTGAGGGCAAGTTGTTTGCATAATCCATCATTCCTCATTCAGGTCTGTGTAAATGGATAACATTAGCCATCTTCCATGCGGATGATGCGTGGATGGTGCTGCGGCTTGGTATGACTACAGTGTGTAATGCAGCTGGGAGCACATGCCCGAGTTTATGTAGGATGCAGGCAAGGAAGATATGATATCCCATGGATACTTACATTTGTTGCCTTTCAGTAGGCAATATGTACCTGCTCACTGGTAATGAGGGGAGAGGTGTGGATGCAGTACATATCTACCTACAGTGATGCTGAGCCGCGGGGGATGTTTGCCCTAACCCTATTGGCATCAGATTGCCTGTAGCTATGTTGTGTGTGTATGTGATCTGATTGGCCACCATTACAGGTTGGGTTGGTATGTTGCCTCGGAGATTGCTGACATATAGGAAGATGGCCTTGTGATTGTCCCTGGTGGATGTCTCCAATTTGTACTCATAATTGCCCTTACAGTAATCTATCTGTGACCTTACATGCTTGTTCAGACAATGACTGACTTGATTCCAGGTTGGTTCCTGCATCTGATTTGCCCTATACAGTCACTATAGGGACCAAGTCTGTGGTTTGTGCAATGCTGCTGTCCAGCAAAGGGGATTACTCTACGTTGGTGGAGGCAGGTGTGACAGGTAAGGTATTGCTGAGTCCATTCAGCCATGTCTGTGTTCAGTCAGTTGTCTCTAGTGGGCATGGCCACAAAGTAATAACACAGTTGGACACCTCTCAAATTTAGTCATGATAATCATGCTTACTATACTAACCATGGCTGTGTCAGAGCAATGCAACAACCAGTAGCTGTAGAAATGTCAGCCTTTTGGGTGCACAGTAACTAAGATTACACACATGTACAACATGTACATCTGTTTTAACTGACATTTTGCATCCCATGTCTGTTTTCATGAGGTGGACACATACACTTACTCATACTGACATGTGCATAGCTAATAGTTCACATACATGTCTGTTCTATATCAGTATGGCATCCTAAATTCACACTCTTGCTGTGTAGTCATCCCTCTCAACTTGTTACAGCAGGACATCTGTGGGATGCCATGCATACATGGGTGCAATGGGACAAAATCAGTGACAGTGTCTCAATATTGCTGCATCATACTTGAGTCACTCAGTAGCACAATAGCCTTTGCACTGACAGGCATCCCCTGGAGGATGTCCAACAGTCATATGGCAGAAAGAAAGAGGAAAGGCTAGGAGGGTGGTATTGGGGGTAAGAATTGTTAATGTTGGCAGTATGACTGGTATAGGGACCTGACTAGATGATATAATGACCAGGGGATGGTTGATATATTGTGTGTGTGCATCAGACCACATGGAAGGGGATCATGGCTGGGTGTATGGTAGGCAGGTCACAATTGTGCTATCAAGGTGTGGACTGGAGGTGGAAGGAGGTACGTCTTCTGCTGAAAGAACAGTATGCCAATAGCAGTTTTGGAGGATGACATAAGTGTCAGATAGAGTGATGTTTCTGAAGTTGTAAGCTGATAGTGTAATGATGACTGTTGTTAGCGAATATGCTATGCAAGTTTGTTATGTGATGGATGAGAAAGATAAATGTGATGTCAGTTGGATGACGTGGTGATGACTGTACCCAAGGGTGACAGACTGGTCATTGCATCAGATGTCGATGGGCATGTTGATGAAGAGGACAGAGGGGATGGGAAATTGATGGGTAGGTATGGTGTTTAAAGGAGTAGAGATGGTGAGACAGTAGTATAGTTTGCAAAAAGGATGGACATGGCTGTGATGAATACACACTATAACATGAGGGAGGGGCATAGGGTGACATACAAGAGTGGAGTAAGATGCACACAGGTGGAATATATCCAATGTAGGAGGACCAGTTTGAAGGAGATTGGAGGCTGTAAAGTGGTGAAAGGGGAAAGTGTATTCAGGCAGCAGAGAATGTTGGTATGTCAGATGATGTTGTTGATCAAGATGAGGAGCAGTGTGGGGGCTGCACCAAGGATCCAATGGTGTGAATTGTAAAAGTGTGCTTGTGAGGTGGAGTTCAGGGAAAAGTTGAGACAGGCACTGGGTGGCAGTGACAATCTAACACATATCTGGTTAAGTACAGCAGAGCTGGTAAGGGAGACAGCTAGACAGGTGCTTGGGGTGACATGTGGATGGAAGAAGCAGTACAAGGACACCTGTTGGTGGACTGAGGAAGTACTAGACAGTATACAGAGGCAGAGGTTGGGGAAGAAGATGTGAGATTGTCAGAGAGATGAGGAAAATAGGCAGGAGTATGAGGAGATGATGTGCATGGCAAAGAGAGAGGTGGCATGGGCATATGAAGAGTTCTAAAACAAGTTGGACACTAAGGAAGGGTGACAGGAATTGTACTGATTGGCTGGACAGATGCACTGAGCTAGGAAAGATGTGCAGCAGATAAGGGTGATATAGGATGATGAGGTATATGTACTCACAAGCAAGGAGAGTGTGTTGAGCACATGGACAGTGTACTTTGAGAGGCTGATGAATGAAGAGAATGAGACAGAGAAGGTTGGATGATGTGGGTATGGTGAATCAGGAAGTGCAATGGCTTAACAAGGAGGATGTAAGGATAGCTATGGAGAGGATGAATACTGGGAAGCCTGTGGGTCCACATTACACACCTGTGGAAGCAAGGGGTTGTTTAGGGGAAATGGCAGTGGTGTGTTAGCCAGACTGTTTACTGATATCTTGTGAAGTGTGAGGTTGCATGAGTAGTGGAGAGAAAGTCCTTGGGTACAGTGTTAAGAATGAGGTTGATGTGCAGACTTGTGATAACTACAGAGGGATAACGCTGACCAGTCACAGCATGAAGTTATGGGTAAGAGTAGTGGAAGCTAGGTTAAGCAGGGAGGTGAGGAGTACTGGTCAGCAGTATGGTTTCATGAGTGGAAAGGGCACCACTGATATGATGTTTGCTCTGAGACTGTTACTGGTGGAATACAAGGAAGGTCAGGAGTTAGTCTGTGTCTCTCTGGACTTACAGGAAGCATATGACAGGGTGCCTAGGCAGGAGTTGTGGTATTGTATGATGAAGTCATGAGTGGAAGAGATATATGTAAGAGTGGTACAGGATATGTACAAAGGTGGTGTGACAGCATTGAGGTCTGCATTAGGATTGATGGATGTGTTTAAGGTGGAGGTGGCATGACATCAGGGATCAGCTGTGAGCCCTTTCTGATTTGCAATGGTGATGGGCAGTTTGACAGACAAGATCATACGGGAGTCCCCGTTGACTATGTTGTTTGCAGATGACATTGTGTTCTGTATTGAGAGTAGGGGACAGCTTTTGTAGACCCAGGAGATGTGCACATATCCTCTACAAAGGAGAGGAATGAAGATCAGCAGCACTAGGACAGAATATCTGTGTGAAAATGAGAGGGAGGATAGTGGAATGTTGAGGATGCAAGGGGTACAGTTGGCAAAGGTGGATGTGTTCAAATGTTTGGGATCAATATTTCAGATTGATGAGGAGTATGGAGGACAGGTGAAGAAGAGAGTACAGGCAGGATGGAGAGGGTGGAGGAAAGTGTCAGAAGTGATATGTGACAGACGAGTATCAGTAAAAATAATATGTAAGGTCTACAAGAGGCTAGTGAGACCACCTATGTTACATGGGTTGGAGACAGTGGCACTGACAAAAAGGCAGGAGTCAGAGCTGCACATGTCAGAGTTACAGATGTTATGATATGCACTGGATGTGACATGGGTGCACAGGTTTAGCAATGTGTAAATGACAGGCTCAGGTCATGTTGGACGATATAAGACAATGTTGTAGAGGCAGCATTACATCAGTTTGGACATGTGCTGAGGAGGGGTGCTGAGTATATTGGGAAAAGGATGGTAAGGATGTAGCTGCCAGGTAAGAGGAAGAGAGGAAGGCCTCAGATAAGGTTTCTGGATGTGGTGAGAGAGGACATGCAGGTTTTTGGTGTGAGAGAGTAAGATTCAGAGGACAGGCAGAAATGGCTACAAATATGAGGCACACATATGGTCAGTGTGCATAATACGGGACAATTGAATGGTATGACTCAGCGTATAACATGCAGTTCAACACACACATCTGCAGCAGTACTTTACTTTGCACATGCTCTGTTTAATTGTCTTATATGTACAAGACAAAATGTGTATCATAGTTATATGCACAGGTAACATATGGATATGTACAACATCCCAGTATCTGGCCTAATCACTACAGACAGAGCCACATGCTCTGGCTATCAGTGCTGTTCAGCAGTACATCAGTACAGCAAGTCTTGTTTAGACATATGCTTTCAAGCCCCTATTTTCCATTATTATAGACCACCTACTGCATTCAATTACATACTTACGTGTTTCACATACATTTTTCTTTTTTCTGGAATTTTCACAGATATATCCTTTTTTTTTTACTCACACTACTTCAGCTTTGCACTGATGGACTGTCTATGACAGAGGTGGTTTGAATAGATGGCAGCTTGTCTTTTGTAGGTAATGCGCATGTGATGGCCTGAGCACCAACTGGTGTTCCCCAGTTGGTGATTGCATGCAGAGCAGCTGTGTAGTTATTCCAATAGCCACTGTCATGGCAACACACTCCTATAATTGAGTACTCCATCTGGGCATTGGCCCTTTCTCTTACCTGAGAGGAAGAGATCCTGGAGGTGTGTGAGCTAATAACTCTTAGAACAAGACTTGTGGGGACAAGCCAACTAAATGGTGGAGAAGATTCAAGACTTAGGGGCAGAATGTGAGTATTCTGTTATATGTTTTGATTAATGCTTGTTTAACAGGGTTTGTCTGAACATGCAACTTCTGCATGGGTTTTAGTCTGACAAAGTTATGTGTCTGCATAGCTCTCAACTGTAGGGCTATCCACATAATGGCCAGAGGTTTGCCTGTTATGTTTGGTCTGTTCCCCAGACAGGTGCTGTCCTTGGCAAATCAGAAGCATACTCTGGTGATTGCAATCAGTAAATGCTAACTTCCATTTGTGTTTCAGACTATATTTCCCTCAGAAATTATATGTTACAACAAACCCTATAACACCAGCAATTTTCTCAGGGTATAACAGCAATATTTCAAGAATGGCCATGTTTTTGGGCCTCTGTCCCAAATTATGTCAGGCTTTGTATAGATGCCATACAGTAGGAGGTTGATAGTCAGGGTCTACCTTTACCATTATTTTGTTCTGTCATTCCTGCTGAGGGGAAAGGGTAGACAACATGTGGGACTCTGTACACTCAAGAGGTTGGTGTATGGACAATGCTCTCAGATGCCCTTGTAACATATTTTATATGGTGGAGAGTAACACGTGTTTAATAACTAGGCTGTTAGAACATGTGAGACATATTACTGATAAGAAAGAAGACAGTTTTAAGGCTGTACATTTTAATAATTCTCACCATGGGGATAGTAGTCATTAAAGAACATTTGTTATATACAGAATCAATTTAAATTCTTAAATGTGATACATTATCCCCTAGGGGTTAAATGAGTTGTGTAATTGGAGGCTGTGTATATACATGTAAATAAGTGTAGTGAGTTACAAGGTACTGCTTTGGACAAAAGTCTGTTTCTCAGTTTCATCAAACAGTCATAAAAGAACAACTGTTATGTACAGAATCAATGTATGTTTTTAAATGTGATACTTTATCCCCTAGAGAGCTGAATGAAGATAGTAATTGGAGGCTGTGTATTTAAATGTACTTAAGTGTTAATTATGTCTTCTAAATAAGTCAGGTCTTTATTGTAATGTATTACTTCTTGAAGACTTTGGCAAAGACATCAGAGTAAAATGAACTTGTGTGAATTACTGGCTGTTTGTATTTGTGTTTGCTATCTTCACTCATTGTAGTTGTTTTGCTAAGAGATCACTGTATATGTCTAGCCATTGTGTATGGCCTATCATGAGTTTTAGCAGTATACTGTTCACTTATTATTTGGACTGGGGGGCTGTGAGTGTCATGGGTCATTTTACATTCAGCTGTGCATGTTGCCCCAGTTATGGGTGGTCTATCAGCAGCATATATTTGTATGGGCATTTAGAGACATGTATGCATATATATATATATATATATATATATATATATATATATATATATATATATATATATATATATATATATATATATATATATACATATACACACACACACACACACACACACACACACACACACATCAGCATTTCTTGGTAATATAGCTATATATTGTTATACATATATATGCATCTCCACACATATCTATCTATCCCTCTATATATGTAAATATTTTTTTTCATGTATATATTTGTAGATAATCATTCCTCATTGCACAGTGTGTCTTTCCTGTTGTAAACTGACTGTACTACATGATATGTTGTAAAAAACATCCTGACATCTTACAGCTAAGATGGCTTAGTGGTAAATTGCTGTGACTATGGTGTATAGAATCCCCGGCTCAAGACTGAGCACAACTGATTATTTTGTTGCTGTCCAGAAGCTGGGATGCTGGATACAGAATGATGAAGACACTTTTAAGGAGTTGATAGTGTGTTTGCATGGATTTGCGCAGTGCTAAGTGGCGCTAAAACATGGTTAAACCACTAAGCATTTTAACAGTGTAGGCTTCACTTACCAGTGCACAAATATGCTTAGCAAGGGTAACTACTGGTTATCGTTCACATTTAAGCAATGTGTAAACCTGCTAAGCATAGCTCTGCCCTGGTAACCATTGCTCACATTTCAGTCTCATAAAATAGTAGAGTAATGACATCATGTAATAAGTTTATTTAATGTCCTGTACATGTGCTTTTATGTGCTCTCATTTCAGTACCAAGGGGTGTGACTATACTGTACAGGACACTTGGGTATACATGGGTAGTATCACATGTTGTTTTATTTATTTATTATACATGGGTAGTATCACATGTTATATGCATTCACACTTGCATGTTATACCAGCTACAGTACACTGGTTGATGAATATGATTCCACACATATTGTATTATGAAATTAGTACAGTTGACACTGCTTTCCCCTCTACACTTAGATTGCTTATTGTAGTACTCCAACCATGCACCTCTGCATGCAGAGCTGGGACTCTGAGTACTACGCTATCTTGTTCTTGGTGTTTCAGCTGTATGTTTTTATATATCTTCTATTGGATAGTAATATGATATTATTATATAAACTGTAGAGTACTATGTTTTTTGCCCATGTCATTGAGGACTGCTGTCATCTAGTAATGGCATACATTTCACTTTCAGACTTCTATCCTTCAGGACATTCATCCTAATGCATAAAAAGTTTGCTGTCCACTTCCTATCTGTCCTCTGTGCAGATGTGCAGATGTCAGGTATTGCTAAGGCCATACAAATATGTAGGTGCCCACATAGTTTTGTGCTGTGGGCCTGGACACTGCTGCGATTTCCAACAAATGGGACATCCTTCATGTGGGCCTTGGCCCTATCACTTGCCTGTGTGAGGGACATTACAGAGGTGGTAGGCTACAGATTCACAGACAGTAGATGGTAATACTTCACAGGGCAGGACATCTGCAGACAACACAACAACATGGGGGCTATATCTCCAGAACTGTGAACAGATTCTATGTCATCATCAGTGCTGTTATACACATGGTGGGTTGATAGGTTGACAGAGTTTGTGTGGACATGCATTTAGTGAGTGACTTCAAGTCTGACAGTGATATGTCTCTGACATACCTCTCCACTGGCATGCTGTCTACAGACTGGCCACATGTTTGCCTGTTATGTTTAGTCTGTTCCCCAGACAGTTGTCCTTGGAAAATCAGTCAGGGGTCTAGGGAATGCAGTCAGTAAATACTAAATTCCATTGGTATTACTGCTTTCATATTCCTCATAAAGGATATGTTACAACAAACCCAGTAACATCAGCAACTGTCTAAGTTTTTGACACCAATATGTCCAGTCAACTGTGTTTGTGCCTCTGTCCCCAAATAATGTCACGCTTTGTCCAGATGTCATGCACTATGAGGTTCACTCATATTTGGTAGCATTATTTCTTGCCTGCATTCCTCATACCATGCCAGTGATGTAGTAGACACACAGACATGTAACAGAACAGGGCATAGATCTCAGTCCTCAGTCTGTACATTCTGAGATGAACTGTACATTTGAGAGGTCTGTGCATGTCTGGCCATTGTTGACAGACTGTTGGGATTGTGTACACATGTCATGTATACATGTTATTTTGGCTGTGTATGGAGGGGGATAGATGTAAGTGTTATGGCTCCTTTTTTATCAGACTGTACATGCTGTTCCAGTGTCTGCTGGTCTATTGGCTGTATGCCTTTGTAGCAGCAGACTGAGACGTGTCCTGTACCATGGTCAGGATTCAGACTACACTGAGAATTGGACTACTATATGTAGGGATAGTGTATGACTGGAAAACTATTTGGTATTTCTTCACATAGTCCGTATACTCTACTGTTCACCTGACCTACCGGTATGTGACTGTGGTGGAATTGGTTTTGGGAATTGGTTGTGGGTATGCACTTTTACACTGGTGTCTGATTCTTGGTGCTGTAATATCCCTGTAGTGTCTGACATCCCAAAGGGGGATGACAACACATTCATTGACATTGAGCTTACGGCCATGGCTCTGACACCAGTCATTGGTCTCAGTGAGGTCTTTCTGTAGAATGTCAACATCACTTAAGTAGTTAATAGCTCCCAGTTTGCAATCATCTGCAAACATTATCAGCCAGAGTCCCTTCATGTTGGCATGGACTTCAGAGAAGTTGATACCAAACAGGAGAGGTCCCAGGACCAAACCTGTGGAACTCCACACATGACTGGTCAGCAGTCTGACTTGGGCTCAACTACTTTCACACCATGGGTTCTATCTGGTAGACAGTTTGCAACCCACCTACTGTTATAGGGGTTGATTCATAGCTTAGTAAGTTTATCCATGAACCCTGGGTGGGGAATGTTATCAAAGGGCTTGGACAGATTGAGGTAGGCTGTATGAACCACCTTGCCTTCATCCACAGCTCTGGCGACTGAGTCAAAGAAGTCGACCAGGTTGATTGAACAGGCATGATCTACCCTCATCAGCATTTTGTACAACTCACATGGTGTAGTGGTACATTGCTCTGACTATGTTGTATAGGGCCCTTGGTTCAGTACTTAGCATGACTGATACTTCTGTTGCAAGGCAGAACAGTTGCTGCTGGAGACAAAGGGATAAGGGCAATATTTCAAAGATGTCTGTTTTGGCCCCTTGACCCCCATTTTGGCATCTTTTAGACATATTTGTTACAGTAAGAAATTTGGGGTATGGATCTGATGTGCAACTCCAATACACACACACACACACACATACACACACACACACACATATATATATATATATATATATATATATATATATATATATATATATATATATATATATATATATAAATATGTGTGTGTGTGTGTGTGTAATATATATTCATATATATATATATATATATATATATATATATATATATATGTGTGTATGTATATCTATATATATATATTTATGTACATAGATATATCTGTATGTATTGATTTACTTTTCTATCTATACATATATATCTATACGTATATATTTCATATGTATATCTATACATATATTATGTATTTATTTGTCCATATGTATATGCATCTCCATATACATTTTTGTGTATATGTGTATATATATATATATATATATATATATATATATATATATATATATATATACCTACAAAACTTTACTAATTATACAGAATCTTTTCCCTACTGTTGAATGACTCTACTGAATTATATGTTTGATAAACATCACCCATACATATGGCTCAGATGGCTTAGGGGTATATTGCTGTGGCTATGGTGTGCAGGGTCTTAGGTTCAAAACTTGCAGGGGCTGATTATTTTGTTGCCGGGCAGAACAAGGGTTGATGGATACAGAGTGATTAAGGCACTTTTAAGCAGTTGTACACTGAGTCTTGCTAAGCATACATATTTTAGCAATGCTAACTTTAGCTAAGCACAGCTGATCTCAGTTTTGCATTGCTCAGCTGTTATTTTATGGACTATCATTATTATTATTACTTATTATGATTATTATTATTAATATTTTTATTATCATTTTGTGTACTTTCATTACATTACATTCTTTTGTGGCTATACTGTCTGGGACACTTGTGTTTATGTTTGGGTTTCACATCTGTCCTACACTGACACCTTACATTTGGACTTGCTACACTGCCCTGGTCAACAAATGTGTAATATTCACTACTATTTATAAAAAAATATATATTAGCCATGTTTCAGATATGAAAATGAATAGACAGCTTTGGGGCTCAAACCATGACTGACTGCATTTTAAGCGAATGTTCTAACCACTACACTATTCCCCTTTTACTGTTTTGGGTGTATGCTTCTATTTAACTCCTTTAGATGTTAAACTCTGCTATGCATAGATGTGCAATGTGCACACCTGCTCAGCTATGCTTAAACTTTATTGGGAACAAAAAAAAATATTTAACTTTGTGTTCTATTTTTATTTTACTTCAAGGGTATGCACACTCCCGATATAATGGGGAGAGAAATAGGAACAGTTTTTAAATATTGCTCTGGCCAACTTAGAAAGTTGGTAGGATACCATGCTTTCCATTGCCATGTCTTTTCTGAAGGGTACGATGTCTGAAACTGCATTGTCTGTCATTAATTTTCAATTTCACTCTTAGGTTCATAGGTTCGTACTAGGCTATCTGCCCTAGGGCATTTATAAGCCTAGCCAGAGTGTGTGTGGCTTTTCCCACCCCTTAGGATGAGAATACTACACCCATTTAGGGTTTAGTTTACTGTGCCTCTGTCTAGTAGTGACACAGAGATGACCCCCGGGGTAAACCTACGATCTCCCATCCACTCGTCAAGACTTCTCTTGAATAGAGTTAGTGAGGGGCTCTGCCTAACATGGATTGGGATTCTGTTCCAGAGTGTAGGGAGCCTCTGGGTTATGAATCTGTCCCTCCAGCATGTCCTATTTGTTTCTGTGTTGAGGTTTAAGTCTCTTGCTCTCATGGCTCTGATGGATTTGGATTTTTTGAGGTGGAGCATGTCCATTAATTCAGGATTGGACATGGCCTTGTACATTAGGCACAGGTCACCTCTGAGTAGGCGGTATGCGACTGAATAAAGCTGGAGTTTTTTCAGTCGGGCAGCATATGACATATGTTTAAGACCCTTTATCCTCTTAGTGAGGAACTTTTGGGGTCTTTCCAACTGCTCCAGGTGTCGGGTAAGATACATCCCAAATGGGGCATTGTATTCAATCATTGGCCTAATAAGAGATGAGTACAGGGGCACAATGACCTCTCTTGATCTAGATGTGAAACCCTTCATGATAAGGTGGGCAATATAAAAGGTCTTCCTAACCACTTTGGCAATGTGAGTGTCAAATGAGAGGTTACTGTCAACCTGGGTCCCTAGGTCCCTGATTACCTCTTCCGTACTTAATGGATTACCACCTATGTGGTAATTTGTGGGTACCTTGTTTTTCCCAAAGGGTATGACTATACATTTTTTGGCGTTAAGCTTAAGGCCATGGCTCTGGCACCAATTATCCATTTCTATGAGTCCTCTCTGAAGGATGTTTGTGTCCGCTGGAGTATCAATTATGGTGCCCAGTTTGCAGTCATCTGCAAACTTTGTCAGCCACAATCCTCCTATGTTTGCCTGTACTTCAGAAAAATAAATGCCAAACAAGAGGGGTCCCAGGACTGAGCCCTGTGGGACACCACTTGTGACTGGCTTAGAGTCTGACATAGCTCCAGCAACTCTGACCCTGTGGGTTCTGTCCTTGAGCCAGTTTGCAACCCATCTCGTGACATATGGGTTTACATTTAAGCTGGTGAGTTTGTCTATGATGCCCGAGTGTGGTATTGTGTCAAAGGCTTTTGCAAGGTCAAGGTAGGCTGTGTGAACTGCCTTACCTTCATCAATGGCCTTAGTGATGGTTTCAAAAAAGTCGACCAAGTTCAAAAGGCAGGATCTGCCCTTGACAAAGCCAAATTGGGTAGGATCCAATGTTTGTAGGTCGCCAATGTCTTTGTTTATGAGTTCCATAATGATCCTCTCCATAGCTTTGCAGACCAGGCTCGTCAAGCTTATGGGTCGGTAATTTCCAGGGTCCGTAGAAACACCGCCTTTGTGAAGTGGGACCACTGTTGCCATACGCCACTCTTTGGGTACGTATCCTGTAGTAAGGCTAAAATTAAACAGCAGCCTTATGTTTGAGTTTAGTTCCTCTTGGAGTTCATGTAGCACACAGCCCGGGACACCGTCCGGTCCCATTGATGCTGTGTTTTTAGCTTTAGAGAGGGCGGCTCTCACCTGGGCATCTGAGATGTTAGGGAGGCTACACTCTGCTGGGATAGTTATTTCTCCGTTTGGGGGGGAGGGGGAGGAGAAATTTGCACTGAACCTATCTGCCAGAATGTTGGCAATGTCAGTGGGCTCAGTGTATTTATTGTCATTTTGGACTAACTCTGAGCATATCTGGGAGTTTCCTCCCAGGTGTCTAACATAGCTAAAGAAGGCCTTGTGATTGTCTTTTGTGTCTTTTGCGATTTTTCTTTCAAAGTTGGCCTTGGATGATTTTATGAGTGATCGTAGTTTTTTGCTAGTACTGATCAGAGATGCCTTCCCATTTAGGGATTTTGCTCTGTCATGTAGTAGCTTCCTCCTTCTGTTGTAAAGTTTGTTTATGGCTGGGGTCCACCAGACCGGGTGCCTGCCTTTGAGGCAATGGGTCTTGGTTTTATTTGGGATTGCATGATCCATGCATTCTTGAAGGTGCCCGTAGAAGGCATTTGCGAAGGATTCAGCAGTGTGGGTTGTGGTTTCCACTGGCCCAGGGACCTTAAAGGATACCACTTCAGTCTTAAGAAGTGTGAAGTTGGCTTTTGAGAAGTTCTTCACTGTGGTCTTTTGTGCAGGGGGTGGGGGCGGGATGTGGATTTCCAGTGAGATTAATTTATGGTCTGATCTTACCAATGAGGGATATACTTCCGGTGTGGAGCATTTCGTCCCAATGTTTGTGATGATCAGGTCTAGTATATTGTCTCCTCTTGTGGGAATGGTGACTAGCTGTTCCATCGCATTTGAGTTTATGAATTCTAGGAACCTTTGGGCTATGGTGTTTGGGCTTGAGTAATGTTCCCAGTCTATGTTTGGGTAGTTGAAGTCTCCCAATATGATGGTATTTGGAGAGACATTCATACTCTCCTGTGTCTTCAGGAAGGCTGTGTGAGTTTCCTGAGTTTGAGAGGGTGGTCTGTAGCGTGCTACAAATTGTAAGGCAGTTTTGCCTATGGTTAGTTGCACCTGGATGGTCTCCGATGCTTCGTGCATTGCCACTAACCTGGAGGTGTGGGTATCTTTGATGAATATGGATACTCCCCCTCCTTTTTTGGTTCGGTCCAAGTTTTGGGGCCGGAAAGCATGATATGAGGTAAAACCTGATAGTGCTGGGGTGCTCTCAGGAGCCTTGAACCAGGTTTCAGTCACTGCACAGACATCGATGTTCTCCATACTGAGGAGGGCTTCGAGGGCATGCATCTTGAGGTTTAGACTTCTGGCATTGAGCAGCATTACCCTTATTTTTTTCCACTTGTGTTTTCTAGGGAGGTAGGTTTGTCATTTGAGCCTTGCCTAAAAAAGGCACTATGGGGGTGGCAAGAGCCTTGGCCAATATCCAGAAGCCCAGGGGTGACAGGTGCAAGCCATCCCTTACGAAGCAGCGTGGCTTGTCGAGCATGTCATCCCAAGCAGACAGACATTGGATCCCCTTTGAATGACACCAGTAATTAAGCCAATTGTTAAAACTGATCATTTTGTCTTTGTACTGTGGCATCATTCTTGGTGAGCGTAAGATGCTGCCCAGGGTCAGGGTCATACCGGCCTGGGCTACATAGTCAGAAAGCTCCTCTATGTCTCTTTTCATGTAGTCCAGGGAGGTACGTCTCAGGTCGTTCACACCGGCATGTACAATGACTGAGTCATATTTGTACTTGCTGTGGAGTGACCTGAGTGCTTGTGTTATGTGGCGGATTCTAGCTCCCAACAGGCAGCTTACTGTGACCTTGTCCTTGTTCAGTCTGGTGAGCAGGACATCAGTGTGTCTGACTATGGAGTCACCTATTACAAGTGTGTCTGGCATGTTGTTTGGCCTTAAGGGCTGTGACTGTTTAGCACACTGACTTTGTGAACTATGTGTTGCATGTGCTATGTCTGTTGTTTTGGTAGATTTTTAATCAGCGCCTCCGAGTATGTTTTTGTGTGTTTATGTGTTTGGTTTGCAGTTGTGATATTTCTATGTGAGACTGGGTTTGTGGTGTGCGTGGTTACCTTCTCCTCCTGCCTGGTCTTGCCAGTACTGAATTGAGAGAGCTCAGCCTCCAGTTTGGCTATATAGTTGCATCTCACGCATATATTTGTATTTGTTGGGAGGAGGAGAGGGTTGTCTGTGTACAGGAGGCAATTGTAACATTGCCTCAAGATTCCCAGGTTCACCAGCTGAACAGGAGAGGATGCCAGCAACTGACCCTTCAACATGCTAGAATAGTGAAAAAGATTGCTGTGTAACTGAGTCAGAAAGGATCTATAGGGAAATGGGTACTCAATGGAATTTAGGTGAAAGAAGTACTTTCTTTTGTTTAAGAGTGCTTTAGCTGTATAAAAAGTGCTTTAGGAGCAAGTGCTGAGCTTTTCAGTTAGAGAATAGGCTGTTTAGATTGCAAGTAGAGCAGTTCTCAGGGAAAAATTGAAGAGTAGACTTTACGGAGCCAGAAATAGTTTAAACTTGATTAACCGGCACTGCCCTATGCTGCTCTATGAGCAACTTTGTGCTAAAACGCGCTAAAGTGCGCAAAAGTGGGCTTTATAGCAGGGGGTTGAAAAGAGCCAGGAATTGACCCAAAATGGCCAATAAACTACAAGTTGCTGGGCTGGAACCAATCCTCTAGGGACAAATAGGTTGCTCAGTGCTCCCCACTCCCACTGGTGAACAAAGAAGCTTCCTCTTATCCAAATAAGGATATGGATAGCACAGGAACTAAGACAAAGCCCAGAGATCAGCAAAATCTGAAGACTGGACTATTCTAGTTCAGAAAAGCGGGAAAACAAGGATTTTTTTGTTTTTTTTTTTTTTTTACAGAGAAAGGAGAAAAAGATCTTTAATGATTTTTCACTATTTTGCCAGCCAACCATCTCATATGCGAAGTGGACCACACGTATGAGACTAACATCTGGCATTCTGAAAATATCTATATGATTGAGGGGTATGTGTGTGCATTTGCACACATTTCCTGCTTTTGTAGCATGCAGAAGTGCCATATGGCTTTAGCAATATAGGGGTTGTGTCTCAGAAGCTGTGACACACCCCCTGTATTGTTTTCTCTTGCCGTTTTCATTTTCAGTGTCCAGGGACACTGACAATGTTATTTTTTATGTCAGTGTCTGCAGACACTAAATACTGGCATAATATTAGAGCTAAGCTCTAATATTATGCCATTACGGCTTAGAAAGTGTCATACGGCACTTTCTGAATGCAGGCGGCATGTTTAGTGTCCTCGGACATGCCCCCTGCACTCGTACATGGATCATATCCATGTAGAGAGTACAGCAGTGTGCCTTCATGAATATGCAAGGTGCACTGCTGCTCTACATAGACACAGAACACTCCATGCAAGAGTAGCTTATTCTTGCACGGAGTGTTCATAAATCCTGGGGAATATGTATATCAGTAATACATTTTGTCTGTGGGTGGCTAGTTGTTAGATAGTAGATGTCATACAGCACATATCAGTAGAGACAATCTCTGGGATTCAATAAGCCAAAAACTCTGTGCAGGAATAGTGTAGCCATTCCTGCACAGAATATGGTGCCGAGCGATCCAGTAAACATGCCTGGGGACATGCATGAGCCTGGCAAAGCTATTCCACCATGGACACGACTGCATTATACTAATAGGTTCATAGGTTCATAGGTTCATACTGGGCTATCTGCCCTAGGGCATTTATAAGCCTAGCCAGAGTGTGTGTGGCTTTCACCACCCCTTAGGATGAGAATACTATACCCATTAGTTTGCTGTGCCTCTGTCCAGCAGTGATACAGAGATGATTCCGGGGATAAACCTACGATCTCCCATCCACTTGTCAAGATTTCTCTTGAACAGAGTCAGTGAGGGGCTCTGCCTCACATGGACTGGGATTCTGTTCCATAGTGTAGGGAGTCTCTGGGTGATGAATCTGTCCCTCCAGCACGTCCTATTTATATCCGTGTTGAGGTTTAAGTCTCTTGCTCTCGTGGCTCTGGTGGATTTGGATTTTTTGAGGTGGAGCATGTCCATTAATTCCGGGTTGGACATGGCCTTGTATGTCAGGCACAGATCACCTCTGAGCAGACGGTATGCGACTGAATAGAGCTGGAGTTTCTTCAGTCGGGCATCGTATGACATATGTTTGAGCCCCTTTATCCTTTTGGTGAGGAACTTTTGGGGTCTTTCCAACTGCTGCAGGTGTCGGGTAAGGTACATTCGAATGGGGCGTTGTACTCAATCATTGGTCTGATAAGTGAAGAGTACAGGGGTACAGTGACCTCTCCTGATCTGGATGTGAATCCCTTCATGATCAGGTAGGCAATGTAGAAGGTCTTCCTAACCACTTTGGCAATGTGAGTGTCAAAAGAAAGGTTACTGTCAACTTGGGTACCCAGGTCCCTGATAACTTCTTCCATGTTTAATGGATTACCACCTATGTGGTAATTAGGGGTTACCTTGTTTTTCCCAAAGGGTATGACTATACATTTTTTGGCATTTAGCTTAAGGCCATGGCTCTGGCACCAGTTATCCATTTCTATGAGACCTTTCTGGAGGATGTCTGTGTCTGATGGAGTGTCAATTATGGTGCCCAGTTTGCAGTCATCTGCAAATTTTGTCAGCCACAATCCCCCTATGTTTGCCTGCACTTCAGAAAAATAAATGCCGAACAAGAGGGGGCCCAGGACTGAGCCCTGTGGGACACGGCCGGTGACGGGCTTAGAGTCTGACATGGCACCAGCAACTCTAACCCTGTGTGTTCTGTCCTTGAGCCAGTTTGCAACCCATCTTGTGACATATGGGTTTACATCTAAGCTGGTGAGCTTTTCTATGATGCCCGAGTGGGGTATTGTGTCGAATGCTTTTGCTAGGTCAAGGTAGGCTGTGTAAACTGCCTTACCCTCATCAATGGCCTTAGTGACTGTTTCGAAAAAGTCGACCAAGTTCAAGAGGCAGGATCTGCCCTTGACAAAGCCAAATTGGGTAGGATCCAGTGTCTGTAGGTCCCCAATGTCTTTATTTATGAGTTCCATTATGATCCTCTCCATAGCTTTGCAGACAAGGCTCGTCAAGCTTATGGGGCGGTAATTTCCAGGGTCCGTAGAAGCACCGGCTTTGTGGAGTGGGACCACAATTGCCGTACGCCATTCTTTGGGTACGTATCCTGTAGTAAGGCTAAGATTAAACAGCAGCCTTATGTGTGGGTTTAGTTCCTCATTGAGTTTGTGTAGCACACAGCCGGGGACACCGTCCGGTCCCATTGATGCAGTGTTTTTTGCTTTAGAGAGCAGCTCTCACCTGGGCATCTGAGATGTTTGGGAGGCTAGACTCTGGTGGGATAGATATTTCTCCTTTGGGGAGGAGGGAGAAATTTGCACTGAACCTGTCTGCCAGTATGTTGGCAATGTCTGTGGGTTCAGTGATTTTTATCATTTTGGACTAATTCTGAGCATATCTGGGAGTTTCCACCCAGGTTTCTAACATAGCTAAAGAAGGCTTTATGATTGTCTTTTGTGTCATTAGCGATTTTTCTCTCAAAGTTGGCCTTGGATGATTTTATGAGTGATCGTAGTTTTTTGCTAGTATTGATCAGAGATGCCTTCCCATTTAGGGATTTTGCTCTGTCATGTAGTAGCTTTCTCCTCTTGTTGTAGAGTTTGTTTATGGCTGGAGTCCACCAGACCGGGCGCCTGCCTTTGGTGGAAAAGGTCTTGATTTTATTAGGGATTGCTTGATCCATACATTCCTGGAGGTGCTCGTAGAAGGCATTTGTAAGGGTTTCAGCAGCGTGGGTTGTCGTTTCCACTGGCTCGGGGGCATTGAAGGATACCACTCCAGTCTTAAGAAGTGTGAAGTTTGCTTTTGAGAAGTTCTTCACTGTGGTCTTTTTTGCTGGGGTTGGGGGCGGGATGTGGATCTCCAGTGAGATTAATTTATGGTCTGATCTCATCAATGAGGGATGTACTTCCGGTGTGGAGCATTTTGTCCCCATGTTTGTGATGATCAGGTCTAGTATATTTTCTCCTCTTGTGGGAATGGTGACTAGTTGTTCCATAGCATTTGAGTTTATGAACTCAAGGAACCTTTGGGCTAGGGTGTTGGGGCTTGAGTAATGTTCCCAGTCTATGTTTGGGTAGTTGAAGTCACCCAATATGATGGTGTTTGGAGAGACATTTATACTCTCCAGTGTCTTCAGGAAGGCTGTGTGGGTTTCCTGAGTTTGAGAAGGTGGTCTGTAGCATGTTACAAATTGTAGGGCAGTTTTACCTATGGTTAATTGCACCTGGATGGTCTCCGATGCTTCGTGCGTTGCCACTAACCTGGAGGTGTGGGTATCCTTTATGAATATGGATACTCCCCCTCCTTTTGTAGTTTGGTCCGGATTTTGGGGCCGGAACGCATGATATGAGCTATAACCTGATAGTGCTGGGGTGCTCTCAGGAGCCTTGAACCAGGTTTCAGTCACAGCACAAACATCGATGTTCTCCATACTGAGGAGGGCTTCAAGGGCATGCATCTTGAGGTTTAGACTTCTGGCATTGAGCAGTATTACCCTTAGTTTTTCCATTTTTGTTTTCTAGGGCGGTAGGTTTATCATTTGAGCCTTGCCTAAAAAGGCACTATGGGGTGGCAAGAGCCTTTGCCAATATCCGGAAGCCCAGGGTGACAGGTGCAAGCCGTCCCTTGCGGCAGCGTGACTTGTCAAGCATGTCATCCCAGGCAGACAGACATTGGATCCCCTTAGAATGACACCAGTAATTAAGCCAATTATTAAAGCTGATCATTTTGTCTCTGTATTGTGGCATCATTCTTGGTGAGGGTAGGATACTGCTCAGGGTCAGGGTCATACCGGCCTGGGCTACATAATCTGAGAGCTCCTCTATGTCTCTTTTCATGTAGTCCAGGGAGGTACGTCTCAGGTCGTTCACACCGGCATGGACAATGACTGAGTCATACTTGTACTTGCTGTGGAGTGACCTGAGTGCTTGTGTTATGTGGCAGATTCTAGCGCCTGACAGGCAGCTAACTGTGATCTTTTCCTTGTTCAGTCTGGTGAGTGGGATGTCAGTGTGTCTGACTATGGAGTCACCTATAACAAGTGTGTCTGGCATTGTGTTTGGCCTTAAGGGCTGTGACTGTTTAGCACACTGACTTTGAGAACTATGTGTTGCATGTCTTATGTCTTGAGGTGGCAGTTGCTTGGGTGTCTGCTTTGGAGGCCTCTGCAGTTTTGGTAGATTTTTGATCAGTGCCTCCGAGTATGTCTTTGTGTGTTTATGTGTTTGTTTTGCAGTTGTGATAGTTCTATGTGAAACTGGGTTTGTGGTGTGCGTGGTTTCCTTTTCCTCCTGTCTGGTCTTGCCAGTCCTGAGTTGAGAGAGCTCAGCCTCCAGTTTGGCTATATAGTTGCATCTCTCACATGTATTTGTGTTTTGTGGGAGAAGGAGTGGGTTGTCTGTGTACATGAGGCAATTGTAACATTGCCTCAAGATGCCCAGATTCACCAGCTGAACAGGAGAGGACGCTAGCAACTGATCCTTCGACATGCTAGAAAAAGTGAAAAAGTTTGCTGTGTAACTGAGTCAGAAGGGATCTATAGGGAAATGGGTACTCAAGGGGATTCTAGGCTAATGTAGTACTTTGTTTAGTATACAAGTACTTTACCTATATAAAAATGCTTTAGGAGCAAGTGCTGAGCTATTTAGATAGAGAATAGACTGTTTAGATTGCAAGTAGAGAAGTTCTAAGGGAAAAATTGAAGAGCAGACTTTACGGAGCCAGAAATAGTTTAACCTTGTTTAACCGGGCGCTGCCCGATGGTGCTCTATGGGCAACTCTGCTAAATCACGCTAAAGCGGGCTTTATAGCAGGGGTTGAAAAGACCTAGGAATTGACCCAAAATGGCCAATAGACTACAAGTTTCTGGCTGGAACCACTGCTCTAGGGACAAATAGGCTGCTCAGTGCTCCCCACTCCCACTGGTGAACAAAGAAGCTTCCCTTTATCCAAATAAGGATATGGAATAGCACAGGAACCAAGCCAAAGCCCAGAGATCAGCAAACTCTGAAGACTGGACTATTCTAGTTCAGTAAGGTGGGAAAACAAGATTTTTTTTTTTTTTTTTTTTTTTTTACAGAAAACAGAGGAAAACAGACAGTAAATGCTATAAATGCTTTTAAACGGCTAGCGCACTTGAGTGTGTTAGCCTACAGGTAAAATTAAGCAACAAATAACTTTTTAAAAGTGCAAAACAGTTAATCAACACAAAAACAGTTTAAATAGAATGCAGAGCTGTATAAACAGGCGAAAATGCAGTTGCTAAGCAGTAAATAATCAAAAGCCAGAAAAAATACTTAAATCAGGAAAAGTCACTCTTTTGCTCTCTGCTGCTTGTAGAACTCTGCAGGACACCAGGAGGAGCTGTGCTGAGTTGAATACAAGCGAAAAAGTGCGCTAAAGCGGGCTTTATTACAGGGGGCTGAAAAGAGCTAGGAATTGACCCAAAATGGCCAATAGACTACAAGTTTCTGGCTGGAACCACTCCTCTAGGGACAAACAGGCGCTCAGTGCTCCCCACTCCCACTGGTGAACAAAGACGCTTCCTTTTATCCAAATAAGGATATGGAATAGCACAGGAACCAAGACAAAGCCCAGAGATCAGCAAACTCTGAAGACTGGACTATTCTAGTTCAGTAAGGTGGGAAAACAAGATTTTTTTTTTGTTTTTTTCTTTTTTGCAGAAAACAGAAGAAAAACAGACAGTAAATGCTATAAATGCTTTTAAATGGCTAGCGACTTGAGTGTGTTAGCCTACAAGTAAAATTAAGCAACAAATAACTTTTTAAAAGTGCAAAACAGTTAATCAACACAAAAACAGTTTAAATAGAATGCAGAGCTTTATAAAGAGGTTAAAAAGCAGTCGCTAAGCAGTAAATAATCAAAAGCCAGAAAAAAATACTTAAATCGAAAAAGTCACTCTTTTGCTCTGCTGCTTGTAGTACTCTGCAGACACCACGAGGAGCTGTGCTGAGTTGAATACAAACACAAAAGCCAGCTAAAGCGGTCTTTATAACAGGGGGTTAGAAAGAGCTAGGAAATGGCCCAAAACGGTCAATAAACTACAAGTTTCTGGCTGGAAACCACTCCTCTAGGGACAAATAGGCCGCTCAGTGCTCCCCACTCCCACTGGTGAAAAAAGACGCTTCCTTTTATCCAAATATGGATATGGAATAGCACAGGAACCAAGACAAAGCCCAGAGATCAGCAAACTCTGAAGACTGGACTATTCTAGTTCAGTAAAGGCGGAAAACAAGATTTTTTTTTTTTCTTTCTTTTTGCAGAAAACAGAGGAAAAACAGACAGTAAATGCTATAAATGCTTTTAAGCGGCTAAGCGCTTGAGTGTGTTAGCCTACAGGTAAAATTAAGCAACAACTAACTTTTAAAAGTGCAAAACAGTTAATCAACACAAAAACAGTTTAAATAGAATGCAGAGCTGTATAAACAGGCTAAAATGCAGTCGCTAAGCAGTAAATAATCAAAAAAACAGAAAAAATACTTAAATCAGTTATAGCAAATACAGTTATAACAAATGCTCTGAAATATACTGTATATTTCCAAAATGTTTGAGAAGGACAGTCAGAACACAAGAAGGTTCAGGCGAAAGAGAAAAAAAAAAGTTTTGTTTTACTTTTTGAAAGGGAAAAAGGAGGAACAGAAGGCCTTATCAAATGTTCTCTCTGTATTAAGCAGAATGAGCTAATGACACTAGACTGGGAGGTGTGTCACAGTAGGGGCGGGCAACTGCAAAGCCACCAAGTATGACAAAATAGCCTACAAGACAGCAAGCACTACAGAGACAAATGAAAGTTTTTAAACAGATAAGGATTTGTGAAGATACTGAATAGACAAAGTGCTTTATATATATTAAATTGTAAAAATAGTAATCTGTAAAAATAATCAAAAAAAATCAAGATGATACTTATATTTTGTAGCTCAGCTGCAGTCACAACTTCTCTAGTCTGCACTGTGTGCAAAAGACAGAAACTTTTTTTTTTTTTACAAGAACACAAAAGAACCAGCCCCCACTAGCCAAGAGATAATTACACAGAGGAGATGTTTCAGTTTACACAATAGCCTACCAGACAGCAAGCACTAGAGACAAATGAAAGTTTTTAAACAGATAAGGATTTGTGAAGATACTGAATAGACAAAGTGCTTTATATATATTAAATTGTAAAAACAGTAATCTGTAAAAATAATCAATGACCTCATTTGCTGTTGAAAATCATGCAAATTAGTTCAATTAGTGATCCAGTAAGCAGAGAGGCATCCTTGGCAGAATAGTATAGTAGGCAGAAATGTATTAGGCTACTAACCGAATACATTTCTGCAAAAATCAAAATGGAGGCATAACATCTCAAACAAGAGCATGTATTCTAATTCTTAGGCATCCCAATGGCCAAATATATGGCCATTGGCATGCAAAAGTGTTGCAAAATTATAAAAATATATATATATATTTTGGCCGATCTCGGCCATTTAAGTATAGGGCAGTGGCGCGCAAACAGGGTCATGCTGAAAATAAAAAAACTGTGATAAGGCAATTTTAAGTGAAATTCACATTTTGCCATTATAGTCAATGGCATTCAGAATCAAAACAATACCAGAGAACAGTGGTTGATAAGGGGAAAGGCTCTGGGGAAGTACAGTAACTAGTGTCTAAGGCAGTGTAGTGTGCTAATGAGAGAAATTTACTGAATCACAGAAATAAGCAAAGTGCCAAACTGCACCTAACTGTGTAGGTGCTATAATGCAGTGGTGTAAGCAGGAAGAGCAGCAGACATGAAAAGGGGATGTGTCATGCTAAGCAAAGGGGTGTGTCTGAAGCTGTGTTGACTTATTCCATGAAATGAAGAGTATGTTCATGTCCAGGGGAAGTCCATTTCTCATTGTTTAACTTAGCTTAATGGGTTTGCATGGCGTGCACTGGGTCTAAAACAAAAAAAAAAAAAAAAAAAAAAAAACAGAAACAACAAGACTGTTTACATTTGGGCACCGGGTTTGTGCTGCGTGCCTCAGGGTTTAAAAAGGGTGGAAATGGGAAGGGAAAAAAGTAAAAGAAAAGGGAATTAGCAGAATACAAGCAATTAAGTACAAGTAACATAGCTGGTAGGTGGAATGCATCATAGTTAGCCAATCATACGGGCAGCATCTGCAGCACAGCAGTATAAACTATGCAAATACCTTACAGTCTGTTTTTTCCCACAAACTCTGCACTATTGGTGTACACACGTGGGGGAATTTTAACCGATAACATGTTAGGGGCTTCCATTGCTTTGATCCATCAGTATGTGCTAGAGGCTGAGGGCGATGAGGAAGATAATGTTGACAACTGCCACAGACTAAGGAGGAGGAGAAGAGTGTTCAGACCCAGGGCAACTTACCAGGGTCTACATGATCTGGAGATAGTAGAGTACTACAGGGTGGACAGAGACATACTACAGCAAATCATCAAGCTGTGCCTGCCTCAACTCAGACCCACAGCCAACAGAGGGGAATCCATCCCAGTGGATACCAAGGTATGTGTAGCCTTAAGAATACTAGCTACAGGTACTTTCCAAAGACCTACTGTGGATATTGTGGGGGTCTCACAGGCATCCACATCCAGGGTACTCTACCATTTCCTGGATGCCATCCTATCACATGCTGGTGAGCACATTTATTTACCCAACACCCGTGAGGAGAGGACCAGCAGTATGCGTCTCTTCCACCATGTAGCAGAATACCTGGAGGTACTGGGTGCAATAGACTGCATGCACATCCACATCAAAGCACCATCCTGTGAACAGGGTAGGGTCTACATAAACCACAAGTGCTTCCCATCCATCAACTGCCAGGTCATGTGCAATGCTCAGAGCATTATTATGAATGTGTGTGCTGGCAGCCCTGGAAGCTATCACAACTCCCGCATGTAGCATTCATCACAGCTGTACCAGGCATTTGCCAGTGGGGACATCCCATATGGCCATCTGGTGAAGGATGCTGGCTATGCACTGGAGCTGTGGATGATGACACCCATCAGAAATGCACACATGCCCACTCAAGAATGCCATAATGAGGCACACGCACAAACTAGGATCATTAAAGAGCATGTGTTTGGAATGCTCAAGTCACGGTTCCAATGCCTTGACATATCTGGTGGAGCCTTGCAGTACTCTTCAGCCACATGTGCATACATGTTCATAGTATGTGCCGTGCTACACAATATGATCCTGTGGAAACAGCTGCAGCAGGAAAAGCATGGAGAAGGGCCACACAGCCCCCCACCATTGCCAAAGTCCCCACAGGCAGAGGGACTCAGAAGAGGAAGCCCCTGAGTCTGCTCCGGTAGGCAGACAGAGGCATGCCCAATATGCCCATCCCTTTGTGAAGAGGCAATGCATAGCACACACACTGACACTGTAGGGACCCAAGGACTGACACCTCTCTCTGACTCTCACACACAGTAAAATGGATGACACACACATCACATTACCTGTAACTTACCATGTATAGACAGTGTACGGCATGCACCCAACATAGGCAGCCCTCAAACACCATCCTCACAACTGCCGCAGACACAAGGTAATTCAGTCTTCTTAACAATAAATGAATGGATTAGTATGTTTTGGTAGCATATCTGTGGTAATGCTGTATGCATGCAAGGGAATGGGGTGGCCTACTGGGATAGCAGCAGACAACTAACAGCTATATGGGACACCAGGGAATGTCTGTACAATACTGGCTTCCTCACACTATGCAGTCTCATTTAAGGTGACAAATCACACTGTGGTATATGTGGGGGCCAATTATGGAGGGGTCATAGGTCACACACATGGATGTCACTATGGGGATCCCATACTCAATCCCAGACTCACACAGCAAGTCAGCTGAAGAAGACCATAAAGGAATGTCTAGCGAAGGCACACAAATGGTGACAATGATGGAATACCCCCCATACAGACTTATACAGTGATATCACAGCAGGACTTGCATTTGTAGTAAGTCTCTGAAGGGTCAGAAGTTTGAAACTCATTTGTATGGCATTACAATCTAACCTGTGGTCTGTAGTGATATGCCCTTATTCTCCAAGACAAGGCACAATACTATGCTAAATGGAACCAAAATGTAAAGCCAATATCAGCACAGTCTGTGAAAATGGGTACTGTTGACAGGTGTGCCCCCCACACCCATATTCACATAGAAATACAGTAGCATGTACGTTTGTAGAGTAATAGCAGCCAAGCACACATTGCCAGGGCTGTCCCAATCAACATGGATAACTTGTTGCATGTCCACAATATGCAGGGGTCAATGAGCTATGCATATGTGTGTGTGGAATACTGTCATGATATGGCCAGAAACTTCTCAATGTTGTTGTGTCCTAGTGGCTCAGGTACAGTACTGTTGGAGACAGGGACATGTTCCACGAAATGCAGTGCCAACTATTTTGCATGTCAGCTACACCTATGGTGGGAGTAGTACACACTGTTCAGATGTAATATCCATTACTGCTGGGAAGCTGGACAGGTCACGTACAGGGGGCCAAACATATGAACAGTACACAGGTTGGACTAACCTACATAGTGCATACCATACCTCTCAACTGTACAGACCTCTCACAGAATGAACACAAGTATGCATCATATTTATGGTGTCTTTAGTCAGAAATAGTGGTTGTCTGGTAAATCACTGGCAAACCATGAAGGTCTAAAGTCAGAAAATATTGACAGATTGTAGTGTCTCAGACTTCATACCCTATAGAAAAATACATGCTAATGCAAAATCTGTTATTGTATCACCCTTCCAGGTTTGTAAGGCCAAAAGTTACAATGGTCCGTATATATAGGCCTTTGTCTCCCAATTACTCATGGCCTTGTCCAGATGTCTGGTTCACATATGTAGAGAGGTATGGTATCTAGTTGCACAGCAGTGCATTCTGTCACTTACCATTGTCACCCCTGAGGATGTCCACTGCCTGGCAGCCTGGGAACATATGAGTGACAGAATGCACTGCCTTGCTACAAATGGCCTGCATCAGTCTCACATGGCTTACAGGCCTCTGGCAAAGGCCCATGCCTCACCCATAGTGCCTTTGTAGGGAATGTCATGGGGTCCATACTGCCGACATAATACAGTCAACAAAATGCAAATTTAAGGCCATGCTGCTAAATGCTAGTAGCATACCTCTCAACTTTTTAGAGGATGAAATCTGGACAAAGCCATACATAATGGTGGGATAAAGGCCCAAATATAGGGACACATTTGAAATATTGCTCTCATGATGTTAGAAAGTTGATAGAATAACAGAGGAGGTGAGTAGTAGCATGGATGTCATGAAGGGTGTGGAGTCTGAAACTCTAATGTTTTGTCAGTATTCCCTGACTGCAATGTTGAGTAATTTGCAACAAATGTGCTAGAAAACAAAAATGTTAAGGGAAACCGACCACATATATGAGGCATGAATCTGAATAAACTGTTGGAATCTGTACAGCTGACAGGTATGGCCACACCAGGATATGACCTTCCAGGTGAGAAGAATACTGCACAACCAGGAGATCCACAGCCAGCATATCACTAAGGTGCCAGACCTTTTACACAGCTTCATCAGTCATTCAGCTGCAGGCACACCTCCCAAATGGCCACATTATGCAAGAATGACTAGCCTATACCTCATAATATAGGTCTGTGCATCATCCATCTTGTATTTCTCTGGTAAATAACTATGATGATCCAATTATATATGTCAGTAGATAATGACACAATACAGTACAGTGTCAAACATTACATATGTCAGAAAATATCTGCTAAAACAAACACTGTAACTCAAGCAACTCATACATTGATAAGAGCAATAGTTACAGTACACACCTATGTTTGGCCCATTGTTTCCCCATATTGGCAGCCTATCTCTAGATATCATGCACAAGCAGGTTGCAAGGTATGGCTGTAGCACACAACACCTTGGACTGGAGTACAACTATCCCTGGAATGGATTCCCACACTTACCATAGAAGGTCATACTGAGCATGCTCCTACACTTAGAGAAGTGTAGTCCATGTCTGAAACTACATCAGACTATTATATCTCTGTATTGTGCAGATGTCTCTGCATACACACAGCTATGTAAACCTAACTGTCCACACACACAACCATCAGACAGGATTACCCACAGGCAAGCGTAGGTGGCACATATGTGGTATATCTGCATCTATTGTGTGTGATACACACAGATATATATGGGCAGCATATTACAATATGTCAAGCATACACACACATAGACATGGGGAAGAGAGGGACAGACAGTGATAGAGTGAGACACACAGGGAGACACACACAAAGAGTGAGTCATACACAGGGATACCCTAAATGGCATACAATGATGTCATGCTGCAGACAGTTGCATACCCGTTATAACCACTGGCATGTGCCAGCATGAAGATGAGATTCATTGTCTGATGGTACTGAGGTGGGGGTTGGAATATCACATCACCTACCTTTGTATGTGTGTGCCTGTAAGTCTAAGTATTATGATGCCTTACCCACCCAGCACACTTCCTATTGGCCTACTTTACAACATTTGCTAATGTCATTCACCTTAGAAGTACCTTTGGACTGGCTTTGGTCCTGTAAGCTCTATAGCACATGTGATAACTGCATAACACTATCATGCAAATAACTAGAGAGGTAGGGGTTGTAATCACAGTCCCGGCATATGTAATAGTGGTTGTGGATGTGGGGTTGTGTGTCTGTGTGTATGAGTAGCTGTTTTAGTCCATTCCAAAGCACTACATTGCCCATTGCCCTAATTCACAAGATCTGATGACGTTATTCACTGTAGAAGTACTGTTGGACTGGCCTCTACCCTATAAGCTCTGTGGTGTGTGTGATAGCTGCATAACACTATAGTACAAAAACTATTTGGTTAGGGGTTGCAATCTCAGTCCTGGCAAATGTAAACGTGTGTGTGTTCATGTGTGTGTGTCTGTAGGTTAAAGATTTTGAGCCTATTCACATACAGTACACTTCCCGTTGCCCTACTTTACAAGCTCTGGTAATGTCATCCACCTTAGAAGTACCTTTGGACTGGCTTCAGTCCTGTAAGCTCTATAGCACGTGTGATATCTGCATAACACTGTAGTGCAAATAACATGTTAGGTAGGGTTTCTAATCTCAGTCCTGGAAAATGTAAAAGTGTGTGTGTGTGTGTCTGTAGGTTAAAGATTTTGAATCTGTTCATACGCAGTACACCTGCCATTGCCCTACTTTAGGAGTCCTGCTGATGTAAGTCATCTTAGAAGTACCTTTGGGCAGTCTAGAGCTCTACAAGCACTGTGGCATGTGCGATAGCTGTGTAACACTAGAATACAAATAACTAGATAGGTAGGGGTTTTAATATCAGTCTGGGTAAATGTAAAAGTGTGCATGTGTGTGTGTGTGTGTGTGTGTGTGTGTGTGTGTGTGTGTGTGTGTGTGTGTGTGTGTGTGTGTGTGTGTGCGCGTGTGTCTGTAGGTTAAAGATTTTGAGCCTGTTCACACCCAGTACACTTGCCATCATCCTACTTTAACAGTCCTGCTGATGTCAGTCACCTTAGAAGTACCTTTGGGCAGTCTAGAGCCCTACAAGCACTGTGGCATGTGCGATAGCTGTGTAACACTAGAATACAAATAACTAGATAGGTAGGGGTTTTAATATCAGTCTGGGTAAATGTAAAAGCGCGCATGTGTGTGTGTGTGTGTGTGTGTGTGTGTGTGTGTGTGTGTGTGTGTGTGTGTGTGTGTGCGTGTGTCTGTAGGTTAAAGATTTTGAGCCTGTTCACACCCAGTACACTTGCCATCACCCTACTTTAACAGTCCTGCTGATGTCAGTCACCTTAGAAGTACCTTTGGGTAGCCTGCATCCCTACAAGCTCTGTGGCATGTGTGATAATTGTGCAACACTGTATTACAAATAACTAAATAGGTAGGGGTTCTAATCTCAGTCCTGGCAAATGTAAACGTATGTGTGTTTGTGTGTGTGTGTCTGTAGATTAAAGATTTTGAGCCCGTTTATGCTGAGTACACTCCCCATTGCCCCAATTTAGCAGTCCTGCTGATGTCAGTCTCCTTAGAAGTACCTTTGGGCAGCCCACAGCCCTGCAAGCTATGTGCCCCATGTGATAATTGCGTAACACTATAGTACAAATAATGTGTTTGTGAGTGTATTTGTGTAAGTGTGCATATGTGTAGGTTGAAGTATTTTGTGGCGTCTCTCACCCAGTACATCACCCATTGCTATACTTTACAAGGGCTGGTGATGTTCCTCACCTTCGAAATTCCTTGGGACACCTTTCACCCTATAAGCTCTGTGGTGTGTGAGATAAATGCATAACATTATAGTAGCAGTAACTAGCTAGGCAGGGGTTCTAATCTCATTCCTGGCAAACATATGTCTATAAGAACAGTATCCTGTGTGTTTGTGGGTGGGGGTATGTTTGTGTGAGAACCATATCCATTGGGGGGTTTGCAATTTTTGCTGTTGTCCACCCACCGTTGGGGGATGGGTTTTGCAATCTTTTGTTCTTGCCCACCCAGTACACATCCCAATGTCCATTTTACAAGGCCCACTGTCGTAATCCACTGTAGAGGTAGCTGTAGACACTGTGCAGCCCTATAAGCTCTGTGCCACATGCAATAACAATGTAACAGTATGGAATAAATAACAAGATAGGTGGCCCTTCTAATCCATGGATAACATACCCCACTCAGGAATCATAGACAAACACTTTCAGCTAGGCATCAACCCCGATATCACTAGATGGGTTGCAAACTGGCTCACAGATAGAAACCATGGTGTGAAAGCAGCAGACTACGTGGCAGACTGCCGACCAGTCCTAAGCAAAGTCCCACAGGGTTTTGACCTGGGTCTTTTCGTGTTCAGTATCTACACCTTTGAAGTCAAGCCCAACACGAAGGGATTCTGGCTGACAATGTTTGCAGATGACTGCAAGGTGGGTGCTATTATTACCTCCCCATGTGATGTTGACATCCTGCACAAAGACCTCACTGAGACCTATGACTGGTGTCAGAACTCTGGACTTTAGCTCATTACCAGAAAATGTGCCACCATCCCCTTTGGGAACAACATGGTTCCCATGAATTATCACATTGATGGTAATCCACTGACCACTGAAATTGTTAGAAGAGAACTGGGGACACAGGTTGACAGTGAGCTCTCTGTTGACTACCACAGTGCCACTGTGTTCAGAAAGTCCTTCTATGTGTCACATCTCATTACTAAGGGTGTTGCATCCAAGAAGTAAGAGGTCATTGTCTCCTTCTACTTACCCTCATTAGGCCAATCAATGAGTACAATGGCCCATTTGGTATGTACCTCACTGGACACCTGCAACAACTAGAGAGGCTGCAAAAATACCTCACAAAGGGGATCTTAGGCCTTAAACACTTGCCCTATATGTACAGACTCCAATAACTCCAACTATTCTCTGTCTCATATTGGCTACTTAGAGGCGATCTCTGCCTGACTTATAAAGCCATGTCTGACCCAGCTCTGTCAGGAATGCTACATCTAGAAAACCCAATCTGTCCACACCACATTCCCCAGAGACCTACACCTCATTTCCACACTCAACAGAACATGCTGGAGGGACAGGTTCATAACCCAGAGACTGCCCACACTATGGAATAGACTTCACAAATATGTCAAGCAGAGCACCTCACTGGCCCTCTTCAAGAGAAATCTGGATGAGTGGATGGGGAATAGAAATCCCACCCAGGGGATCACTCCAGTGGCTATACTCAGATACACTGGGGACTATCGTCGGGTGTGATGATGCCAGGGTATTCCCATGGGCTAGGATTGTAAAGACTCCATGGCCATTTTCCTAGTACACACTTATGAACCTATTAGCCTATGAATCTCAGTACTGGCAAATGTGTGTGTGTGTGTTTTAATGTGTATAAAAATGTTTATGAATGTGTAAACATGTGGGTGCGAGTAGTTTGAGGCCCTACTCACCCAGTAAACCTACCATTGCCATACTTTAAAAGGGCTGGTGATGTTATTCACTATATAGGTACCTTGGGACACTCTTTACCCTATAAGTTCCATGGTGCATGCAGTAACCGTGTATCCCTATATTACCAATGACTACACAAGTAGGGGTTCTAATCTGAGTACTGGAAAATGTGTAAGTGTTTGTAAGTATGTATATTTGTAGAATACAGCATTCTGAGGCCTCACTCTCACTGCCCATTGCCATGCTTTACAAGGGCTGGTGATGTTGTTCACCTTAGAAGAACTGTGGGACACTCTTCACACTATAAGTTCTGTGACATGTGTGATAAATGCATAACACTTTATTAGAAATAACTAGATAGGTAGGGGTTCTAATCTCAGTCCTAGCAAATGTGTCTGCATGTGTGTGAGAACCATATGCTGTGTATGTGTCTGAGTGAGTACTATATCCATTGGAGGAGTGGGTTTTACATTTTTAGACCACAGTACTCCTAGAACATGTCCCAAAGTCCACTTTACAAGGCCTGCTGTCTTTATCAACCATAGAGGTATCTGTTGACACACTTTAGCCCAATAAGCCCTGTAGCATGTGCATGAACTATGTAACAGTATGGACTGCCTAACAAAATAGGCAGGGCTGCTAATCTCAGTCCTGGCAAATGTGTGTATGAGTGTATTTCTGTGTATAAGTGTGTATAACCATAGGTTCGAGTATATTGGGTGCATTCTCACCCAGTAAATCACTCATTGCCATACTTTACATGGCCTGGTGATGTTGTTCACCTTGGGATTACCTTGGAATTCTCTTCACCGTGTAATCTTTGTGCATGCGATAAATGCATAACACTGTATTAGCAGTAACTAGATAGGTAGGAGTTCTAATCTCAGGCCTGACAAATGTGAGTGTGTTTGCATGTGTGCAAGAACAGTATTGTGTGTGTGTGTGTGTGTGTGTGTGTGTGTGTGTGTGTGTGTGTGTGTGTGTGTGTGTGTGTGTGTGTGTGTGTGTGAGTGAGAACTATATCCATTGGTTGGCATTGGTTTACAATTTTAAGCCATGGTACTCCCAGTACACGTCCCAAGGGCCACGCAGTTCACATCCACCATTGAGGTATTTGTGGACACTTTTCAGCCCTATAAGCCCTGTGCTGTGTGCAACAGTAATGTTACAGTATTGAATGGATAACATGATAGGCAGGGCTGCTAATGTCAGTACTGGCAACTGTGTGTGCATTGGTGTTTATAGCAGTGTTTGTGAGTGTGTAGACTTGTAGTTGACAGTCTAATGAGTCCTTCCACACCCAGTACACACCCCATTGCTATACCTCACAAGGTCACATGATGTTATTCACTTTACAGGTACCTTGGAACAGTCATCACATTATTAGTTCTGTGCCAACTTGTATAACTGCATAACACTGTAGTACCACTAACTAGATTGGTAGGGGTTTCAAGACCAACACTGGCAACTGTTATAGTGTGTGTGTGTGTGTGTGTGTGTGTGTGTGTGTGTGTGTGTGTGTGTGTGTGTGTGTGCGCGTGTGTGTGGGAACAGTATTCTCTGTGTGTTTGGTCAACATAATATCCTCTGGGGGTGTGGGTTTTACCAGTCTGAGGTGTGTTCTACCCACTACACCTACCACTGTCCATTTCACAAGGGCTGCTGACATCAAATGCCATAGACTTACCTGTATACACCCCTTAGCCCTATAAGCTCTGTGGCACATGCAATAACTGTTACACAGACCTGGTAAATGTATACATATGCAGCTGTACCTTGGGTCTGACATGATCAATGTGTTACCACTCTGCCATACCCCTTGTTGCCAATTTCTGCAGGGCCACCTCCTGCTGACACCAGACACCTACAACACAAATGGAATGCAACATGTAAGACTACATTCAGTCAGTGTTACTAACACCAATAATGCATCATGGCTGAAAAGGTACACACACTCTATAGTGTACCCATTACAAATGCCGGCTGACTGCACCTTACACAGCATTACATAGCTAAACTGTACTTAATTCATCCTGTGCATCAGAACCATATTAGCATGTCCCTGCATCAGTGGTATGGATGACAGGGATGTGGCACAGGTATCAACATATGCACAGGGTGTTGTGTGGGTTTTCCAGAGGCCTACACTGGGCCATACAGTTGATATTATGTGTGTGTGTTTGGATGGGTGTTCTAAGAACGGGCCGTGCAGCGTTGGTGTGTGTGTATCTGGAGATGACCTGGCTATGATGGTGATGTGTGTACGTATGTATGAACACAGTCATGCCATGTGGCTGCCCTACACAGGGGTATATTGGACAGCTGTGGACCATACATGTCAGGGTGCACAGTTCACCCTTTCCGGCCACAGACATGGGAACTGGACCTGCCAGAGGCCTCACTGGCACCACCAGGCCCAAGGCCAGATGCAGTAATGCTTCCTGATGGTGACTGCTGTCTGCTGGATCTGTATCCCTGACGGGACTGACCAGGACCATGTGCCCATGGCCTGCTCCATTGTGGTGTGGACAGCACCCCCCTTCAGAAGCACTGGTGGTATTGCCACTACAGGAGTGTGAAGGTGCACGGCCCCGTAGACTCTCAGCTGATGTTGGTGCTGACCTACATGCACATGGCCAATGCCCATCTCTCACCACATGCTCTAGCACAAGCATGCCATGGTCAAGGATTGCCAAGGACTCACCCCACCGTCTATTCATGACCTCAGTATTTTGATGTATGGCCTCAAAAAGGTTGTGTATGTCACCACGTAAGCCAGGAAGAGTTGGTTCCAAGCCCCTGAGTGTTTGTCTGGTGTTGCTTTCACATGTGCCTGTGCATCCATGACAGCCCAAAACATGTGTCTGGTGACACCTGCTGTGGCACTTGCAACAGCGGCTTGACAGGCAACAGTCCTCCTTCGAGCACCCCTGTCCATCTGCCTGTATGGGACCTTGCCTGTACTCTGGCTATGGCTAGTGGCTGCACTCACACTTGCCATAGTCACCACACTAGCCTGTTCCATGCTACCACCTGCCAAGTGTCCATTATCTGTGGCTGCTGGGGACGGGGTATGTTTGGGCATTGTGACTGTGTGCGGGGACATTGTGGATGACTGTGGGATGCCAACCAATGGCACAGACTCAGCCTCTGACAACCCCACCTATGCCCCACTATGACCACCATCATTGTCAGAGTCTACAGAAATACTGACATCAGATTCTGAGCGGGAGGGACCATGACCACCATGCCCACCTGTGAGGGGAAGACAACCTATGTAAATTAATATCTGCACTATAAGGTTTGCTGGTATATACACACACACACACACACACACACACACACACACACACACACACACACACACACACACACACACATATACAGGTGAGGTGGCACAAAGGCATTACACAGACCTCACAAAAGCCAACTAGTGACATTCACAACACAGTCAGACCACAAAATATACACTCTGGACAGGCCCTCAACATCATGCAGTGCAGCCCTTTCCACTTAATGTTACTACTAATATACACCTCTGGGATATGTGAGTAATGTTAGTAGGTGATGGACCTTCATCTAGCACACACTGCAGCCATGTACACATTATTGTTGTTCACCTGTATACCAGAGTGGCAAATCCTACAGAACCTTCCTCTCAAGTGTACAGAGTTTCACTGAATGTCTAGATATGTGGCTCATATTTTTGGTCTGTCCCTCAGAAATCCTGTGTTTGTCTGACACATTACTGGGATGATCTGAGGATTGGTGTCACTAATTAATAACATAATTTGAGCTTCACACTTAAAAATCTGTAGTAAATGCATGTTAAAATAAAACAGAATATTCTAACAATATTCTAAGCTTACAGTGGATATAATATGTATACACACCACTGTTAACATGCTAGATTTTTCTGATATATAACATGAGACCACATAAATCATGTCATAATGTTTCCCACTTTTAATGTGACCTATAACCTGTGCAATCCTATTGAAGAACAAACACATCGATTTGGGGTAATGTTTAGAAAATGAAATATGTACAATAGGCTGGTTGCATGACTGTGCACACCCTTATACTAATACATTCTGAAAGCACATTTTGATTTGATTACAGTAGTCAGTCCTCTTGGGAAAGTGTCTATCAGCATGGCACATCTTGACTTAGCAATATTTGCACACTCTCCTTTGCAGAAGCCCTCCAACTCTGTCAGATTTCGAGGGCATCTCTTGTGCACAGTCCTCTTCAGGGCACCCCACAGATTTCCTATTGGATGTAAGTGTGGACTCTGGCTGTGCCATTCTAAAACATTGATGGTCTTCTGGTGAAGCCATTCTTTTTCCGATTTGGATGTATGGTTTGGGTCATTGTCATGTGGAAATGTTAGGCTCCTCTTCATCTATAGCTTCCTGAAGGTTTTGGGCAAAAAGGGACTGGTATTTGGAGCTGTTCATAATCCCCTCCACCTTGGCTAAAGGCTTACTTCCAGCTTATGAACAGCAACACCAAAGCAGGTCACTGCCATCACAATGCTTCACTGTGGGGATGGTGTTCTTTTGGTGATGCACAGTGTTGTTATTGTGCCAAACAAACCATTTGGAATTGTAGTCAAACACTGCAACCTTGGTCTCACTACACCATAACACATTTTCCCACATGTTTTTGGAAACCTGTTGTATTGTTCTTGGGAATTCAGCCAGACTTGGATGTTGTTCTGTGTGAGAAAAGGCTTCCATCTTTCAACCCTACCCCATAGGCCAGACATGTGGATAATACGGGAGATTGTTGTCACATGTAGTACACAACCAGTACCTGCCAGAGATTCCTGCAGCTCCTTTAGTGTTGGTGTAGGTCTCCTAGCAGTCTCCCTGACCAGTTTAGGTCTTGTCTTTCAACACATTTCGAGGGATGTCCACGTCTTTGCAATGTCACTCATGCACCATTTTTTCACCACCTTTTGATGACTGTCGTCACTGTGTTCCATGGTATATGCAGTGCTGTAGAAATGTTTTTGTACCCTTCTCTGGGCTGATACCTTTCAACAATGACATCCCTTTAATGCTTTGTAAGCTCTATACAAACCATGTCTGTTGCTGTAGCAGGCAACTGGGTAAATGTCAGGAAAATCCTAGTAGGACAGCTGACCATTATTTGGTGTTAATTAAAGAGTCTCTGTAATAGATGTCAGGTGTGTACCCAAGAAGACATAATGCTGTAATTATATCAAAAGCTACTTCAACACAGTATTAGCTTCAGCCTGTGCACACGTATGCATCTTGCTTATTGTATGTTTTTTATTTATCATAATTGTTCCCCAAACAGATTTGTTTATTTTAAAATTGAAATGTACAGGTGATAGGTCACATTAAAGGTTGGAAGAGTTTGGAAATGTTTTATAGTGGTCTCATTTTTGTATATCACAAATACCTGGCATTTATATGCACTGTATAAGACTAATTTTTAAAATGAATCCCTAGTTTTGGGCCTTTGACCCTACATTTCGTCAGTCTTTCTCCAGATGTCTTGCAATGACAGGTTGTGAGGTATGCTACAGATATGTTACATCTCCTGAAAATAGGCCCCTGTGATGACCACTGTGATGCAATGCAGTTAACCCCACCACAAGTGAGCATGCACATATCGTAATATGGGTGAGAATAACAGTTGTGTGCATGATAACATGCATACAACTGTGAGCATGGTAACATGCACACAACTGTGTGCATGGTAACATGCATGACCTTAACATACCTGGGGTACTGGTGAGCCACAACAGGACAATCCCATACTCACTGGCTTCAGGCTGCTGTCTAACATCCAGACCAGAGGGACCTATGTAGTTGTGGGGAAGAGGTATTGTCAGCAGACTCACATGTGACATTGGTACAAGATGAATGCTACTTTTCTGCACATGTACAGTACAAGCTCTGATAGTACACAATTTGCTGTCCTTTCCCATAGATGTGCACTTGTGTGCATTAGAAAACCCCACCCACAAATGCAGTTTGACCTGACACATGCATACAGATACTCTACAGAATCCAGTATGCTACAGTGTTCAATTGATGTGCACTGGGGCCTTACCTGGGGTCTCCTCGCCAGTTGCCTGGGTGCCACCCACCTCCATGACTTGTGTTTCTTGGCATAGCTTGTGTGGGGGGGCTGCCTGAAGGTTGGCAAGTAGCTCCTCTGTTGCCATAAGTGGGGGCTGTGTGGCAGGACCTCCACCTGTAGCAGTACGGTCTCCGGCCATGGCAGCAGCCCTTTGCTGGGCATGACATATCTGGTCAGTTGCCCAAATCCAGACCTGATTGTATGTGCATCCATGGTGGCCCAAGTTATTAACTCTGTGGACAAGGTCGTCCAACTGGGTGATCCACTCCCGTAGATTGTGTTGGCCATGGCCAAACATCACATCATGGTGTTGGATGATGGCATCTGTGATGGCTGCATTTTCAGCTGCAATATATGGTGGTTGTATTTGCTGTTGAATGTCACCTGGGAGACATAAACAGGGAAACACATCACAGGACCTCATACATTGGTCAAAGTTATTTAGAGAACCTGCAAATCAACATTGACTATCATTAGCCACCACTCAGAACCATATCATACCCCTGTCATCTATCAGCACAATATGAACCTGCATTGCACTCCTGGACCTAATGTGTCATGTTCCCCCCAATGAGGGCCAGTATATTGCATAATCCAACATTCATCATTCACCTTTGTGTAGAGGGATGACAGTGGCTGTCTGCTTGCAGATGGGATGTCAATGATGCCCATGCTTTGCTTGCTAACAGTGTTTAATGCAGCTGGGAGGATATGCCTGAGTTCATGTAGGATGCAGACAGGAATGTTATCAGGTCCCATGGAGACTTACTTTTGTTGACTTTCAATAGGCATTATGCACTTGTTCCTTGATAATGAGGGGAGTGCTGCGGATGCTATGCATATCCACCTATACTGATGGTGGGACAGGGGGATGATGTTTGCCCTTAACCTGTCTGCAGCAGTTTGGCTATAGCTATGGTGTGTGTGTGTATGTGGTATGATTGACCACCATTACAGGGTGGGGTGGGTTGTTGCCTCTGAGATTGAATTCATATGTGAAGACGACCTTGTGACTGGCCTTGGTGGATGTGTTCAATTTGTACTCATAATTAGCTTTACAGTAACTCATCTGTGACCTTATATGCCCATTCAGACAAAGGTTGACTTGCTTCCAAGTTGGTGCCTGCTCCTACTTGGCCCTGTACAGCCAATATAGCTATCAATTATGTGGTTTTTGTATTGCTGCTGTTCAGTAAAGGGGATTACTCTAGCTTGGTGGAGACAGGTTTTACGAGTGAGGTATTGCTGAGTCCATACAGCTATGTAGGTGCTCATAGTAGGCATTGACACAAGGTCATAACACAGTTGGACACCACTCCAGTTTCAACCTGTTAATCATGCTTATTCTTGTTCCCATGTCTGTGTCAGGGCAATGCAATAACCAGTAGCTGTAGAAAGTTATGTCTGTTGGATACACAGAAACTAAGATTACACACGTGTACAACATGTATAGCTTATTTACTTGGCATTTTGCATCCCATGTCTGTTGTTATGAGGCTTCCAGGTACACCTACTCATACATACATGTGCACAGGTAATACATGAAATACATTTCTGTTCTATGTCAGTATGGCACACTGTATTTACACTCTTGCTGCTCAGTCATACCTCTCAACTTGTTAGAGCAGGACATCTGGAGGACACCACACATACATGAGGGGCAATGGTCCAAACTTAGTGACACTTTCTTAATACTGCTGTAACACACTTAAGTCATTTGATAGCACAGTAGCCTTTGCATTCACAGAAATAACCTGGAGGATGTCTGACACTCATATGTATGCTAGTATGTTGTAATGTCAGTCTTCACAGATTTACCAATGATTTGCCAAACATAACAGAACTCTATGAGTAAATGACTACAAATGTGAGGCACACATATGGTCAGTGTACATAACACTGGACAGTTGAATGGTATGAGCTCAGTATATCACATGCAGTTCAACACACGTCTGCAACAGTACTTTACTATGCAAATACCATCTATAGGTCTCAGATTTGTGAGACAAACATGTATATCATAGTTGTATTCACAAGTAACATATAGATATCTATGACATCCCAGTAGCCAGCCTAGCAGTGTCACAGTCAGTATTGTTCAACAGAGACTCCAGTAGTAGTCATATGTGAGACATTCCTTCCTGGGGTGACTCAGGCCTGAGCTGTGATCTATGTCACTGCAGATAGACCCAGATGCTATGGCCATAGGTGCTGAACAGTAATATATCAGTACAGCAAGTCTTGTTGAGACATATTAGTTTAACATCCTATATCCCATTATTGCATACCCCCTACTGCATTCCATTACATGCTTACTTACTTTTTTTCCCAAGTATTGTTGGTTTGGATTCCAATTCCTGTTTCTGTTTCAGTCTCTGTCTCTGTCTCTCTCTCTGTCTGTCTCTCTCTCTCTCTCTCTCTGTGTCTACCCATGTAGAGGTATAGACCTGTTTTGCACAGGCAGCAGCTTGCCTTTTGTAGGTAATTCTCATGAGCAGGTAATGGTCTGGGCACCAGTTGGTGACCCTCACTTGCTAATTGCATGCATAACAAATGTGTTGCTATTCCTATAACCAATGGCATGGCAACGCACTCCAAAAATTGAGTACCTCATGTGGGCATTACCTCTTTTCCTTGCCTGTTAGGTGGATGTCCTGGAGGTGTGTGAACAACAACATCACAGAGGGTAGTTGGAAAATACCTCTTACAACAAAACATGTGGAAACAGCCCAACAAAATGAGGGAGAAGGTCCCAGACATAGGAACAAAATGTGGGTATTGCTATTATACATTTGTATTCTTCCTAGTTTAACAGGGTTTGTGTGGACATGGATATTCTGTGTGGGTCTCAGTCTAACAGTGTTATGTGGTTGACATAACTCTCAGCTGTAGGGCTATCTGCAGAATGGCCAGAGGTTTGACTCTTATGTTTTGTCTGTTCCTCCGGCATTTGTTGTCCTTGGCAAATCAGTAGCATACCCTGGGTATTGCAGTCAGTAAATACTAACTTCCATTTGTGTTTCTGACTTCATATCCCTCAGTCAAGATATTTTACAACAAACCCTGTAACACTAGCAACTTTCTCAGTTTATAACAGCAATATTTCAATTATGCCCCTGTGTTTGGGTCTCTCTCCCCCAATTATGTCAGTCTTTGTCGAGATGTCATGCAGTAAGAGGTTTATAGGTATGGCATATCATTAGTTAGTGCCTTCCTTCCTATCATCCCAGTGATGTAGCAGAATGACAGACATGTTATGAGGAAGAGGCCATATATATGAGGACAGAGCCTGGATATTCTGTGAGAATCTGTACAGTTGAGGAGGCCTGTGTATATGTAGCAATTGTTAACAGACCATCAGGATTGTGTAGCAGTGTACTGTATAAATGTTTGTAACGCTGTGTAGGGAGGGGGGGTACATTTAAGTGTCATGGCTCCTTTTCTATGTGACTGTGCATGCTGCTCCAGTTTTTGGTGGTCTATTGGCTGTATATGCTTGTAGGGGTAGACTGAGACATGTTCCATACCACTGCAGGAGTCAGACTATACTGTGACTTGGGGCAGTATATGTAGGAGTAGTGTGTGAGTGTCATACATAATATGTTTTATGTTCACACAGTCATTGAACCCTACTGTTCATTTGGCTTACCAGCATGTCACTGTGACTGTGGTGAAATTGGTTGTGGGTATGCAGGCTCACACTGGTGACTGTTCATCACTACTGTTACATTCCTGTAGTACCAGACCTCATATCCTTCAGAACATGTATGCTGAAACAAAGCCTGTTACTCAAGCAAATTTCTATATCTGTAAGAGCAATACTTGAAATACTTCCCTAGCTGATTTGGGGGAGTGTTGTGTCAGTCTGACTGTAGTTTGCATGGTGCTTGGTGACATGCTAAATAGCTCAGTATACTTTCCTTAATGTCATGTTATGTCCAGATATTCATAGGATGTCCAGTTGTTTGACTCATATCTTTGGTGTGGTTCCAATAAGTGTTGTGTATGTCTGACAAATCAGTGGGATGATATGAGGGTTTCAGACATTAACTAATGAAAAGCAAATGAGTCTTGGAGTTGTGCTATTTCAGTCAATATATGTTAGAACAGATGGTGTTAATATAGCAAATGTCTCAGCTTATCTAGTCAAGTATTTAAGATATGTCCCTATTTTCATGGCTTTCTCCACCCACTTTGTCAGGCTTGGTCTAGATTCCTTGCACTAGGGGGTTCTGAACATACCTCTCAACTGGCCAGATTGTTGCAGAATATCCAGGATTATTGCTCATATTTTGTCTCTGTTCTACAAATTGTTCTAATTTCTCTGGTAAATCACCGTGATGATCTAAGGATATCTGTCAATAAATGCTGACATAATGTCAGTTCCAGACCTCATATCCTTCAGAACATGTATGCTGAAACAAAGCCTGTTACTCAAGCAAATTTCTATATCTGTAAGAGCAATACTTGAAATACTTCCCTAGTTGTGGGCCATTGTCCCCCCATTTTCACAGCCTTTGCCCAGATTTCTTGCACTAACAGGTTGAGAATGTTGTTTGTCTTTTCGGCTTTTCCCAGTTAGCGGTCACCACAGCGGAACTCCGGTCCGCTAATAATTGGCAGTAAATTTTTTTGGTGCTTTGTTGTCAGCCCGACACCCAACCTTCAGTGAAGGCACGCCCATTCATGCATGTCTTTCATAGGCCACTCGACTGCAGGGATGACATGCAGACTCCACACAGAAGGCACTCCAGCCAAGAATCGAACAGGAGAGCCTCTTGCTGTGAGGCAACAATGCTACCACTGTACCACCGCGGTGTACTAACAGGTTAAGAATATGGTTCTGAAATATGAGTGCACAACATGTTATGAGCATGTGTATATATAATATATATATATATATATATATATATATATATATATATATATATATATATATATATTGAAATACTGAAATGTCAAAATTCAGTATTTCGAGCCCATAAAGTGGAATCCTGAAAAGAAAAGGTTTTGAATTTCGCGCTTCTGAGGTTCCACTGTGGTTATGGATTCAGGTAAGTGTGTTTGTGTGTGTGTGTGTGTGTTAAGGGTTTGGGTAGGGGCTGTGGTGTGTTAGTGTGTTTTGTTGCTTGATGTGTGTGTGCGAGCAGAATGTAGCTTGTGTGGTGTTGTGTGTGGAGTGTGACCTCGGAGTTAGAATATTTAAGTAGGGGAGTGTGGGGTGCAGGGGTCCTTGCCCCCCTGCTTTTATGTAGTAGAGAGCTTGTGTTTGTGTGTGTGTGTGTGTATGTGTCTTTGTGTGTGTGTGTGTGTGTGTGTGTGTGTGTGTGTGTGTGTGTGTGTGTGTACTAGTAGCACAAAATTCAAAATCTCTGGTGTGCGAGATTTTGAATTTTGCACTTCTGAGTTTTCTATGTTTTAAAAATTCGACTTTATAGCTTTGAAATACTGAATTTCGACATTTCAGTTTTTCAAGGATATAAAGTGAATCCATATATATATATATATATATATATATATATATATATATATATATATATATATATATATATATTATATGTATGTATCTCCATACACGTATAGCTGTATATGTATATATACAAAACCTGACTGATTACACAGAGCTTTTTCCCTACTGTTGAATGACTCTACTGCATGATATGTTTGAAAAACATGAGAGTGTCTTACAACTCAAATGTTGTACCTGGTACCTTGCTATGACTATAATGTATGGGGTCTTGGGTTCAAGTCTTGGCAGGGTTGATTATTTTGTTGCTTGGCTGAACGGTGGTTGATGGAGACAGAGTGATTAAAGCAGTTTTAAGTGGATTTAAGCGGGTTTGTGTGGGTTTGGGTGACACTAAGCTATGTCAACATACGGTTAACTGTACAAATGCTTAATCCATTTTGGCTTCACTTAGCATCGTACAAACTCACTTACTCCCTCTTACTCCAACTTACACCCATGCTAATTCCTTTAGAAGAACAGAAAAAGGGGTTATAGCAAAGTAGTGAGAAAGGGGCACCCAGAGGGAAAAACAATATGAAAGGTAGCTAGGGATGTGCACGACAGCTGTAGGGAAGGTCCATAGATGTCCAATTGTAATACAGCAACATCTGTGCATTTGTATGGGATTTGGAAGTGAATTTGGATGCTCAAACCCAGAGAGAGGGGTGAGGACAACAGAAATGTGTTGCAAGCCAATTGTACCAGATTAAATGTGTCCAGTGGACATCTGTGCGAAATGGACAGCTACGTATGAGGTGATGATTGTTTTGGGGACAGATGCCCTTTTTCCTTTGGTAAGGTGAGAGTGGGATGTTGTGAAGGATTGTAGGTACATCTGGGGAGGTAGGTTGGGTAGAGAGACAGACAAGACAGACAGAACAGCAGACAGGCAGTGTATGACACATGTGGGGATAAAAATCTTAGACGGGGAGGGTGTTGGGAATCAGGGGCCCATGATTCCCCATATGGATATGGTGGGACTGACATACCCACCTGCAGGCAGTCTCAACTGCACCTTCACACCTTCACAGCCCTGACAGTGGCTGTGCTGGTGGGTGGACAGAAGGGGCAGCCTGCTACTCAAGGTAAACCAGGCGGCCCTCCATCTGGCACAGCTGGCCACCCAACTCAGAGCAGATGACACTGCACACCATACCCCGGAACTTATGTCGGATGACGGGCTCATCTCTGTGACTGCCCCAGGGAGGTGCAAGGCCTGCAGGAGATGAAGTTCTATGGTGGGTCCCAGACATGCTAGGGCCAGATGCCATGGTCAGATGGGGTGGGACAGGTGGATCTGCTGGCATTGGCCTTTCCAAATGTGCTATGCTGTTGAGGTATTCCAAGATATGTTTCTTAGTCATAACACAACATTTCAATATTAGATTTAAAGGCATGCATGGGTGTTCAATTAAACCAAAACAACAGATGTGGAACAGTTGCATAGCAAACAGAACACATGCATAACTGGAGCAACAGTAAGCATTGTAACAGCATGCCATTAACAATGACAGCAACAGGCCACCAACAATGGTATTTGAACAAGATATGTTAACATGCAACCAATTAATTATATGAACAATAATGTAACACATGTCCCAACATTAGGTTTGGTAACAACATATCTGTTGTCTATGAATAATAATTAGTGATGCAGATGAGGGGTGAGGGGAGAGAAGAAAAGTCCATTAACAACTGCATAGGCCTCTATTTCTACACCCGCGGTGGTGGTGCTGCGGTAGCATTGTCGCCCCACAGTTAGACGTTGCCCGTTCGATTCTCAGTTAGAGTGTCTTCAGTGTGTCGACATGCGTGAATGGGCGTTCCTTCATTGAAGGTTGTGCGTTAGGCCCGGCAAGCCAGCAAGTGAAAGTCTACTGCCAATCATTAGCGGACCGGAGTTCCGCTGTGGCGACCCCTAACCGGGAAAAGCCGAAAGACACTGACTGAGGCCTCTATTTTTGCAACAGTACTGCTCAATACTCTAGAGGTCTGCCTTCACTTTATAACTACCTATGGCCTACCTATGACATTCCCATATTTGTGAGGATGCCCATGTAGATGGCCTTCTGTACAATGGTGCACAAATGGTGGCAGACTGTCAGGTTGCTACCAACCTCAGTCCACAAGTCACCTCACACCCGATTGCATGCTCAGTACATTATTACTGTCATACTTAGTGTGGATGACATCTGCCACAGCAGGGGGACTGATGGCTCTTCTGCCATTTCATTTGCAGTGATGCTTCTTGTTCTGTTCAGCAATCAGGTGACTGCCTCATGGGGGATGGCAACATCAGTAGGGGGATGTAAGACAGTGGGCAACTTGCAAGCATCCGTATACCTGGTCAGCCACAGACCACTGCTATTGTTCTGTACCCAAATTACATATATCTCAAACAGTAGAAGGTCCCAGACTGATCCTCGGGGTACACCATTGTGAATGAATCTACTATTAGAGGTGGATTCTACTACTTTGACTGAGTGGCTACTATCACTGGGCCAGTTAGCTGTCCATCTGGTAACCTACAGGTTTTGTCTAGCTGAGTAGGCTTATGTATTCTGTCCACTTGGGGAATAGTGTGAGAGGATAGAGCTAGGTGAAGGTAGGCATTGTTCATCATATTACCCTTGTCCCTGTGTTTGTTGACCACTGCATAGAGGTCAATCAAGTTTCACAGGCCTGATCTTCCTTTGACAATACCATTATGTGTGGGCCCAGGCATTTTGATGTTGCTGATGTCCTTGTTCATAATGTCCTTGATATTGCCTCCCATGCCCTTGCAGAGCAGGCTAGTTAGGCTGATGTACATCATATTGGCTGGGTTGGTGGATTGCTCCACCTTTGTGTATAGGGATGACAGTGGTTGTCCTCTGTGCAGATGGGGTGACACTGGAGCTCAGGCTGTGGTTGACTACAATGCAAAATGGTTCAGACAGCCCATGCCTGTGTTCATGTGGGATGCAGCCAGGGATGGCATCATGACTATGGAGACCTTTGTGTGTTGCCTTTGAGAGGGCATTACAGATCTGCTTCCTGATGATGAGGGGAGGGGGGCAGGTGCTGCACATGCACATGTGTACCACTGGCAGGACAGGGGTGCTGATGTTTACACTTCACCTGCCTGCAGTCCGTTGACTATATCTATGCCATATGTGCATGTGGTATTATTGACCACCACTACAGAGCATATTTGTATGTTGCCTCTGAAACTGCAGACATATGTGTGGAAGGCCTAGTGATCTGCCATGGTGAATGTGTCCAATATGTACTCAAAGACAGCCTTAGGGTACATCACCTGTCCTCATATTTGCTTGTACAGACCAAGGTGACATTGCTTCCAATGAGGCACCTGTTCCTTCTTGGCCCGTCCAGCACTTGTTTCTACCTGTTATGGTATTTGTGTATTGCTGCTGTCTACCACAGGTGTTTACCCTACCTTGAGAGAGATGATGTTGCCCTGTCAGGTACTGCTGAGTCCATACAGCTATGTGGGTGTCCACGTAGTATTGTGGTGTGGCTCTGGACACTGCTGCTAGTTCCAGCAAATGGAACATTGGCTGTAATGCTACATCTACAGTGGCTACTCATGTTGGTTAGGACCAGGTACATGAGATTTCCACCTGCTGTAGGGGTATTGACCAGCTGATCCTCTGCATTGCCATTGACAAAACCGAGGAATCTCTGTGCATTCATGTTCAGGTGGCATAGGTCATGCACACTATGGTTGGGTATTTGAAGTCACCCAGGAGCAGGGTAGATGATTGAATTCTGACAGATTCCAGCAGGTCCCAATATGTATGGTGAGTACCATAGTCATGGTTGGAAGCCTGTAGCTAGCTATGATTTGAGTTGGTATTTTGTCAACTGTTAACTGCACTCAGGATGTCACCCATGTGGCATACTGTTTGGCCAGCCTGGAGGTGTGTATGTGTATGTTAATGTTCAACATTCCACCTTCTTTGGCTTTGCAGGCCTCCATTTGGGGTCTAAAAGTATGATGGGCTGAGTGACCTGGCAAGGTTGGTGTGCTCTCCACAGCTAGACACCAGGTGTCAGTGACTGGACAAATGTCAGCATCCTACAGGACAAGGTACACTTGCATTGACATGGGTGTCATGGTAAGACACCTAGCTCCTGTTAGAGCAAGACATCTGCACAAAGGTACACAGCAGTGGTGGGCAAAGGACAGTAAATAGTGTCACTTTATGAATCTAGTTGAAACACACTTTTTGCCAGCAAAGACGGTGTCACATTCACAAGTGTACACTGCAGGATATCGCATCTGACAATCAAATGTATGCTAATTTGTTATGACTGCAGACTTTAATGGGTTGCCAGTGATGTGCCAGACAATACACAACTGTCTGTGGCCTTGACTACAAATATGAGGCAGACATGTGGCCAGTTTGCAAACTTCTGGATAATTGGCAGGTATGGGCTCAGTATATCACATACAGTTCAATACATACATCTGCACCTGTCACGTAGTATGCACATACCCTATGTACATCTATTACATTTGTAAGAAAAGCATATGTATCAGAGTAGCATTCACAGGTGACATATGACTAATTACAACATCCCAGGTAGCTGGCCTACCAGTGACACACTCAGTACTGGACAACAGAGACTCCATTAGTAGTCATACATGAGCTGACATTTGCTGGTGTGAGTCACGGCCCAGAGATATGCTCCATGTCAATGCAGGCAGGGCAAGCAGAAATGGCCACAGGTGCTGGACAGCAGTACGTAAGTCCATCAAGTCTTGTTGCAGCCTAGTGTTTAATGTCCCATTCGACATCATTGCATCCCCCCTTCTGCATTTCATTACATGCTTACATGACTGACATACCTGTTATACTGCTCAGAAGTTACCTCACAGCAATGCAGTTGGTTAGGTTTGCGTGGTCACAGTCAGCCTTTCTGTAGATGGGTTGAGACCTGTGTTGCATAGCCAGCAGCTTGCCTTTTGTAGGTACTGCTCATGAGCAGGTGATGGCCTGTGCTTCCACTTGCTACTTGCATTCAGAGCAGCTGTGTTGTCTTTCCATTTGCCAATTCCATAGCAACACAGTGCTATAATGATGGCCTTCATGTGGGCCTTGCCCCTTTCCCTTGTCTGTGTGGAGGACATTATGGAGGTGTGGGGGCTACAACTTCAAAGACAGTAGGTGGGAATACCTCTCAGGAGAGGACATGTGAAGACAGCCCAGCAACATGTGGAACAAAGCTCCAGAATTGGGTACAGGTTATAAGTCAGCAGTGCTGTTATACACATAGAGCATTGCTAGCTTAACAGGGTTCATCTGGACATGCATTTTCTGTGTGACTTGACATCTGACAGTGATATGTCTCTGACATACCTCTCAGTTGTCCTGATGTCCACAGATTTCCCAGGGGTTCATCTGTTATGCTTGGTCTGTTCCTCAAACAATGTCCATTTTTGTGGAAGCAGAAGGATAATGTGAGAATTGTAGTCAGAAAATGTTGACATCCATTGGTGTTTCAGACATCATATCCTTCAGGGATGTTATGCTACAACACAGCCTGTGGCACTGTCATCTGTTTCAGTTTGTAACATCATTATGTGAGATATGTCCCTCTTTCCAGCCCAATGTTCCCCAAGTATGTCATGCTTTATCCAGATGTCTTGTAGTATGAGGGTCAGAGATATGTGATATCATTATTGACTGCACTCAAGGTATCACCCCATTGACTTAGCAGACTCCTGGAAGTGGTATGCAGCAGTGACCATGAATATGGTCTCACACCCTGGACATTTTGTGGAAATCTGTACATATGAGAGTTATGTATGTCTGGCTATTGTGAAGCAACTGCCAAGGTTGTGTAGAAGTGTTGTGTGTAGATGTCTGTTTGGCTGGGTAGGGAGAGTAGCAGATGTGAGTGTCATAGATCCTGTTTCTATCTGACTGTGCATGCTGCTACAGCTGTTAGTGGTCTATCAGGTGTATATGTTTGTAGGGGAAGACTGAGAAAGGTCCTTTAACACCCCAGGATTCCCAGTACACTGTGAGTTGGGCCAGTATTTGTCAGTGTGTTGTGTGACTGGGAATCAGGATATGTTCGTTCAAACAGACATTGTACTCTAGAGTTCATTTGGGGTACTGGTATATTGCTGTGACTGGGGTGCAAATAGTTGTGGGTGGACATGTATGCAACACTATCTGCTTTTCCCTACAGTTCCACCCTGCAGTGCATGATATATTTGGATATAAATGGGTAATTGCCCAGAGCTGATATGGGTTAGTGTTGTGTTGGTCTTACTTGGTTCAGAAGGTGCTGGCTGACATGGTTGGTGGTTGTCACAGGCTTTGCCATTCTGTTACATGACTGTGGTTATACCTCTCCACTGTCCAGATGTCTAGACACTGTCCTAATGTGTGGCTCATATGTTTTATCTGTTGGCCACAAGAGTTGTGAGTTTCTGAGAAATTACTGGCATGATGTGAACATTGACATCAGTAAATTTTGACATCCATTTGTGTTTCAGACCTGGAATCTCTGGCATTGTATGTTAAGGCACATCATGCCACTGTAGCAGACTTCTATGCGAATGACAGCCATATTTCAAACATGTCACTATTGTTTGTCCTTTATCCCCCCTTTTGGCTAGGTTTCTGCAGATTTGTTGCAGTAAGAGGTCAGTTATCTGTTTTTGTATGAATATATATATATATATAGATATATATATATATATATATATAGATATATATATATATATATATATATATATATATATATATATATATATATATATATATATCTATATATATATATATATATATATCTATATATATATATATATATATATATCTATATATGGATTCCTATCAGATCGCCGAATGCTCATTTGACCGAAACTCATTTCATCAAGACAAAATGACTGAAAACTCATTTCGCTGAAAGCTCATTTCACCAAAAATATTACAGGCAGTGTATATGCCCTTTTCCCCACTGTAGTGCGACCCTGGAGTTAGAATATATAAGTAGAGGGGGTGTGGGGGGTGCAGCCCTCCACATTGGGGGTGTGGGTGGCATAGCCCCCCAGCTAATGTCGTTAAAAACTACCAACTTACCTAGTTAATAGGAACTGGACAGTATCAAACTAAGCTAGATGGGGGCTATGCCTCCCACATCCCGCAATGTGGGGGGCTGTGCCCCCCCCCACTTATATATTCTAACTCCAGGGTCACACTACAGTGGGGAAAAGGGCATATACACTGCCTGTACTATTTTTGGTAAAATGAGCTTTCAGCGAAATGAGTTTTCAGTCATTTGGTCTCGGTGAAATGAGTTTCGGTCAAATGAACATTTGGCGATCTGATAGGAATCCATATATATACATGGTTACACTTCAGAATCTTAAACTACTGAAATATCGAACTTCAGTAGCTTGAGACTGAAGTATCAAAACTGCACTTGCACGAAAGTGCAGAATGGTGAATGCGGAAATGTCAAATCTGCGGTTGTGGAGGAGTGTACATGAGGTGGGATTCCCTGTGTTCATAATGTGCGATCTGGTATGTGGATGTAGCTGGAGATTCAAGTAAGTGATGTTTTACTAGGGGTTTTGGGTAGGGATTTTAGTGTGTGTGAGTGTGTTTGGAGTTTTAAGGTGTGGGTTAGGGTAGGTAGGTAAGATTGTGAGTGTGTAAGTATTGAGAGTGGTGGCATTTTTGTGCAGGGGGAGTGTAGAATGTGTAATGGTGGCTTTTGTGTGTTTATCTTTTTAGTGCGACCTCGGAGTTAGTACATATAAGAAGTGGGGGTGTGGGTGACATAACACCCATATGGGGTGTGCAGGGATGCTTGCCCCCCTGGTTATATGGAGGGTCCACACATGTGTTCATTTTGTTGTGTTGGTTGTATTGTAGAGAGGAAGGTGTATGTGTGATTGTGTGTGGAGTGTGTGTGTGGGCAGTCCCGATTTTACATTTCTTGCTTTTGGGGTTTCGCGTTTTGAAATTTTTGGCTTTACAGTCTCGAGATACTGAATTTTGACATTTCAGTATTTCAGGATTGTAAAGTGAAACCATGTACATATATATATATATATATATATATATATATATATATATATATATATATATAAATATATATTGGTATGTGTATATATATATATATATATATATATATATATATATATATATATATATATATATATATATAAAACAGTAGCACATATATATAATTCCCCCTTGTGTTGAATGACTGTTGTTCATGATATGTTTGTAAAAACATTAGGGATTCCTACAGTTTTGATGGTATGGTGGTATGTTGTTGTGATTGTTGTGCACAGGGTCCTGGATTCCTGACTAGGAGGTGATTACTTTTCTTTCATTAATGTTAAATGACCAGAATGAATGATATGTTTGTAAAAGCATTACAAATTCCAACAGCTCAGAAGGTGTAGTAGCACTTTGCTGTAATTGTAGTCCATAGCATTCTGGGTTTGAGACTTGGCAAGGTTAATTATTTTGTTGCTGGGCAGAACAAGGGCTGATGGAGCCAGAGTGATTAAAGCACTTTTAAGCAGTTTTAATCAGGTTTGCACTGTTTTGTGCTGTGTTAAGAATTGCTAAGAGACGGTTAAACCTTCTTACCTTCGCTTAGCACTGCTTACTCCTGCTTAGACCCACTCTAATTTTCTTTAAAAAAAGAAAAAAGGGTGATAGGAAAGTGGTGAAATGGGGACAAACAGAGGGTAAAACATTATGAAAAGCAGCTAGGGATGTGCAGGACGGATGCAGGAAAGGACCATAACTCTACATTTCTTTAGCAGCAAAAGCTGTGAATTACATGTATAGAATTTGGAATTTACAGCCTCACACCCCACAGGGAGGGGTGTTGGTGACAGACATTTGCAGAGTAATCAGTGAGTTGATTGATTAGTTTCACTGTACATGGGGGCAAAATGTAGAGCTGTGTATGGGGCAATGTTTTTTTTTTTGCAGGACAGATGTTCTTTTTTTAGAAAGTGGGATGTTGGGGAAGGGCTGTAGGTATGTTTGGAGAAGTAGGTTGGGTAGGATAGATTGCATTTGTAGATAGACAAGACAGACAAGACAGCAGACCGGGGCAGTATATGACACATGAGGGGGATAAACACCTTTGATGGGGAGGGTGGTTGGGAATCTGAAGCCCATGAGCCACCAGATGGATACAGTGGGACTGAGGTCCCCACCCATGGGCAATCACCACTGCTCCTTCACGGCCATGAAGGTGGCTGTGCTGGGGGCTGGACAGGAAGGGTGGCCTGCCCCTCGAGGTGCACCAGGTGGCCCTCAATCTGGTGCAACTGCCCACCCAACTCTGATCGGATGGTGGTGCGCACCAAACTCTGGACCTGACTGTGGGTGACAGACTCCTGTCCATGCCTGATCCCGGGGGGGTACAGGCCCCATCCCCTGAGACAGTTCCACTCAAAGGTGGTGTAGGACCAGTGGATGAGGAAGAACTGGATTAGGTCCCAGATGTGCTGGGGATCATTGCCACAGCCAGATAAGGTGGGACAGGGGGATCCACCAGGATCTACCTTCCCAAACATGCTATGGTGTTGAGGTTTCAAAGAATATGTTGATTAGTCATGAACAACACATTTCCAGATTAGTTATAACAACATGCATGGGTGTTCCAATTAATCCCATAAAACAGATTGAAAGAGTTGCATAGCAAAATGAACACATGCATAAATGGAACAACAGTATGTATTGTAACCGCATGCTAGTTACATTGACAGCAACAGGCCACCAAAAATGGTATTTGAACAAGGCATGTTAACATGCAACCAATCAAATATATGAACAATAATAGAACACAAGTCCCAACATTAGGTATGGTGTAAAATGAGCCGATAGTATATGAATTTTAGTATTGGTCCAGATGAGGGGTGGGGGAAAAGACAAAAAGTTCATTAACAATTGTTTATCCTTCTATTTTCCACAACAGTACTGCTCAATACTCTACGGGTCTGCTCTTACTTTACATCTGCCTATAGCCCATAGCTTCTGTAGCACAAACATACCTATTAAACTGTCAGCCTGCAATGGTATGGGACAAACTATGACAAATCTGAGTATATGCCTAGAGGGGACTAGTACATGTCAGGGTTATATATCTGGCACAGGAGGGGTACCTCGAGTGCTGTTATGTGAGTGTGCTACTAGCATACTTCAACTGGTTTCCTATCTGTGTCCAGGGTACTGGCAGCAGTGGCTAGTAGCCATGACAGCATGACACTTGAGAGACATGTATCGGGAAGAGTACATGTTGTATGTACCTATCCTGCTGTCATTTGCAGACATGTGGTGGGACAGTTGAACAGTTATATACAGTTTATTATTATATCCTTCATACAGCTACTACCAACATTTCCTTACCTGTACAACCTGTGAAGAAAATATATGTTAACACTACCTGACTGTTTTTAAATGTATTCCTGATTCCTTGTGTGTAGATATGTACACATCTTAGTACCACTCCCTGGATTTGAACCGTGTCTGTTGTGCAGACTTAATGACTAAGCTATTTCTCATCACACTGAGCTACTATGGATCTGTTGTTTCTTGTTTCACTGGTTTCTGCCTAATAGTCTCTTGGTTAGACAGTCTGAACTTGTAATCCTGTGATGCATGCATGACAGATAGTCATTGTACTGTGCATTAATCCTTTGGATTACTACAACATGGAAAGCAAAGGTTAACACAAGGCAATGCTGGATGGAACTCACTTTGAAACTTTCCATATTACTATTCAGGGTTCAGAGCATAGTGCAGTATATATTTCACATTTCAGATATATCTTGTTTTATAGCTCCACCATCTACAGTTCTTCTTACAGCTGGCTCACAGAACTGCCTGAGTTAATGTATGCTGTAACAGCCATGTTTGCTGTGAAGAACCTGTATACATTCTATATGTCTACAACAACATACCAGAATAAACACAGTTTTTTGTAGGCATCTTTATTGGACATCAATATTAGTCAGTCAAACTTTTTATTTATTCAGTTCACACAGTAACAGTATACCTACTAGCAGTAAGCAATGTACTCCTTCTTAGCTATTTGAACAATATACTGCAAAATAGATTTGTACTCACCAGCCTGTTGGCGCAGCCTCAGCAGTCTGTCAGCATAGGCTTCTACGTTCATAGCCCTCTCTGCTCCAGCTGTAGGGGAGAGAAACAAACATTATGCATACCTGTCTATCACATTCTTAAGCTAGTATGTGCTACAAACTACTTAATAGTGAAACGTACTCACTACTGGAGAATTCCGTGCCCATGCATCTTGGATCCACTGGGCCAAGAGCACTTCGTTCTTCTCCTGTAGGTCAGCATAGTGGTGCTGTACCTGCTCACCAGTCTGGGGGATGCCAGTAGCACTGATGGGATCACATTTGAGATGTTCCCATGCCTCCACTTTGTATTGAGAGCCCTGGTACTGGCCCTGCAGCAGTCTCTCCTCATGGTTTTCTACAAGGAGTATAGCCATAACCCTGGACTCCTGAATCGTCCAGTGCTGCGCCAGAAAGCATGCTCCCTCTCCAACACCAGACATGTTCCTGTAGCGATCAAACTAAACAGGTTATCGCTATATTCCCACCTGCTTGGACTAAATAAGGCGATATTCCTGCACTTTGCCATCATTGGACCATTTTTAACATGTTAAGCTCTGCTAAACAGTGCACAAATCTGCTAAGCTAAGTTGAACAGTGCCTAAAGGGGTAATTGTTGAGCACTGCTTAACAGTGCGCAAATCCGCTTAGCTGAGCTACCTGCTAATTAGAAATCATGTCTAAGCAATGCTTAAACCTGGTAAGCATAGCTGACCATTGCTCACTTTTCATTTTAGATAATCAGAATAATAACTTAATTTAGTAAGTGTATATGATTTCTTTACATGACATCCCTCTATGTGCCTTCATTACATTAGCAAGGGGTGTGACTACACTTGTGTATACATGGGTGATTTCACATGTTATATGCACTCACACTTCCATTTTACACCAGCTACACTTCCCTGGTTGAAAAAAAGCAGTTACTGCATAATTTAAGTTAAAAAAAAAAACAATTTTAACACTGCTTTCCCATATAAAAATAACTTGCCTGTCTTGATACTTAAACTGTGAATGCCTGCATGTAAAGCTGGGACTCTAATGACTACACTATCTCGGCTTAAGAATTTCAGCTGTAGATTTTTATTTATCTCCTATGGGATATTTAAGCAATGCTAAACAGAGAGCCATAAGGCGCACACCAAGGCGCACACCTGCTGGCTATGCTTAAACATTCTTTAGCATGTAAAAAAAAAGATTTATTATATTATTATTTTATATAGTGAGTATTGTGTTTTTTGACAAGTCATTGAAGACTGCAGTCAGGGAATAATGGCATACATTTGACTTTCAGACATCTATCCTTCGGAAATCGGAAATTCATGCTAATGTATGACCTGTCTTCCATCAACTTTCTAAGTTTGTAAGGGCAATATTTAAGTAGTGTCCCTATTTTTAAGGCTGTGTCCCCCCATGATTTGTGCCTTTGTCCACATGGACTGCTGTCAGGGAATAATGGTATACATTTGACTTTCAGACTTCTATCCTTTGGAAATTTATGCTAATGCATGACCTGTTTTCTATCAACTTTCTAAGTTTGTGAGGACAATATTTCAGTAGTGTCCCTATTTTTAAGTCTTTGTCCCCCCATTATTTGTGTCTTTGTCCACATGGACTGCTGTCAGAGAATAATGGCATATATTTGACTTTCAGACTTCTATCTTTTTAAAATTTATGTTAATGCATGACCTGTTTTCTATCAACTTTCTAAGTTTGTGAGGGCAATATTTAACTAGTATTCCTTTTTAGGGCTTTTTCTCCCATTATTTGTGCCTTTGTCCACATTTTCCAATTTAGCAGGTTGCAAGGTGTCGTATGACACTTTTACAATGCAGGGGGTGTGTCACAGAACCTGTCACACACCCCCTGCATTGCTTTCCTGCTCCCATATGTATTTCAGTGTCTGCAGACACTGAAATGATCATTTATTTCATTTCAGTGTCCGCAGACACTGAAATACTGGCATAATATTAAAGAAATTCTCTAATATTATGCTGCATCAGAGTAAGAAAGTGCTGTACAGCACTTTCTGAGTGCAGGGGCCATGATCGTAGTCCATGCACTACTTGAACACGCTCCCTGCACTCATTCATGGATCATGTCCATTTAGACTTAACAGCAGCATGCCTTCATGAATAAGCAAGGCACACTCCTGTGGCTACACAGACATGAACCACTCCATGCAGGAACAGCACTATTCCTGCATGGAGTTTATTGAATCCAGGGGAATAATTTTAGAACATAGATCCACATGATACATAACAAGAAGATAATCTAATTTTTTTATACAACGTTATTAATAGCATAGTTATACTGTTTATGCAGGTCATTACTATAACAGTTTTTTGTGGTGTGAATGGTATGATAGTCCTGTATTGAAAGGATTAAATACAATGATTAAAAGAGCATATTACCACAGCGACTTGTTGAATTTGCCTTGTCAGCAAAGCTACATTTTTTTTGCTGTTCTACCTCCATGCAGCTGACAATCAGCTGCCCCCAGCTCCACTCCTCATTGACAAGTCTACTGGACCCATCTTAACATTTCCAAAGTGCAACCTTACCCATGCCTAAGGCTAGTAAAGAGATGGAGGATACAGATGCAGCATCATACTGCTGCTGCTACTGAGTATACCTTAACACCCAACATCCCATTGCAGCCTTGTCAGCTCTGCACTGGTTGCTTTCAGGAGGTGCATGTGCACTTTCATGCATGATCAACCTCCAGTCAAGTGGCATACTGTTTGCAGAATTGATCCAACACAGCTCTTAATGATGCTCTTATAGTGAGCTTAGGCAGCCTCTCTCCCCCAAGGTTGGGTGAGCCAGCATCTGATACTCACTCACATCCTTCACTGACAGGTCAATCCAGCACTCATGTGGCTAATCAGTCAGAGGTTGTCAGGCATGCAGTCAGGAATTTATTCTTCTGTTCCACAGAGCAGAGTTGCTATGCCAATTTTTTTTGTTTTGTATACTGGGTACATGGGAGGGTTTTTTGAATGCAGAAAAAGATGGTATGAGCCTGATACTGAGTGTTTTTAATATGCTATTATGAAAATACAGATTTCCTATATTTTCATTTTATATTTTGTCAGTGCCAGATGTAGTCCCATGATCTATTTCACAGGTAACTGAAAGCTTAGACAGTGTTACAATTACAAACATGATCAATGATCCATTAATATAGGATCAGATTCAAAAAGATCAAGTCAATCTAGTTAAATAGCCACTAAAGAGAATACGATAGAATAATTTTATGGTAAACAACAGCAAATAAAAAATAAGAATGGCAAGTCAGAAATAAAAGTGACGGTCTAATTTCAAGGAGCCTGAAACCTGATACAGAGAAAACCAGAGTCATTGTTCAAAAACAAAATCTAAACAATAAGCAGATATTAGAAAAGTTTCTTGGAATGTTATATTATCTAGTAAAATTTATACATAATCTGTTTGATGTAACTATGCCTCTAAGAAAAGTATTAGAGTAAGCTATAATTTGGAAATGGTGCAATGAACAGGAAAAAAATTGAATGCTTAAGAAACTAGTTACAGATGTTATACTATTAAAATGCTATGCTGGAAAGAATCCAGTTGTGCTGTAATAAATGCCAGTCAGTGTAGCTTAAGGGGGGATGCTGCACTACTGATTGTGTCATCCTTCAGATAAGATGTTAACCTGAAGTCCCCATCACCAGAGCTGATGGTAATAGGTGGATGTAAAATGTCTCCAAGCACCTATACTGAAAAATTAGGATTGTTTTATAAAAAGAGCATATCAAAGTCAGAAAATAGCCATAAAAAGAAAAAGAAAAAGAAAACAAGCAGTATTTATTTATTTGTTTTATTTTGCATTTGTTTACCGGGGAAGTCCATTTGGACAAGATTGCCCATTTCCATTGGAGGCCTGGGGAGAAAAGCTCCATACAATATTATAATCAGTGCACATATAATAATAATAATAATAATAATAATAATAATACAAAATGTCAGTACAGAGGTAAATTTTACAACTTATAAAAGATGCCAACAACTCGGTCAAAGATTCCTATAGGAGTATTAGTAGCACATTGGGGAGATGAGAATATTCACAATATTGTTAAATATAAAGCAATGTAAGCAACAGTACTTAATACATGATTCCTGAAGCATGGTGTAATTTGTATTACAGGGAATGAGGCTAGTATGGTCTTAAAGAGTTACCCTGGGTTGGAGCATGTACATAGCCAAACTTTGGTGAGATGGGATTTTAACTGATTTTTGAAACTAACGTTGTCTGTGTATACCTAGTAGATATACTGAATACAAAAAAAATATGTAACAATATATACAATTTATACAACTGTATACATCACCCTGTGATAACATTTGCCAGAATATTCAACAGTTCCATTTCTGATTATGTAACAGCTCCCTACAGCATTCTGTAACTGCCAGGCATGTAAACATAATCCTCTCTAGGGCTCAATAAAATCCATGTAGATTCCATGTAGAACCTACATGGAATGCATCCATGTACATGGCCATTGTTTCCTCACAGTAGTGCGCCATGCATATTAATCATGGCATGCTGCCAAGGGAGAGCATAGTAACAGGGATATTGAATCCATGTAGGCAGAAGTGTAGAGGCTGGTCAGATGTTATGAACAGCTCCCTGTAATGTTCCCTACTGCTGTCAAAATGAGCTGTGAGTTAATAGTTTCTGTTTTAAATTTCAAATTTTTTCTGTTTTTTTTTTAATGTCAGATTGTGTGGAGCGGTGCAGAGTGCAGCAATGCTAAGCTGCGCTTGCATATGGACAGCTGACACCTGCCAGACATTTAAAAATAGAAACCAGATGTAATTAATTATCATATGTTTTTTTTTTAAATGTCCTTTTTGCACAGCACAGTGTGGAGCATAGCAAGGCAAAGCCAAGTCGCACTTACACATGACAGATGACACCTGCTAGACATATAAAAGAAACCAGATGTAATTAATTATTTATTTCTGCTTATGTTTAAGCCCGCTTGCATGGTCTGCCACAGTAGTGTAGTAGTATATGTGAGGGTATACTAGTTTTTATACTATTCAAGTAGCTAAATGATTACAGTGATGGCCTCAAGCTTCATAGGTCCTGGGTTCAAGTCTCTAGCAGACATACCACTTGTTTAATATAATTTAAATTTTTGTTTAATTTAAAAACATAACTTTTACATTTGGAAGAGCTGCATGGTGCTAAACACTACTTAAGCATGATCAATGCCTACTATTGTTTGCACATTGCTAAGCTTTGCTAAAACCTTGGTTGTGCACGTTTTCACGATGCTCAGCTCATCTTAACTGGTTTGTGCAATGCTAAGCACAATGGCACTTTTTTAATGTTGGTGAATGACGTTTAAGGGTGGGAAAACAGTCTATATTAAGAGTAATAGGTGGGAATTTTGCAACACTTGTTGGATTCTTTTTAACTGTCAGTATGCCAGGTGGTGTTGGAGAGGGTGTGAATTTTGGGCACAGAGATGGGGTGTGCAGGCGTCCAGGGGTTTTGTTGGGCAATTATGGACATAGGCTGCTGCAGAGCAATTACCAGGGCTCAGAATGTAAGGCTGCAGCCAGGGATCAGTTGGCCAGAGACCTTACCAGTGCTACTGGCATCCCTCACACTGGTGAGCATTGGGCACCACTATGATGACCTAAAGTGTGGGAACGTTGGACACCAGGGTTCAAGAGTCTAGGGCTGGGCATGCCCTAGACATATGTAAGTATTTCTTCCACTATTTTACTAAAATACAAGCTGAATCTGTACAAAGCTGGTATGCATAATGGTGTGCTTTTCTCCAAACAGCTGCCACTGTGAGGGCTCACAACATTCAGTCCCATGCCCAGCGCGTGGACAGGTTGTGCCGTGAGTGTGGTAAGTACAGATATATTATGCTAATGGTAGTGCAATAAACAATAAAGAATAAAAAAACTATACTGCAATAAAGAATAAACAATAAAAACTGTAGTGGAATAAATGGGCAATTACAAGTGTAGTGTAATAAATGAACAATAACAACTGTATTGCAATAAACACTAAACAATATCAAAAACAGTAAGCAAAGAGGTGTAAAGCAGGATTGTAGTGTCATAACATAATTGCACTAGTCCTGTATGCATTGTATGTGTATGGTAAGGTTGCTGTAGTCAAGTGTAAAACAGTAATAACTGTAGAATGCAAAAGTAATGGCCTGGAAATGTATTGCTCAACTCATAGTACAGTTCAAGGCTGTCTCCAGGCCAGTTTTAGTCACATAATGCTCTCTTTTCCTCCCACTCCAGGAAAAAACGGTATATGGGCAAGGTAGCCCCCTTTATGGGCAGATATTGTGTGTGGACTTCACATATAATTAACACCAATACCAATCAAGTGTTAAGCAGCACTGTGTTTTCCTAAATAAATATGTCTTAATATTTGCAGTAGGGCTGTATTCATTGCATGTCTGTTCTAAGTTGCTGCAGTCAATTTTTACAGTATTTGCAGATGTCCCCTGTAGTCAAAGCTTTTGGCTTCTACTCCCATGCCTGCCAACTAAAGCATGATGGCTGTCTAGTTTACTTAATGTACACAAACATACCTCTCAACTGTCATGATTTTTTGTAATGGAATTACAACTGCCTAATCTGTCTTTTCCATGATTACCAGACAAATAATTACCTGGAATGCAATATATTTTCAAATCTGTTTAGAGAACACCTTGGAAGTTATGTAAGTCTACATTATGTGAAACTGTGCTGTGTAGTTGTCTACCTGCATTTGTTAGTGCTTGGCCCATACTTTCAGATGTTAACAGCTTGAGAGGTATGTGCTTGCTACATCAGCTATAGAAGAATTGTAGTCACTGTACTCACAAACTGACACTGCACACTTGTAGAAGTATGTAGTTATACTCTGTGTAGTAACATTATCTGTGAGGTAACTAATGGTATGTTTTTCTCTCTCTCTCTCTCTCCCTGCCCTTATCGGTAAACTAACTGATCTGTTGGCCTTATGGTTTAATTCATACTGGCTTGCTGTTATCACACTCACTGTTATGTTACTTAATGTTGTGTTACACATAATATACCTTCCTTGCCTCCTCCAGCCGTGGTACCAGGTCTCAGCACATCTGAAGCCCAGCTGGGTGGTGCCCCCTCTGCTGCCCCTGCAGTAACTGTGGTGTCAGCAAATACCACCCATTGGGACAGGGACAGGCCACCACCCTGTGAGCAGTGGTGCTGGGCGAGTTGTCACCCGTGATGAACTCCCAGGTTTGGTGTGCTGGAACATCTACCATGGGTTTGGAAAATGCCTGCATTGGATGCAGAGCATGCTGGACACCCCAGTGGGGCAGGCTCACCCCGGAACTCAGCCTCCAACACTGCCACCCTCGGGGCAGTGACAGAGCAGTAGTGAAGCAGTGCTGACAGTCCCATGGGTGGGGCTGTGAGTCATGTTGCTACCTTGTGGAGGCACATTGGACTGAGATTCCACAACAACCACCACATCCAAGGTATTCAGCCCCCTCTTGTGTGACACATCACCCCTGTCTGCTGTCTTGTCTGTCTTGTCTGCCTGCAAAAGCTTCCTCACCTACTCATCTTACCTCCCCCACATGTAGCCATGCCTCTTCCCAGCATTCCCTCTCATTAAAAAAAATGGGCACCTGTCCCAAAGAAATAAATATATATAATCCCATAAATAGCTCTCCATTTTTCACCTGTCCATTGGAAACACATAATTTTGTACAATTGGCGTAACAATGCAATTATGTTGTCCTCACCCCTCTCTCTGGGGGTGAGAGTCCAAAGTCATCTACAAGTTCTGTCAAAGTGCACAGTTGTTCTTCTTTTTCTTTCAGCTTTTCCTGGTTAGGGGTCACACAGCAGATCACCTGTTTCCATTTCTTCCTGTCCTCTGTATCTTGCTCTGTCACACCAACCACATGCATGTCCTCTCTAACCACATCTATAAACCTTATCGTAGACGTTCCTCTTTTCCTCTTACCTGGTAGCTTCATCCTTAGCATCCTTTTCCCAATATACCCAGCATCCCTCCTCAGCACATGTCCAAACCAATGCAATCTCGCCCCTCTGGCTTTGTATCCAAACTGTCCAACCTGGGCTGACCCTCTAATATACTTATTCCTACTCCTGTCTACCCTTGTCACACCAAGTGCAAATCTTAACATCTTTAACTCTGCCACATCCAGCTCTGACTACTGCCTTTTTGTCAATGCCACTGTCTCCAACCCATATAACATAGCTGGTCACACTACCCTTTTGCATACCTTCCCTTTCACTCTTACTGGTACTCATCTGTCACAAATCACTCCTGACACTCTTGTCCACCCACTCCACCCTGCCTGTACTATCTTCTTCACCTCTCTTCCACACTCACCATTACTCTAAACTGTTGCTCCCAAGTATTTAAACTCATCCACCTTCGCCAACTTTACTCCCTGCATCCTCAACATTCCTCTATCCTCCCTCTCATTCACACACATATATTCTGTCTTAGTCCAGCTGACCTTCATTCCTCTCCTCTCTAGAGCATATTTCCACCTCTCCAAGGTCTCCTCAACCTGTGCCCTACTCTCACTACATATCACAGTGTCATCTGCAAACATCATAGTCCACGGGGACTCTTGTCTGATCTCATCTCTCAACCTGTCCATCACCAGTGCAAATAAAAAAGGGCTCAGAGCTGATCCTTTATGTAATCCCACCTCCACCTTAAACACATATGTTACTCCCACTGCAGATCTCACCACTGTCACACTACCCTTGTACATATCCTGTACCACTCTTGCATACTTCTCTGCCACTCCCGACTTCCTCATACAATACCACAACTTCTCTCTAGGCACCCTGTCATATGCTTTCTCTATGTCCACAAAGACACAATGCAACTTCTTCTGACCTTCTCTTTACTTCTCCATTAACACTCTCAGAGAAAACATCGCATCTGTAGCGCTCTTTCCTGGCATGAAACCTCACTGCTGATCACTAATCATCACCTCCCTTCTTAACCTAGCTTCCACTACTTTTTCCCATAATTTCATGCTGTGACTGATCAATTTTATCCCTCTGTAGTTATTACAGCTCTGCACATCACCCTTATTCTTAAAAAAAATCGGTACCAAAACACTTTTTCTCCACTCCCCAGGCATCCTCTCACTTTCCAAGATTTCATTAAACAATCTGGTTAAAAATTCCACTACCATTTCTCCTAAACACCTCCAAGCTTCCACAAGTATGTCATCTGGACCAACAGCCTTTCCATTCTTCATCCTCTTCATAGCTATCCTTACTTCCGCCTTGCTAATCCATTGCACTTCCTGATTCACTATCCCCACATCATCCAGCTTTCTCTCTCACTTTCATTTTCTTCATTCACCAGCCCCTCAAAGTACTCTTTCCATCTGTTCAACACATTCTCCTCACTAGTGAGTACATTTCCCTCCTTTATCACCCTTACCTGCTGCACATCTTGTTACTATACAAGAAATGGATAGTTATGGTTCTTTCCTACACCACTCCTGCACATCCCTACCTGTCTTTCATTATGTTTTTTCCCCCTACTGGCACCCCATTTCACTACTTTCTATCTCCCCATTTTTCTTTCCTTTAGATATTTTTTGCATGAGGCTGCACAAAGCAGTGCATCGTGCAGCTTTGCTAAGCTCAGCTAAATGGAGCTATATTGACATATGTGTTTTAAATGATAATAAACACATACAAAATAAATGCCTGTCCCCTATTCAAACACAAGACCATCGCACATGTAGACCACTGCATTAACCTGCCACACCACACAGTTGTTAATTAAAACAGGTGGTTTAATCAAAACATAGTAATTGCAAGTTACAGTCATTAAGCATGTTTAAGCAGAGCTGCACATTGCATCACATCATGCAAACTTGCTTAAAGAGTAATGGGAAAATTGTAAGTGTACCTTGGAGTCTGGTACTGGACTACACCACTACAAAGCCAAACACAGAATAATGGATGTAAGTGATGTCTCTAATACCAGGTAAATGTCCCCTTTTATCAGCAACATTTACAAATAGACCTGCTAAGGCATTACTGGCAACATACATGTTCAACTGGGACCCTGATGCAGAAATACATCCATATAAAGCAATGCACATAATGATGGATGTAAAAGAATATGTCACAGGCTGTATGTGTGTACTTATATCTTGCAAATACACATGCTGTAACAGTGACTCTTTAGCTCAGTCTGTTAAATGCCTTGCAAATAGTACATTTTGCCACACACAATCCTGGTTTCAAATCCAGTGGTGTGTAGCATATAGATACATTATTGTGAAGCCAGTAACTGATGACTGAGTCATGCACTCGTTATCCACACAATGCATTTCAAATACAATGTCTGCTTGTCACTGATGGAATTCACAGGCCTGCAGATAGGAACACACTTCACATATCCCTATAGCAAAACTATAAGTGCATAAAGTGTCACGTCATGCATTGATATGCATTCACAGAGGATTTTAACTCAGGTAATGCAAATGAGGCCCACTAATGTCAGAGTGCTGTACACAATCCTTTCAAGCTCACAGTGCAGATTAGCACAATTGTACAACTAACGTACACATATGAAGCCCTTGCTTGTAACAAGGACTGCCAGCATACAGGTTCCAAATGAGTACCAGACTGTAACACATGGCTTGACAGTTTTTCAAATGGTGGACATAATGTTGTATTTATCCCCTATGTTGCTCAAGGACATAACAAACATGTTGCCTAGTACTCCGTTAATGATACTGTTGCCTAACATACTTACCTTAAACACATGCCTTAACTGAAGAGGAATAGGTACCCTCACTCTGGCTCTGCCTCTACAACAAAGCTGACACAGCTTCCACAGTTACTCTTACAGATTGTTGTCCTCCAAAGTGCTCACATGGTCTGCTTATGCCTATAACCTGCAGCATCAGCTGCAGCCTGTAGCGCCCACATCTTTATGTAACAGTAGCTTCTACAGACCTACCCTCTGGGATGACATAGTTTCCTCACCCCAGTAATATCCAGCACAACATATCAGAAAGGTCTTCTAATCTACATGAATGCCTTAACTCTTATACAGTGGTTGCATGTCATTGGCTGATGATAGGGCAAATCATCTGTCTGGGCTGCAATTAGCATTTCAGAACCACAGATTGGTTAAGAGGCAATTACCTGCTAATGAGAAGCATGTTAAGAAAGCAAACTTGCTGGCTATGGGGAACCATTCTGTATGAGACCTTTTGCACAGAGAACATGCATTTGCAAAAACTGAAATATCACCACATATCAACAAAGGAGTTTTGCACTCCATCAGGTATGTAACCATTTTGTTTACAACAGGATGCAGATGTGTGAATATACTTACGGGGAATATGGATTACAACATCAAGCCTTTCCTAGAACTATGATAATGATGTGTCATTGATCTCCAGATTTATTACACCTACAGAAGACATACAATACATCAAGGGTGGAATGTTTTTTCTCAATGTGGCACACTGGTCTCGTGGTACTGTCCTTTTATAGTGGTTGTAATAGCACAATGCTATGTGTTTGGAACTGTTGTTTTGACATATTATCGGGGGGTTGCCCTTAGGGGACACACTACAATACATGCCAGTGCTGGGTGCCTGATCATACAGCAGTATCTATCATGGCACACACGGGAATAGCTGTATCCTAGTTGCTTAGTATGTTTGCACACTGTGAATATGGCATGTGTGATCAAGCAGTGGCTACTACTAGACATTCTGTTCTTACTGTATCTCTACATATTGTACTTCCATGTATCTGATCCTGACATATATTCCCATTTTGTTGTCTTTCAGGAAATATGTACCCATGACGCCGAGCACATTTCAAGGATGCAGAGAATGATAGTGTACTGGAAGGCCTCTGGTAACACCATGAGCTCCTACTGTCCAGGGGGAGGCAAAACAGGGAACAGCAGACAGCATTGTGGGCTGGCCTTGTCCATGATGTGAATGCCACAGGTCATCAGAGCAGGACATACGAGCAGGTTCGACATTGTGCAACAGACATGATCAATGCTCCACGCAGAAGAGCACTAGATGTAGCCAGGGATTGTGGCATCATTTGTGAAGGGCCTGCCGTGGAACAACCACCTCAGCCACTGAGGAATTCTTGGTGAATCTAGGCACACACAATAGCTCCCAGGCTTCCATCATACTATACATTGTGGATGTGGGGTCACAATTTCCACAGCAGAGGAGAAAGCAAGTAAGGTTAGTTTGATCACCTTGCAATAGTGTAGTATTCAGTGTATCAGGCTGTATGTACCCTTACATGGGTGACAGGACTTTGTTCATTGGGGGAGGGTTTAACTGCAGTTTGTCTCTCATGCTCAGATGTTGACCAATATAACAATTAACACAGTAGCTACTGTAAATGTGAGATATATGGATGCATTACCTTGTTGTGGTGCAACATGCGGTAGTACTGACATTACCTCTCGCTCAACTTTTCACAGGTCCATCAGCTATCGGACAAGGCCATGGTCCTGCTCCTGGTAAGCAAGACAATGTTTTGTTATAGATGTAGGTTTACAGAAATATAATCCCTAAAATGTCATCCCAGGCCTGATGCTTGTATTGGCGTACGGTTGGTATGATTGCCAATCACACAGATATTTTCTGATTGGATACATGTTAGAGTTATACCTATGCCTTGAAGGTGTGAGCATACTGATAGAAGTGACAGTATTGTTAGGACATTACAGATTGTCATGTGTCAACTGTGCAGAGTCTTCACAAATGTCAAAACAGTGTACCTCATTGTTGCTGATGAGACTGCTGTGTAAAGAGCTTTTATTTACAAGTAACTACAGCTGTTTGTGGGAAAAGTAAGTCCTCTTGTCCTGCTATATGAGGTTGGGTTTTCAACAGGTCTGCAATAGTGGCAAAAGTGTATAGAGCTGTACATCTATTGCACCATAGTACTTCAAAGCATAATAATGCAGGTATTAATGTACTGCTTTTTCCATTCTTATCACAGGTGACCGGGGGGGGGGGGTGGTCTCTGTCCCCTACACAATCTAATGTCAGTGTCTCTTCAGACACTGATGATGATGTTGGCCACAGTGAGGCAAAGGTGGGGGTTTCAGGGGCTGAATCTGTCCCAGAGGATGACATCCCTCTTCTGCCCTCATTGTCAACACACACAGGGTAACTACACTTACCTAGTCCCCAGAGGCCACAGATATTGTGCAGTCAGAGGATGGGGACATTTAACAGGAAAGTGTGGCAACTAGGGCTCCAGTGAGTGTAGACACTGGGCATAGCCAGACAGCTGGCAAGGTTCCACACAGGCGTACTGATGAGGTGCTTGTAGGAGGCCTACTGTCCGTCCACCACCTGTTGCAGGTGTCACATCATGGGTCACTCAGTGCATGTTTTGGCCATCATGGAGGCACAGGCACATTCTGAAAGGAACTCCAGATATATGCTTAGGGTTATGGATGCAGAACAATCTGACATCTGTGACTGCCTCCACTGCATTTCTGACAACCTGGACTGGTTCACTGATGCAGTGCAAAGAAGGTGGGCTGAGACAGATTGCACACTATCTGTCTTGGAATGCACAGTGTCTGTGCTGGAAAGTCTGGTTGGAGTTGAGCGTTGGATTCGTGGACAGAGATCAGCAACCCCATCTGCTGAGAGTCCACTTGCCCATGCACAGTCATGCCCCCGCAGTGGCAGTACAATACAGAAGAAAGTGAGCTGTCTACACCAAGGCTTGGCAGGCCATGGGCTTGTGGTCCTGGGCATCCCCGTGGAGGACATGGTCCCAGAAGAGAGGAGTCACTGTCATGTACTAGCATTACTTTTGACCTTGGCAAGTGCAACTCCTGGCAGTGCCAGTTCCCATGTTAGGGGCCAGAGACGGCGAACTGTCAACTCTACCACTCATGGTTCAAAGCTGTCCAATATATACACATGTAGGGCTAGCACTGAGCCTGACTGTGTACATACACATACTCACACACCACTCTCAAATGCAGGACACATACAGACACATACATGGCACATTTCCATGTTCCATATTGCCTGCTTCCCTTCCTGACTCACACATGCTGTCAACCTCCTGGGTCAGCCTAGGCCTCCTGCTCCCCCACATAACACCCTGTGCAAGTGATGATACCTGTGCCACATCCCTGTCATCCTTGTCATTGATGCAGGGAAATGAAGCTATGTGTCTGATGCACAGGGTGACTATATAAATTAACATGTACTTGTGTAATGCATTGTTGTTCTGCCATGCCACTTGTAGTGGTTACCGACAGATACTGTATGCTGACATTTTTAATGAGAAGCCACATAATTTTAGGTATCTTATGATGTATGATGTTGTAATGGAGGTAAACGTAAACAATGAAAGATGTGTCATGGACCTGTTTCTGTTTCAGGATTCTGTTGGGGACACCTATGGATACACAGTGGCAATAAATCCATAGATGTCACACCAAAGAAGAGAATGCCAGCACAGAAGAAATAAGTCTTCAGCAAGGTACAGCACTATAGGTGCATGGCTCCATAGGTCCATATGCATATAACAGGCTAACAAGGACAATGTTGTCATTCAGTGTACTCATGCATCCCTAATCTGTGAAAAGGTCTGGTACCCTTGATAAGTGTCACCAGGGTTTTGGGAGCTAACACATCTACAAGCTGTGGTGCTGGAGATGACCCATCTACAACTTTCCTATGTCCAGTACAGACATTTGCCTGACAACAGCTATGATTGTCTTGTTCTGCATCCCATTGTGTAACCTCAGCTTGATGTGTGTGTCACAGCAGATGTGTGCTTCATATGCATGGGGGGGGGCTGTTACATATAGGGTGCACTGTTTGTGTTACATACCTGTCTCTCCTGCATGCACTAGTTATACCACAGTGATGGTATAGGTGTGTAGAACAGGTAAGACGTGTTAATCCTGTCATGGATATGGGGGAAGTACACCATGGGATCTGACACCTCTCTGTATGGCAACCATACACATCCCCTCCAAAGCATTTACAAGACAGACTAAATATATACAGTGTTGACACAGGCTCCATAGGACATGTTATCTGCAATGTGAATTGGTGTACCATGGAAACTGTGTGGCTGCTACAGTTGTAAGATATGCCTGTGTAGTGACATAGCAAGGGTACCATTGCACACAATGATAGGTGTGATGAGTGCCACATTCAGTATAGCAATGACAGTCCAGGATTTACATCATATACCTTTCTGTTTAGGTTATACAACATTGAATGCATCCCCACATCTTACCAACCAGTGAAAGTCAAAGGCTACATTATTCTCTGTATCCATAAGTCTATGAGTAATGGCTCAACTGTGTGTGGTATGTGGACACTACTATATTTTCCAGGGGTGGATGACTTTCCAAAGAATAGTATTGTGCAATTGTTAGTATTTAGTATTTGTCAGTGTCTCAGACAACACATGAATGTGTGTCTCAGGCCATCCTATATAACTGTTGGTTCTGTGTGGGATTCAGTGACAGTTCCTGATATGCAATCATCTGCTACTGTAGTCAGTCAGAGATCACTGTCAGTGGCTGTGACTTCAGAGAAGGAATAGCTAGAAGGGGTATGCCATTAATGATGTCTGGGGAAATCCACTGGTGACTGGTATACCTGCAGAGCAGGTCTCCCAATGCTATCTTCCCAGATTATGACTGTCAGACACTTCCCTATCCACCTTCTTACATAACCCTCTATAGATAGCCTACAGAGTCTCCAGCAAGACCTGCTGGCCTAATATTGTCAAACACCTTAACAGGCCATGGTAGGTAGAGTGAGTAATATTCCCATCCATTGCATAGTATAACACACAATGGAGTCCAGCAGTTAGAGTCGGTAGGCATGATATGGCCTTCAGCATAAGAAGCAGTGCTTGGTCCAGTGTCAGTAGGTATATGACAGTGTTACTGCTCGTATCCATGTGAACTCCTTTCATGGCATGTCATGTCACATAACTCAGAGATCTGGGGGCACTGTTTGGCACTACACTCTAGTTGCCCTTTGTGCAACTAAGTACTGCAGTTACTTCCAGCATGTTACAAGAAGAGAGTCATCCAAGGTGTCTGTACAGATCACAGAAAAATACACTATGGAAGTGTAATATGTATACCCTGTGAAGGTAGGGTGGGGGATTTGCACAGGTATTCCACAGTTGGACACTATCCAAGCAGTGTGTACTGGACAGACATAATTCCCTTGTGAAGACTGTGTTAAGCATGGGAGTCCACAGAATTGCCAGTGCCTGACAACTACTAATACTGGTCTCACTGACACCACTCTCACAGCGAAGACCATGCTCCGATAAATTTTCTGTCATCGCACACAAAATATTACTATGAAGTCCATGATGACAAGCAGGACACAGCCTGTTTGCTCATCCACATAACTGTCCCACATCATGAAAGGCTCTGTAGGCTTCACAGACCCTTTTCCAGGCAGATGCCTTGATTAACAACCTGGGCACTCAGTTGACTTTTGCATGTCTTATGCCTTCTCTTCCAGGGTTGGTGGTTGTCACTAGGGAACTGTCAAAAAGGGGGATTAGTAGCACTGCTGTAGCACCACAATATAATGTACAATTTCCAGTGACATAGATGCTAAATCTTGCTGAAACAATCACCAGACTGGCAGTGAGCCATCATAGGTGACAATTTCACAGCTAGTCATGCATCTTGCACTTCAACAGATTACTGGCTGATAACTGCATGACATGGCTGTGAGGCCTACTGCAGTGGACTGGCCAACTTTGGCCAATTTGTGTCCACCTGCCACATGTCTTAGGCATGTCATACTGTAGGGTTATGTACCTAAAACACGTCTGTATTTCCACATCATGTCACACAACAGCCAGTGTGCTGTCTAGTTGACAGGCATCATACAATTGTGAGGCCAACATAATGTCAGCAAAGTTGAAAAAGTCCTCTGTGCATGCAAGGGTATCCACATCTTCACTGCAAGCTGTGCCTACAAACACTGTATATCAGGCTGTCAACCCCAAGGGTGTGGCAGCATGACCCTAACTTTGCAGGACCTGCTGCTGAGATGTTGGGAGTGTCCCCACCCCTACACTCCTATGACACAGAAATACAATGTGTGACAGTTATGAATGCATTTCAAATGTTGCTGCCATGGTGTCTCCAACAGCAGTCATTACATATGGCAATGAGCATTATGCCAACATGCACAGCTCACATCCTGCACCACATACATCCACATCATACACACCTGCATGTGTGCAGCTCCTTACCAGACACATTGCCAAACAGACACCTCAGAAAATCCTGCCTCTGGAGCACACAGTTCATGTAATACTGCATGCACCACTCTCTCACTGGTCAAACACCCGAGGCAAAACACAAAATCACATCTTTTAATCAGAGGTGATTACATCATGAGACACATTGATGTCTGTGTCAAGTGGCTACATATGGGACAGATCACAGATGGCTGTCTGTGGGTTAAAACAATAGGCCTTATCACACATTGCCACAAATCAAGGAATATCAGTAAACATAATGCTGACATCATAGTTCCTGCAGGTATGTACAACTAAGGACATACGTCACCAGCCTGTATGCAGACACAGAAATGTGCTTAGCCAGTCTGTGTCTCTCACAGGTATATGCATAGCTTTTATCTGCAGTTGACCCTCATCTAGGATGATGGCTCCATACACATGGAAATTGATGAAAGTCAATAAATGCCTTAGCATGTGGTGTCATTGTCATGGGATCTACTACATGTCTGCCTGGGATGCCTTGCTCAACAGACATCAATGCTTCACCAGTGATGGTTGTCATCTCTCACCCCTGATATTTGGAGTACAGGCCAAGGCTACTGACACCCCAACAATGCATCTTAGATGCACTGTTCAGGGAAAAGTTGGCAATGAGAACACCATCTTTATACAACATCATGGTTATGCTGCTACACGGTGGGTATGGTAACACTGAACCCCTCCCTCTGTGGAATGTATCTCCACCCTGGATCATGCAGACATGTGTGCAGTCAATGATATCTGGTTTAAGACTGTGGACAGCACCACAGCCTTACCAGACTACAAGTCCATCCACATTTTCACACCTCATAATTACAGTGTTCAAGGTAATGCAGGTGGTGTATACATACTCATTAAGGATAGATACACATCCAGGTTTGGTGAAACACTGTGATTTCCTGGAGACACTGCAGGTACTATTCAGTACTGGAAGGGTACATGATCAAGCAATAGCTGGCTACAGAAGCAGCTCCATGAATCCAGACATCCATTGCGTGTATTTGTATGTACATATGTCTATCAAGATATATCATTACACCATGGTGTGGAGTGGCATTAAGTAACCACCAACAGTGTTGCTTAGTCATGCTGCAACTCAGTTGCCCAAAGGTTAGTCCACATCCTTAACTACAATGCCCTGGAGCAGTGCTGTGACATCCCCCAAGGGGAACCAACATATTGCATAATGTGTTTACCAATATGGGTGACCACTGCATCCCCCCAATGTGAGGTCCTCCCTGGTGGGATCTAACCACAGATCAGTGTCATTAAAACTACCAGCACTAAAATCCTTATTGCAGACAATACA
>NC_056737.1:1747042990-1747065490 GCF_019279795.1 Protopterus annectens | reverse complement strand
TGTAATTAATATGTGACAGAGGTTCATAATGTTACACCATACACAGACTGACAGTCTGTGAATACACCAACATAATAATACCTCACATGCAAAAGATGTGGATACTTCCAGATTTCAGCCATCAACAGCATCACCCATGCTAACTTCCCTAGTCCACTGAGCCATACAAGCTCCCAGCCAGAGAGTAGTCATTCATCACACAATCAGCAGCATACATATGTACACTGTTATTCCTGCGTTCAGTGAGGCATGCAATGTGCGATCGATTTCTATGTTACTGCCATGAGATTGCCTGGACTGCTGATATATCATTGATGACTTACTGTTAAAGCAGTTATATTGGAAAAGCGCTGTGTTGGATGTGGGGGAACAACACCTTATGTTCTGCTGGGATACACAGTAGTCCAAATATCATGTGACCCCACCGTTTAATATCTCCCTTGACTGATGCAATGCATATTCCAACCCTGAGGCCTAGTGAATATTAAGCAGCACATACCAATGGACTGGGTAACTGTAGTCCAATGTGGGTGTTACATGTGGTCAAATAGCCCACTATATTTCCTTGCATAAATGCAACAGATCCATACATACAATGCCATATTATAGCAATCCTTACAAGTAGTGTGCAGTTAGGGACTTACCTTGAGAATGCAGCAGTTGACAGAACTGTACTTCAGGGTTGACTCTGTCTGATGCAAGCAGTACGCAGCCAATACATGGATAGGTACAGGTTGTGCGGGGTCCCTGGCATCAATTTTAGTATATGTATGTGATTAAGATTAAGGTGTCAGTTCCTAGGGACCTAGGTTGTCAGTGAATGTGCTATGCATTGTCTCTTAGCCAAAGCCAGGGCATACTGGGAATGCTTATGTATGCCTACAGAGACATTATCTGGGTTTTGTCCTCCGAGTCTTCCTGTGCCTGTGGCTGTGGTGACCCAGGCACTGGTGGGGGGCTGTGTATCCCTTCCCTTTGCTGATCCTGCTGCAGCAGTTTCTGCAGGATCATATTGTGCAGCATAGCACACACTGTGAACATATGTGCACATGTGGCTGGAGAGTACTGCAGGGCTCCACCAGATATACTGAGGCACCAGAACCGTGACTTCAGAAGCCCAAACCCACACTCTATGATGTTCCTAGTTTGTGTGTGTGCTTCATTATGGTGTTCTTCCATGGGCGCGTGTGCATTTCTGATGGGTGCCATCATCCACATCTCCAGGGCTTGCCAGCACACCTCTAGTAAATGGCCATGTTGGATGACCCCTCTAGAAAACATCTACTACAGCTGTGATGTGTGCCAGATATGGAAGTTATGATAACTGTCAGGGCTGCCAGCACACACATTCAGGATAATCTACTGGGCATTGCACATGACTTGGCAGTTGATGGATTGGTGCTCCTTGTGGATGACATAGATTCTACCCTCCTCACCAGGTGGTGCTTTGGTGTGTACATGAGTGCAATCTATGGCATCCAGTACTTCAGGGTAGTGTGGTACATGGCAGAAGTGTTGCATATTGCTGGTCCTCGTCTCAGCGGTGAGGGGAAAAGAAATGTGCTCATTGTCATGTGATAGCATGGCATCCAGAAACTGATGGAGTACCCTGGATGCTGATGCCTGTGAGACCCCCATCACATCCTCAGTTGGGATGGGTTCCCTTCTGTTGGCTCTGGGTCTGAGTTGATAGCGGCAGACTCAGTGAGTTCTTGCAGTATGTCCATGTCCACTCTGTAGCGCTCTACAATTTCCAGCTCATGTAGCTCCTGGAAGGTTACCCTGGGCCTGAACACTCTTCTTCTTCTCTGTCTAGGCCTATTGTCAGCAGCAGCAGCAGCAGCACTCACTTCCGCATCTAGCACATACAGATGTAGCAGACCTGCAATAGCCCCTAGCATTGTCTCAGTTAACTCATTACATCTGAGTGACATCTCAAGGTGTATCTGCAGTTACCTCCTACAGATGCCTCTAAGCGTCAACTATTGCTTGTTCATATTTGCATTAATTCCAAAACCATGCTATATACAAGGTATCTGAAGATTTTATCTTGAAGCATACATGATAGCAGACTCAATTGTATTGATATTTGACCTTTGTCAATGATTATTGGTTAGAACTGTAAGGTGATAACTTCATTTGTTAAAGGCTCAAGCCACACCCACTGGGAGTTAAAGGTACACACTCAAAAGAGCTGTACTGGAAGGAATGAGTTAAAATTCCCAAGTCTGTACTCCAATGGTCCAGGGTATTGTAGAAAAATCAAAAGGTAGGTTGTATGCATACTTTATAGAGCTTTGCTGTAGGTGCTCAATGTGTGATTGGCTAACTGTGATGCATTCCACCTGCCTGCAATATAATTAACATCATTTAATGGCCCTATTCTAGCTTAAACAAGGGCCAGAACTAATTAAATACATTTTTTATTCAGATATGCTCAGCCAGGCAGCACTCCATGCAAACACACTCATCTAAGCTGAAATGAGCCTAGAAGTCAGTGGACCCCCCCCCCCCAGTGTCAACTACATCTTCTGTAAACAGTAACATGGGTCTAAGCCTACATGAAGGGAATATGCCAACATGAATACTCCTTTCTACTATTCAGTAACTCCACCTCATTTGCATAGGTATCCATGCTCACAGCCTCGAAATTACACACTTCATAGCCCTACCACTTTAGCAACAGCACCAATGCACCATTGTAGGGACTCCGCCCTAGAATACATTTTTGTCACATAATATTAATTTTTCCCAATTCTTTTTTTTATTTTTCTTTAAAGCATGTTTGGCACAATGGCATGCCATGCAAACATGCCAAGATTATTAAAAAAAATTAATTTAACTTATTTTCTTTAATTTTTCCGACATACAAGATAATAGTTTTGTTCATATGCATAAGTGGTATGACATTTCTGTCCATATAGCTACATTTTTACAACCCCTTCTGTCTACACTCCTGTACATGGAAGTTTTCCACATTCATTACAGACACTGACACGGGGTCTGAAGAGATCCCTTTTGGCTTGCTGGATTGCTCTACTTGCCTCATTTGCATGAGATTCACTTGCTTATGAGGTGATTTGCATGCTACTGAAGTTTCCGTGTTGGCATGTACATGCATGCCACTCAGCAGAGCTTACTGAATCTAAAAATGTTTATGTCCATATAAGCAGCGTGGTGTGATGCCTACACAGAAAAAGATGTGTAGGCTTTATTAAACTACCCCATGTCTACTCTCTTAACATCTTCAGTTTAACAGTTGTGTATGTTTTCCTAAAAGACAACATCCATAGTTAAAGCACTGTCTTCCAAAGCAATACACTTCCCTCTAGATTAACATGACAATTTTATAAGATACAAAAATATGTCCAATGGTTTCTTCCAGATTATAGACATGACACAACCTTTCCTTTTGCATTTATATAGCAGAGCCTCTTAATAGGTGACTTATGTCAGAACAATCTTTAAGAAAATACCTGTATATCATATCCCACTAAAAGGTATCTGCCTACAATGCATGGCAATCTTATCCTTACTGGAAAATGCTCCCATGGATAAATATAATCCTCTTCTTCTTCTTCTTTTGGCTTTTCCTGGTTAGGGGTCACCACAGCAGATCACCTGTCTGCTCATGATTGGCAGTGGAGTTTCACGGTGTCGATTTGCCAGCCCAGCGCCCAACCTTCCACAGAAGGCACATACATGCACGCACTCACACCTAGGGCCAGTTTAGAGTGTCCAATCCACCTACAGCATGTCTTTGGGATGTGGGAGGAAACCGGAGCACCTGGAGGAAACCCACGTGACCACAGCGAGAACATGCAGACTCCACACAGAAGGCACCCCAGCTGAGGATCGAACAGGAGAACCTCTTGCTGTGAGGCAGCAATGCTAACCGCTGCACCACCATGGCTGCCCCCATGGATAAATATAATAAAACTACAAAATCTCTCACTCATACCATCTATATCATTTATCTGCAAAATTCTATTTAAGTTGCCATAGAATGCTTTTCCAATGATATTGATAGAGTTTTCCAGACAGCAAAAAATGTTTAATTTTCTTCATCCTCAGCCTCACTCGAAATTCATTATATTTAACACACAAAGTCTGCCCTACAATAAATGGAGGAACCTCATTAACCTTCTTCAAGGCACAATAAAAATGAACAGAAGCTAAATAAACTACAAGGTTAAGAACACCAAGTGTCCATTTCCTTTCTTATTATAAATAACAACCTTTTTCACAAGGTTTAATCATGAAGCCTGAAGAGCAGAGAAAACATTTCCAATTGGTTTTATCCAATTCCCCACGTAACATATTAACTGCTACAGTAGTTTGATTTACCTAAACAACAGAATGAAATAAATAAACTTTGTCTGCAAAAGATAACCATAATGATTTCCAAGCTTGTACAATTTAAGTTTTTAATAATCACTCCCATTGTTGCAAAACTGTCTGCTCTGTTTTTAACAGACTACCTAATATATTAATTATAGAGTTAGTACAGTCACACATCCATATTAGAAGATAAAATGTAGGGAGATCTTTGTATGACAGAGTAATTTTGTAAATTACATTTATATTCTTGTATAATGGGCAGCATCAGTTGTAGAACAGCTATCAACATATACTTGACCATCTGCTTCAGACAATTTAGTAGCAGCAGAGTCTAAGTATCTTGAAAGACTGCAGCATTACAGCTACTAAACAGTCATCAACATGTACCTGACATTCCCTTTCACATAATGCATTATCAACTGTAGAAAGCAAAGCATTCATCTGAGATGTAGCATGGACAATAGCATTACTATTACAGTTATCAGCACAACTAAGGCAGTCAAAAAACAGAAGGCCTTCTTAACTACAATCAGTACACATTACATTTTTAGCAGAGTGCCAAAACTGCCCAAACTGAGAAGACCACTTTTTAGGACAGCTGGCAATTAAATGTTCCCTATCCACCTCCCCACCCATCCACACACACACACATACACACACACACACACACACACACGCACACACACACACACACACACACACACACACACACACACACACACACACACACACACACACACACACACACACACATACATTTTGGGCTGTTCAATATGTTTTACAGTTCCCCTTTTCTGGAGTAACAAAACAGCACTAGATATGAGAACAATGTTGTCATTTTGATATTTCAAAATATCCCCTACTCCCAAGCACCATTCCACAAATTTGTATTAACTATGCAATTTTCAACAATTTCAACCATTTCATTGACAGAAGGATAAAATGACTCACATCCTGTTCAACATTGTCATCTGTTTTAAATTGAACAAAACGTATCTGGTTTATACTGCTCTCAACTACTAGAAAAAAAAGGAAAGGCATTCTAAGGATAACGTTGATACCTTTTCTCAGTTTCATACATAAATCTGACTTTTAGAAGAAAACGTTCACAAGTAATGTTACAAATGGCTTCAGTTCCCAGTTGAATAAAAAACAGATATAAGAAATCTAAATTGTTCCAAAGTATCTGTCAAAAGGAAACTTGTGCTTTGTTTGACTTCTAACAGCAGATCTTTATTTATTTATTTATTTATTTATTTACCGGCAGTTTAATAGCAAAAAGCATCTCCCTGGATACCACAACTGTAGCATACCAATGCTACCAAAACTCCATTGTCTCTGCCTAGAGGCCATTAGCAGTATCTGTCCAGTAACTCACAGGACATGGACTAAGTTGTACATCAAACAAACCAGTTCCACCAACAACTATATCCCCACATCATTTATTATAAGGGAGAAACCACAATGCTCAGCAGTCTACCTTTTGGAATTCCATAGCAGATTTACAGATAGGAGACAAAGCAAAAATCAAAAAACTATATGAATGTCCACAGCCTGAAGACAGAGTAGTCTGGAAATCAGCTGAACTAAGACTTTATAATGTTCCTGTGTAAGTGCGAAGTTGTACAGATAGATTATAGGTTCATATGTAAATACTAGGCTAACTACCCTTGTGGGCCATTTTAAGCCTACCCAGTTTCTTTTTTTTGTACTCAAAATAACCTATTCCATTTGGTTATAGATTGGCCTTTCACATCCCATGGATGATAATTATATATCACCCCTAATAAAAATAACTGGGATCATACCACAGATAATTTGAGGGGACCCGTACATGGGATAAAGCATTCAGGAGATGCATCACCCCAGGGGTAAATTCTCTGCCTCCCATACATAGATCTAAGTTGTGCTTGAATATGGATAGGGATGAACTTTGTTTTATGTGGATATTGAGTCTGTTCCAGAGCAGCAGTTTCCTCTGCTAGATATACCTGTCGCTCTAAACCATTCTGTTGATTTTGCAGAAGAGGTTTTGATTCCTAGACCAAGTATTTCTGATGCCATTTGACCTGTTGATGTGCAGTAAATCCATCAGTAATGGGCTGGAGGATTCTTTGTATGCCAGATACAGGTCACCTCTTAGCAGTCTGTAGGATACTGAGTATAGTGACAGTGCTTTGTATCGGTCATGTAGGACATGTTGTTTAGGCCATGTATCCTTTTAGTAAGGTATCTCTGTGGGCATTCCTGTTGATGCATGTGTCTGGATAGATGCATGCCAAAAGAGGCATTATATCTAATGATTGGCCTAATGAAGACTGAGTAAAGGGAGACAAGGACATTCCTTTTTTTAGACACAATTCCTTTGTTTTTAAGCTTTGCAATATAGAAGGACTTTCTTACAGCAATAGAGACAGGGTGGTCAAAAACTGGGCCATTGTCTATAGAAGTTCCCAAATTCCAACAACTGGGTCAATCTTTAGGGTGTATTATCAATGCAGTAGTTCCCTGGGGTAGATAATTTTCCAAAGGATACAATAATGCAATTTTGCATTTAGTTTCAGTCCATGATTTTGGCACCAGTTAGTTATTTGGGGCAAACATTCCTTCAGATGCCTAAGTCATTTGAGGCGTCAGTGATTGCTCCTAGCTTGCAGTCATCTGCAAAAATAGCCTACCAGATCCTTTTGTTATTAGCTTTTACTTTAGAAAAGTAGATGCCAAAAATGCACCTATGTCTCTGAAAACAGGCAATCTGTAAATGGTTCATTTCCCAGGCCATAGCTTGTACATTTTTCATCTCCCAAGCCCCTGCTTACACTTATCAATTGCATCAGAACTTCTCAGAGATTTGGGATGCATGACTATGTTTAAAAAGGCCCTTGTGATCGTTAACCTAGTAAACACCTATGAACCAATGAGAGGTCCCAGCACAGGACCATGTGGGAATCCACTGGTACCTGGTCTCTTTGAGGAGGTAACTTCCCCTATTTTCTTATCTGTATCCTATCAGTGAGCTAGCTTACAATCCATTTGATGACATAGGGGTTTATTCCCAGTTTATTTAGATTTACTATGTCTGAGTGGTGAATTATTTCAAAAGCTTTGGCCAGGTTGAGGTGTGTGGTGTGTAGCATTTTGGCTTTATCCTTTGTTTTGGTGACCTTTTCAAAAAATCCACCAGGATGAATAATCATGACCTGCACTTAATGAATCCAGTCTGAGATGGGTCCAGTGTTTGGAGGTTCCTTATGCCCTGACTGATTAGTTCCATGATAAGTCTTTCCATAGCTTTCTATATGAGACTGGTCAGACTTATGGGGTCTGTAATTACCTAGGTCTGTGGAAAGTCCTCCCTTTTGTAGGGGAATCACTGTAGTTGTTCTCCATTTACTTGGTTAAAAGCTTGTATGGAGGCCGAGATTGAACAGTGTTATTAGGTGTGTCGATAAATTGTGCTACATGCTATTTGAGATGCATCCAGGGATATTGCCAGGACACATTGATGCAGTATCTTTAGCTTTTAATAGGACTTTTAGGACTTGGTCTGGTGGGATAACTGGAAGGAAGCCAGTTTAAGTATATTTTGAGGGACAGACAGAGGGGAGAGAGAGTGGAAAAGTTAGAGCTAAATTTATCAGCTAGTATATTCACTATATGTTCAGCCTCAGTGTAGTTAACATCATTTCCAATCAGCTTAGTGCTGTGATTTTGAGATTGCAAACATAAGTAAAAAATGCATTGTGATTGTCTTTACTTGGATAGCTATTTATTAAGCTCCTGAGTTGTGTGTTTATTTCTGTGGTAAGCACTCCAACATTCCTAGAATTCTTCTTTCTTTTGGTCAAAATTATTTTCTTTTTTATTATAAAGGTTGTTAATATTATGGTTCCACCATGTGGGCTTTTTCTGGGGTTTGCTCTGCTCTTGTCCCTATGGGGTTCAGCTGCACTTATACAGATGGTATAGTGTGGTGGTATATGTTTATGTGTATTCAGCGGAGTTACCTGGGTATGATGGAGATTTAAAGATTGCCAATGGATCACTTAGAAGTAGGTAGTTTGTCTCAAAGAAATTTTTAAAGGTACCTTGGGTGGAAGCGATTTCTGGTTTTAGTTTTATTTTGAAGGAGATTGCTTTATGGTCAGACCTAATAACTAATGAATATGTGCAAGGGATGGTACAAGATGCTACCATATATGTTAAAGCAAGATCTGAGATGTTGTTCCTTCTAATGGGGACTCTGACTAATTGTTCCAGGGCATCTGTACTGACAAAGTCCACAAATCTCTGTGCTTGTGCACTAGTGGTGGTGTAGGTTTCCCAGTCTAAAGTTGGATAGTTTAGATCACCTAGAAAAATGGTACTGGGTTTAATACTTAGTGTTTCTAGTTCCTGTAGATAGCCATTGTGGCCTTCTTGTGACATAGACGGATTTCTATAGCTAGCTAATATATGGTATGGGACCTTTCTGATAGTTACTTAGATATGAAGAGGTTCTAGTGCATTTTTCTTTACCAGCATTTATATGAGTCTTTTCTGAATGTAGATTGAGAAACCTGTATACTAGATGGTCTAAACATGTGGAAGGTGCTGTAGCACTACACAGCTAGAGTGGTATCTGCTACTCCTTCCCCTCCAGTAGATCTCTGGAAGTTTGCCTTGTAACTTCCAATGGGTGGCGCCTAAATTTTTGATAGAATCAAATTATGTCCCCACATTTTAAACAAATATTCACATCTCTGGAATAACAGGGGTTACTAAAGAAGTCTGAATGGCAAACTCTTCAGCACAAACTATTTTTATAGTGGTAGTATTCTTTAGGGTCTAGGTCTTAAAGTGGATTTTAAAAGTCCCAGTAATATTACGTTTTTTAATGTTTTGTAAACAATTTACAATATCTAAGCAACCCCACTGGTTAAACACATACTGTCAGCAGCATTTTTGTTTATCCAGCTGAGAGCATTCATATGAGGCTATGCAGTTCTGTCAGTGCTATTTGGTTATTGAGACATTCAGAAAAACACATGAAATTCATGACAATATAAATAAGTTTTATATGGACATCAATTAACATCTCTTTAACCTCATTAGACAGAGGTCAAATATCAATGCAGTTGTGTTTGCTATCATGTAAGCTTTAAAACAAAGTATTCGAATACCTTGTAGTTAGCATAGTTTTGGAATTATTAATGCAATATGAATAAGCAGTATTTGGCACCTAGAGGCATTAGTAAGGTGTAATTACAGAAATGCTTGGATGAGCCACTCAGCTGTAATGAGTTATTCCAAGAGATGTCAATGTCATCCAGGTTGATAAGGGCTTGTAGGGAATGGAGTTTCTTGCTTTAGGCTCCTATCATTAATCAGTAACAGATTCATATTTTCCTTTGCTTGGTTTGTTATAGGGGACAAAGGCAGGCTATCACTGGTGAAACAGTTTTGGCTGTCAATCATATCCTCCAGGCTAACAAATATTGGACCGCCTTTGAATGAAAACAAAAAACTAAGCTAATAATTGAAGTCAGTTATTTTTTGCTCATACCATCATCATCCTTGAAGAAGCTAGAATGCTGCTCAATGCTAGACTTATACCTGCCTTGGACACATAGTGTGAGAGCTCCATCATGTCTCTCTTCATATATTCCAGGGAAGTAAGTACACCTCACATTATTGATACCTTTATGAACTATGACTGAGTCAAACTGGTACTTGTTCTTCAAGGACTTGAGTGTATGCATGATCTGATGGATCCCAGCACCAGATAAGCAACTAACCATCACATTTCCTTGTTTAGTCTGGTAAGAGGCACATCTGCATGTCTTACACCTATAATAAGAATGTTTGGTTGGGTCGATGCCTGCCTTATGGGCTCAGCATCTGTGACTTTGGGATTCCTTCTATTATGTGAGGAAGTAGGCTTAATTTGCTGAGCATGCATTGTGCCTGTGTTGTGTTTTGGTAGTCTTTCAGGTTTAAGCAAGTTAATCTTTAGAACCTCAGCATATGATGGATTATGTGCATTGTGATGTCCCTGGAGACATCTGATGTTTGATGTACTGCTATTTTTTGGGGTCTTAGTCTACTGTGTATGAATTTTTTGCCTCCATGGATATTACATATGTACATCTCTTGCACACTGTGTTATGCTGTGTGAGTAATAAATAATCATTAGACAACATGAGACAATTCATACACATTTTCAAGATGTCCATCTCAATCAGACAGACTACAGAAGTTGTGGGGAAGTGCTGGTCCATGATACTGGCAGGAATGACTCTGGGGAAGAGGAGTAACTCTAACTGCTTGTTGTTCAGTTTTAAAATAATGTTTGGGTGGACTTACTACTGAGTACTTAAAGTTCAGTATAAAACAACTAGCCTGGAACCTTTTTCTGATACCAGCAAGAACCAGTAAACTAATTTGAATAAAAAAAACTCATTAATTTGATACTAAAATAAGTGCATCAGTACAATCAATATTAAGCAATTTTATCAAAGGTCTTTCAGCTTGTTGAGTAGTTTAAGGTAAGAGATTTTGCCAAATAATACTTATGTGCTTATTGTCAACAGCCAATAAATTGGGAGAGGGAGGGAATTATGTTGTGAAATTATCATAAGGGGCAGGGAACAACAGAGACAATGGGTTTAAGAACACAACTACTATAGGGTGGGTAGAAGGACAAAACAATTAGACCCTCTGAGCTCTGAGCTGACTGGCCTGAAAATGACTTAATGTAAAGACAAGTACTGAACTAGCCTGACATACACTCAGTACATAAGAATGAAACTAGGGTTTAATACCAACAGTTATACTACTTAAACAGCAACATGCATTGCAGCTATGTACTTGAATTATTAATCTATGCTTAAAGTCATTAGCTAAACCAGATACAAACTGTGAAAATTAATTTAAAAATCAGATCAAGAAATGAAAACACTCATATTTCTTTCTCTATGTAATGGAACTGTAATTTGAAAGATCACAGCAAAAAGCAGCTGTGGAATTCTTCAACCCAGAAATGTCACTGTCAGTCCATCCATCCATCCATCCATCCATCCATCCATCCATCCATCCATCACCCCTTTTCCCATTTTTGCACACGGGGTGAGGATGTCTCTTCAACAGCGACAATCATCTAGAGCCAAGGTTTATATCACCGGGTGGCTAGCCCTGCCACACGTGTTCTTCCATACAACACACACACACCTATGGCCAATATACAGTGTCCAGTTCACCTACTGTAAGGCCTGAAACTTGAATTATTAATCTATGCTTAAAGCCATTAGCTAAACCAGATACAAACTGTGAAAATGAATTTAAAAATCAGATCAAGAAATGAAAACACTCATCTTTCTTTTTCTATGTAATGGAACTTTTACAATGCAACAGTAATTTGAAAGATCACAGCAAAAAGCAGCTGTGGAATTCTTCAACCCAGAAGTGTCACTATCAGTCCATCCATCCATCCATCCATCCATCCATCCATCCATCCATCCATCCATCCATCCATCACCCCTTTTCCCATTTTTGTAAACAGGGTCAGGGTGTCACTTCAACAGCAACAAGCATCTAGAGCCAAGGTCTATAGCACTGGGTGGCTAGCCCTGCCACACTTGTTCTTTCATACCACACAGTCACACCTATGGCCAATGTAGAGTGTCCAGTTCACCTACTGTATGTCTTTGGAATGTGAGAGGAAACAGGAGCACCCAGAGGACACCCAGACAAACAAATTGAGGACATGCAGACTAACACAGCAGGCACCCCATCCAAGAATCAAACTGTAGAACCTCTTGCTGTGAAGCAACAATGTTATCTGCTGTATCACTGTGCCACCCTCACTGCCAGTCTTGAAATAAGAAATAGAGACTGACAGAAGTGCAATAGTCAAAAGTTGAAGTCATGCCCTCCAAGTGAATTTGCAATGCAGTAAGAATAGTTTTGCAAGCACAATCAGATTTCTGTTGTTAATAATCACACTCAATTCTACAGATATGGTAGACCACTGAAGAAACCAGACTGACATATGGACTGTCTAGAGGTAAAAAAAAGAGCTAAAAAGTAACATTTATTAAAATGTGTTCAAAATATGTTAAAAACATTTGTTTTTATTGTGAAGAGCTTGTGATATTTGTAGAACAAAGTCAGTGTTAGGTTTCAGAGAATCAATATGATGCATGTTACTTTATATGTACACACACACACACACACACACACACACACACACACACACACACACACACACACACACACACACACATATACATTTCACTATACAGGTAGACTCACTTTCTATTTATGTCCTACTGAAGTATTGATGAATCCAAGAAAAGATGACATGTGTATACAGGTAGTGGAGTGTGGATTATTGGCCTGTAGATATGCAGGTCATTATGCACGCAAAAGCCAACGCATAGGATCACTTCTTACCCTTAAGGTACAGTTTTTATATCTTCTATCTTCTGTGATTCTTTCATCAAGAAAACATTGTATTATCTTTTCACAGATGTACTCTTTTATGCATTTGCCATGGGATAGTTTCTTTTCCGCTTTGATCTTATTAGCTATCTACCTCTAATGCAAAGGCTGTCAGGCTTTTCATAAGCAAAGTGTATCTAGGTTCTCTATTATTGTTGTGCTGATAAATCCCCCACCACCCTGAGAAAAAAGGGGGGTGTTTACACATACTGGAGTCTAATGTATTAGTCTGTATTAATTAGTAACAGCTTGTAGGTCGCTGTGGACTTAACTGCCAGTGTTTTGAAATGTTTAGTGCTCTGTTTGGCCAGAGCAGTGATAGCTGGTAACTTCAAGAAAAGGTCGTCTGCAGCAAGCAAGGAATGGGCAGAGCTAGTTGGAATGGGGAGGGGCTACATTACAACATGCCAGTAACCATTATTTGTGATCAAGCAACAGATGGGGTCACTCACTTTCATCAACAGACTTCCTTAGTACTCATTCATTCTACACTTTGCTGACTGTATATACCTTAGATGTTGGACTCTAATCAACAGTGCCTTAGGTGAAAGAGCATTCCAGTCATAGGACATTTTCAGTGCCTTTGTTGTACCTTTTCTCCCATGCACCCTCTAGGTTCCACTTTTTTCCTACCATTGTAATCCACACCATCCAGATAGATTACTTATTTCTTATTTTTTCACACCTTTTTTTGCTTTTTTTTGGCTTTTCTTCCATTTTTAAAAACATTAACTTGCTAGGAGTGCACTGTCAAAAGTGTGGAATAAGTTATTGTATTAAGCCAAGGGTCTGGGGCCACTTGGCCTCCAGAAGTCATAGATTCTACACTCTGTGATGTACATTTTAGACATGTTTAGAGCATCTTTCTAACCTTTTAATCCTATGATGATCTGAACAAAATCATGAGTAAAGAAAGAAACTCAGTAATTTTTTTTCAAGGAAAATATAAGTCTAATTTTCAAAGCGGACACAATAGATGTTCCCAATAAAATGAGAAGACAGATATTTGAAATGATATATAAATGCTGTATGGGAATAATGGCTGCCTTCTTAGCCCCCTCAAAAAAGACAGTTGCTGTCTGTGTACCCCCTTCTGGGAGTTAGACTGGAATGAAAGTAAAAGAACTAATGACCACAGTCCTAAATTGTAGAGCTGATGGTCTGGGAGAAGAAACCAGAGAATCTGGATAAAACTCATGCAAAGTCAGAAAGTACATGCAGAATCTACACAGATCCAAGGGCTGTGAGATGGCATTGCTACACACTGCACCACTATGCCAATGATTAGTTGCTATCACATACATCCTACCAAGGCTGCAACAGACAGCCACTTATTTTTACAGTGTTCATGTATATGATGGAGAATGAATGAAATTATGGCCAACATGCTACTTTCAGATACACTGCAGCCTCTCGTCTCACACAAACACTAATTTTTATCCACACAGCCTCAATACAGTCAATTGCAGTCAATTTATCGACTGTGCACACTTCAGGCATCTGATTGTGTTAAAAAGTCGACAAATAAGGTATTCCAGAAGGTTTCAATAAAATGCATAGTTTTGCAAAGCCAGAATAGTAACTACTTAACCTAAGAAATTTACAACAGCATCAATCACTTTCATCCACAGAAAACCCCAATAACCAGCAATAAGAGACATTTTTGTTGACTGTGTAATCCTCAGATGAACCCAAACACACCCAACAACACACACGCGAGCGCGCATATACACACACACACACACACACACACACACACACACACACACACACACACACACACACACACACACACACAAACTATGGCTGTATATACCTCAGATGTCTTACTGGGATTAAATGAATAAATAAATAATTAGCACATCTAATCATGAACAGAAGGAGGCTAATTAACACCTTTACTTTCTGAGATTAATTAAGCCTGGAAATCATTTGCTTCTTGAGAGCTTTTCAATAAAATCCTCTACAGAAAATACAATCTGTTTGCAAAAATAATACTTGTGCTATGGTCAAACAAACTCTTACATATTATATAATCTTATATCTCTGTAATTGTGCAAGATAGATTGTATATGTTAGTAAGGGAATTGTTCACCTATTCAATAGGTTTCCAGAGATGCATGACAAGATAGGATAGCATACTGCTGTTTTGTGATATTGCAGAATCTAGGCATATTATGCATAATTTCACAATATTTTAAAACAATAGTAATCTACAAAACCATTTGTGTTAGATGGCAAATTAATGCAGTTATTAAAATATGGGTTATACTCATAACTGCTATAACAGAAGATCATTTATATCTCAGAATGTCTTCATCATGTTTTAATGGCATGTTTTACTAACATCCACTGCTTGAATACACCAGCCCCAATATGACAGTATGATACTCTGTTTTGTATTTTTAATGTAAACACAGAAATGTCACATTTTTGCATACTTTTTCGAAAACACTCCATGATAACTCCAGCTCTGCACATCTCATGCTAGCCATTTCACAGTTATGTTTAACAATCAGAAATTAGACTTTGTAAACAAGATGAATATACTTGTTTTAGGAGTGCAGAAAATTCTTCTGTAAATAAGTACATAATCTTATATGTTGCACATGAACTCTGCTCTGTTAATGACTATATGACTATATATGTATATACAAGAAGACACACACACACACACACACACACACACACACACACACACACACACACAGATGTGGTCATCAATACAGGCACTTATATGATTGTTACTGCATGCCTCAGATATTTGATTGTAATCAAGTGAAAATATTTTCTACTACACCTAGATAGATAGATAGATAGATAGATAGATAGATAGATAGATAGATAAATAGGTGTGTGTGTGTGTGTGTGTGTGTGTGTGTGTAAGTTTGAAGCTTCTATTTTTTAATGTCATAATATTGAGAACAGACTATTGAAAGACCAAAATGTTGAAGACTTCTACATTGAACATTTGCAATACACCCCTCCCCCCAAAGGACCCCATGTTCCTGGGTCTATACCCCTACAAGGCCAAAGCTGTCACTCATTCCTGAGTTCACACTGATAGGAGAATTCAGTATCTGAAATGTTTAGACATTGTGGTCTTCAGCATTTTTCCCCTCAGGATTATGATTTGCAAGATTGTGGGCTTCAAGTTTTTGATAGTGGTGGACATCTGGTTTCAAGAGCAGCAATGGGATAAATCTTTTCCTAGAGCTCTGGCATCAAAGATATGAGAACAGCCTTTAATAATGATTTTTCTTCCAAAAACTACTTAAAACTGGGTTATTGCAACTGATATATAACATTGCTGGTATGTGTGCCACCCAAAAGAGGACATATGAAAGCCAAAACAATCTTTGAAAATTACTATTAGAGTGAGCCCATAGATCACTGGTACACACCCAGAACCTGTCAGCCCCCCAAAGACTGGTGATTGTGAAATTTTTCTTATGCCAATGAAAGAAGAAAGTACTCAGGGTTGCTCAGATAAAATGAGATATACAATAATTAGGTAGGAAAATCTGTTTTGATAACACTTATTCCAAGCATTTGGTAGCTAGAAGAAGGCAAGATTATCCCCTCAGCTGCTCATTTAAAGAAAAGGGCATAAAAGAACATGTTCTTTATCTAGGGTGACTACAGATATATTTGCCAAGTGGCCCTTCCTCATGTAGTTCAACAACCTGAGGAAGCACTTCAATAGATGCACGAGAAGTTGGCAATCTCCTCTCCAGAGAATATAGAATATTCAACACCTTTATCCAAGCAAGGAAGACCAACAACCAATCTGCTTATGCAGACAGTTTAACTGTAGTATACATGATTTACACACTTGTCACCTCAAGAACATCTGAAGTTTTGAACAGAGGTATGATGTAGTAATTTCTTCTGCCCACCATATAAACTGAAAGAAATGGATGGCAATTCTCATAAAACATCCCAATGTTCTAATACAAGTAGTGGCTACCGATTGGCATTCCAAGTTGGGGATACAAACAGCTATACACATAATCAATCAAGTCCAAGAAAAAAATTAGAGGATCCCTTATACTTACAATTGATTTCAATTGTGTTACAAGTTCAACTGATACCACAACAATGAAATAATTTAGACTACACCTACAGAAAAACATTTGAAATTCTGGACAAATCCTTTGAGCTTGTTAGACTTTGGATCAGAGAATGATATTACCCCACCCATCTATACCCATTACTCCCACAACATGAGACCTACACCAGAATATATACATGGGAAGAGAACTTCTGGTTCTTAAGCAAGAGGTTAAAGTATTGCCATGCTATTCTGATAATTAAGCATTGCTCTGTCATCTTATGGGAAGTGCCCCATCCCCAATATAGATATGGGTACTTTAATATATTATACAAGAAGATCAGAGTTAATGTATCAAATTCTGAAATGTACTTAAGATTACTTTGAAATTCGTAAGGAGATATACCAACTAGACCATTAATAGGATGCATGTAAGGGAATCCTCCATGTGCATTTGAGGTCATGGAAAAATGTATTATGCAAATCATTGCAATCCCAACTAGATCAATTATAAACAGATTATGAAAGACTAGAGAAACAAAAAATATCCCCTGGTGTGAGTAGACTATCTAAGGAACTGCAAAGTATTATTCCAATATACAAAATATAAAATAGAGCGACAGAAACTGCACTTGGTAATCTTGGACGTCTCCATTTTTAACTTTTATTTTATTTTTTATTATTTAGTATTTTTCGTTTAAAATTCTTCTATGATATCTTTCAGAATTTTTTATATATTTTTTTTACATATATTACTATAGTATATTGAGTATACTTCTATGTAGATAAGAACATATTTTTAGCTAGGTGTCGTAATGTTTTTGATACCATGGTCTTGACATTATTATAGTATTCATATATATTTTAGTAAATGCATATTTTATATAAGTAACATCTATTATTCTTATCAAATATTGTTTATCTGTCGATGTTACATGATGGTACCTGATATTGTGAGCATTGTTAAAACTCTTTATTCAAAATTGATTCTTTGAAAGTTCATTTTTCTGTTTTTAGACTTTTGATTTTTTAATTAATGGAAGTTATTTATACAGGAAATGATGTCATGTATTCTAATTACCATCAGGTATTTAAATGTGAAGTTATGTGTAACTTGTAAGTCTGAAGAAGCCCTTGTGGTGAAAGCGCTTACTTTCTCCAATAAAGTCGTACGTTTGCCAGTTTGGCGTGTTGAGTCTGATGTTCATGCTACTTTTATATTATATTACATTTTGATAATATATTCACTGCCGTGGTGGTCCCGTTGATGCTATTCATTGCTTGTTGTGAAACTTTATTTACAAATGAATAGTTAGATTTAAAAATAAAAGTGCACCTCAGATGAAAAAGATAAAGCTGAGAGATACAACCTAAACAAATATGGGTCTAGGACAGAGCCATATATGACATCTTGGCTGCAGTCTAGAACTTCACTTATCCAGTTGCTGTATGATACTTGCCTTGTCCTATTTTTAAGCCATGCAACTATCCATCTTTTCAAGAGTACATCAATACTTAGCTGTTCTGATTTACTGATGAGTGTTTTATGTATGGCCCTATCAAACACTGAAGTTATGTCTATATAAATTACATCACAGCACAATTTTTCATTAATAACTGTTATTGTATTGTTATTGACACAATGTTGCAGGTGGTTGTAGATCCAGTTTCAACATGTGTATGCTGTTATATGGTTTCAAGTCCCACTTTGCAATTCTGACAATAATTTATTCAAAATAACCTTTCCATTCTTTTTCCACAAAATGAAAGTAATCATATGGGTCTGTTTGACACTGGGCATGTCCTGTTCCACTTTCCTTTAAAGAAAGATTTAACAAGTACATGTCTCCAATCTTAAAGAATCTCACCATGACCTAATGAATAACAGAAACAGTGGTACTGTAAGTTCATGCCGAAGTGTTCTCGGGTCATAATTACTAATTCAGTTTCGTCCCTGTGCTTTGTTTGGGTCCAGTTTGAGTAGTTCTTTTTCAATGTAATCTAATTTGATTTCAGTATATGAGGTCACCTGGATGTTACTAGGGCAATTGGCTAGCCAAACTGCTTTGCATAAGATTTTGTAAATATATCTATAACCTGTTGTGTCTGAGAATAAATTTTAGAATTTATATGTTGTTTATCAGTTTGTATGCCTTTACACCTAACACATTTTATGTAGCTATAAAATGGATTCCTATTATGTTCAACATCTTTATATAAATTTTCTTCAAATGTTTCTTGATTTAAATTATGTTTACTTTTATCTGTCCAGCATGTTATTTCAGTTTTCAAAGTAATAATTCAACCTCTTTTCCATTTCATATAATTTTGTCTCTCACCATAATCAAGTATCTTGTTCTTATGGAAATATATCCTCCTGACATTGATTGCCTAGACCCAGATATTAAACATGTTTGATTTTTCCCATTCAAACAATTTATTTTTCAAAACTTGTCATGTTCCTTCAGCAGTGTTTCCACTGAACTCATCCCTCCAATTAGTTTTGCATAGTGACTATTTTGCTTCTGTGTATAAATTTCTTAGTCATCAGCACTTCACTTTGGTGATCTTTATACTGCAGCAATTGCTATATATTCCAGGATTGTTTTTATTGTCACAATTACACAAACTACAATATTAGTGTTATGAACATCTAAACATTTCCATTTTTACAAGTCATTTTTTCAAATATGTATTTACCCAAAATATCACTTCATTCACTGTGACTTGACTTTCCTTTCTATATGTGATTTCTAAAAAAATATGTCCTAACACCTGTACAAGCTATACTATCTAAGAGGGATGCTACTAACAGTCAGTGAGTCCTTGTAGATGAGACAATTTGTATCAACATGAATAAAACCAGCTTCCTTACATTAAGGCATTCTGAGGCCTTTAGCACATTCTGTATGTTTACTCATGGAAAGCATAACACCATTCAATGTTCATTATTGTCTCTGCAAATGTAAGTATCAGTTAATTTAATAATTGATTCTTAAATTACAAGTATAGCATTTCTGACCAGCTTGGAAGAATCTTCAGCTTCTAATGCCTAATATCTGTATTATCAATTCTTACAAAGGAATGATCTTCATCATCATTAGTCTTATTAATCACACTGTTTTCATTGCTTATTGCATTTGCAACCATACAATTCTTATCCAACTGGCTTTCCACAGCTACATCTTAAGCATGTTTTCAACTTCCATCTTTCTCCTTTTTTTTTTTTGTACAGTAATGTTCTTCAATCCTTCCAAGTTCAGTTTTGATTTCTTTCCTTCCCCCAGCCCCCTGCCTCCTTTTTCCACCTTCTCTTTTGGAAGAATGATGCCTTTTTAGCAGACTTAAGTTTTCTGATATAACACTGTTATCATTTCTTGTAATCCATGTGTAACATAAATCAATGTCTTTTTTAGCATGCATTCTCTTTGCATTATAGACATTAATCAATTTATTTTTATCCCTTATTTGTTGTGAACTTCTACTTTATTTCTTTTTTTTTTAGTTTCTTCTACATACTCTGAATCTTCAAATTGCTAAATATTTGTATCCTGAATTCCACACTTGTCATCAGTGGTATCATGTTTAATAGGGGCTGAATGAACTTTATTGACAATAGACAGTTTGTTGCCTGAATGGGTTCTGTTTGCACTTTGCCTACTTTTATTTATCTCATCAGTCTAGTTATTAATATATGTATCAACAGTTCTAGCTGAGCGAATGTCAGAAGTGCAATCAACATAAGTAAGTCTAGATTTACTACTAGTTATGGTAAGCGAGTCCCTCAATTTCTGACAGGAGGAGCACAGATCACCAGTGTCATCAGGTGTTGCCTTTAAATATACAAGCCATTTGTAGTACACTGTGAAAGATACTTGTGTTTTACCAAATCATTAATGGCATACTCATTTAAGAAATTAATGTTCGGCTACAAGTGAATAACGAGTTCTCAAAGAAAAGGAAAATCAAAATCAGCCGCCACATAATTTAAAGAGAGTTTAAGTCAACTTCTAAGAGAACAATTATACAAACAACATACAGATAAAATACTAAATTAAATATAATAAAGTCGTTGCTCTCACCTATCATACCAGTTGTGCCAGTCACATAAAAGCTGTATTTACTTCACATCGGACACAAGCTCTGGATTATCCTCTGTGCTGTCTGTGTGAACTTATAGCTGACTAGACCTCCTTGGGATGTCTAGAGTTTGCATGTCAAAAATCTACTCCTTTCTAAAAACAAACAGTGAGAATTAGAGGTAAAACAATAAAATACAAATTAAAGGAAATCTTCCTGTCTATCAGCTATACCTTCATTCCTACAAACAGTGAAAAAAAGTGGTAAACAACAAAATATAAAGCAAAATAAATCTTTTCTTGCAAGGCAATTGTACAGTTAATCAAAAATTAACACAATTGTTTTGGATGAGCTATGGATTGTCCTTTCTACAGTCTGTGTGAATTTATAGCTGACTAGTCCCAATGAGATGGCTAGAGTTTCCCTGTCTAAAATCTATCCCTTTTAAATAGCAAATAGTGAAAATTAGAGGTAAGACAACAAAATATAACTCAAAGTAAAGACTCCTGTCCGCAAGCTATCGAAGAGGTAAAAACAAAATATAAATCAAGCTAAGTCTTCTCTTACCAGGCAATTGCACAATCAATCAAAGACCAACACAGGATTGTTTCAGATAAGCTCCATCACATGACAGTGGATAATATCAAAGAATGGAACTGATGGATTATATCCCAAGATTTTAAGCTAATATTTATTAAACTAACACTGTTTCCCAAAATATTATATAATTTTGCAAAGTTTGCCAATGAGGATTGTACCTCTTATTTTAAAGAAGTGGGACAGACACATTTTTAAATGTTTATGGTCTCAATCTGCACCTAGAGGCTCTTGAGCAGTACATTATTCCCAAAATGTCTTGGTGGTATCCAGCTACCAAGCTTTTCCTAGTATACCAGACCATCATACTTCAATACTACAGTAAGCTATATTTTCCAGATCCATCCCTTTCCTACATGAAATTCATGGCAGATGTCATAGACAAACGTCTGTTGTCCATTCTGCGTTTTGTGAACACAATAAATAATCACATGCAGTTATCCTTGCTATATGCTTTTTGCCATTGGGTATTAAAAATATATGAAAATTATAGGTACTTCTCAATATATTAATGTAATATATTACAACGTATAGATATATTTTTAAAACAAATGTCCATTCTGATGAAATAGTGGCAATGCTCCTTCCCTTTGGTGCTCATCCAAAATTTCACTCCCCACATCCATCTTCTCTTCTCTGGACATGGTGAAAAAAGGTTTTACTATGCATATTTCAGTTATGCTCTGGATGTACCATTAAATCTCAGGAGAAAAACTGTAATTGTGTTCTACCCCAATATCATGTTATTTTCTGCTGCCAAATAAAAGCTTTATTACAATCTATTTAGGATCCTTCATGTCATGATAAAATACTTACCTCACCATTACCTCTATACTTCTCTAATAGAGTTCCTATTAGTTGTCAAATCCTTGAAACTTTGAACCTCAGAACATTGAACTCAGATGTTTGAAGTTTCAAAAATTCGAACGTAAAAAAATAAAAAAAGA
>NC_056737.1:1747010490-1747037990 GCF_019279795.1 Protopterus annectens | reverse complement strand
TTATTTGGAAAATCTTTCCAGAGTTATTTAATTCTTCAAAGCAAACAAAGAAAACACTAGTAGCACACCATTTAGCACTGTATCGATTACTTTAATAACCAAAGCTTTTGAGCAAAGGTATTTTTCAATGCATGAACACATACTTGTGAACTCATATTCCTTAAAAATAGTAGTCAGCCAATCACATCATAGAATCAGTTAATAATTGCAAATATTTAGAAAGCCAAGACATTTTCACTATAAAATTTGAAATAATAAAATAAGGAAACCTATACAATACACGTTTCCTTTACTTTCTGTACTCCTTGAGTGAGCACTACTCATATGTGCACTTAATACTGGTGTTCCTTTTTGTTGTACTTTTCATTAATGAAATAAAAAGTCACATAAACAGTGGAATCATAATGGTGATACTATACTTGTGACCAGAAGGTATGGTTTCCTGGAGCCTTATTTCTTGTAACAATTGTCAGTTTGGAAATTAAAAATTATATTATGATAAGAATACTGACAAACATTTTTTCCATCATTCTTTCCAAACTGTGATTGATTTTAACTAAATATCACTTCTGTTGCATCTCATGTTTTTGAGAGTGGATATTTAAGGACATGGATAATTCCAGACTGCAAAACTAATGATGCATTCCTGCACCAGTATAGGCGCAGTGTCAGTTTCCTTGTAACATTAAATGAACAGAACAGAACAAATAAATTGGGAACTCTGCACTGTAGGCTGACTTCTGAGCAGGAAACTATCCAGCTGAATGACTAAGCTATCTCATCTGTAACTAATACCGGCTTCATGGCTTTACACTGGATTAAGACTGGAACGATTCTTGGTCTGGCTGAGAAGTTGTTTCACAGCAGGAGATCTGGCACACACAACTCAACAATTTCTTAAGTGCTACATTTTACATGTATTTCCCTATGATTTACAATAGAAAACTGCCATAAGTCTAGGCATTGTCAAACCTAAGTAGAGCCCCTATACCCACCCTGATGTTTTAAAGAGTACAACAGATTAAATTAATTGGGTTAAAACATTTGCAAGTATTTATCTTTATTCAGATATGCAGCTCCATTTATGCTTGATCAGGTAACTAAACTGATTTAGTGTTCCCTTGTTGGTTCTGATTTGTTTCATGAGGCAGGTCTAATAATATGGAATCTAATACAAAAACTGTGTAAGGTACAGAATGCATTTTTTTCAATAACAGAAAAAAACCTATACCTTTCATCAGCATATTCCTAAACCATGACATTTATATACTATCAAAAATTAATTCATACAAACATCCTTTCTTGTGGTCTGGAAACAGACGGCCACCTTTCCCCCATTTTTTCTATTTTTTTATTCCTGAGTATTAGAAACCATGAGGTCCACACTGCGCCAATGCATTTGTGATGGAAATGATCCATTAAGCACTTTCTAATGTTTGTTCTAGAAAATTCATTGCCGTGTGATTCATGGAGAGTTAATGGAAAGCTATTAGAAAGATGAAGGCAATATTTCACATTCAGGATCTTATTACCCTAAGCTGAATCAGGATAGACCTTGCTTCTAAAAGGTCACCTCCTGAGTAACCAGAAAAATGCATCAGCAATTTCCAGCACCATGCTGAACTGCTGTCTCTGCATTTTCATCGCCTTTGAGGAAAGAACATTCCCTTGGCTTCTGTTGTAACATATCCAACAGGCGGCACAGAACAGATTAATGGAAAGCAAACAGGCTACAAGAAGATACTGTTCCTTCATATGCAATGTACAGCTGAAGTTCTTGGAAATGCACCCCAGTAATTTCAACGAAGTTCTGGTTCCTCCACAGAAATAAAGGAAACTGATTATGCATACCATGATTCTGATGATCTTTTTCAACAGCCCCTGTATCATATATTAAATTAAACAGACTGAAATAAAGAATTATTTCATTAATATGTGGTCACTGATCTGCATTTTCTTTATACAGTATCATGAAACATGGCACGGACAAGAAATAAGCACTTTTCTTTACCTGGCAGAAGGGACCACTAACTTGATTTCTTCCATGTAACTCTGTGAGGTACAAAGCATCAGTAAGATTACAGAGTGGGGTCAAATAGCAAAAGCAGATGTCTGAGGACAGTGGAAGGGAGTCCATGTGAGGTGCATGAGTTGTGAGCATAGCCAAATTCTGAAATGCAACAGAAAACTTGTCTCTATTGTATTCATAGGATAGCCACTCAACACAGAGCTTTCTGGTACCACAGTGGGAAGGCATACCTTCTCTGGCAATATAGACATAACCACTAAGCATTATGGGTACTTTACATAGTACACACAATGACTGGTAAAATGTTGCCATGTAGATAGTAAAGCTGACTGTAAAATGACAGACTGCTCAAAAAGTAGAAATGGATTTAAATGGTTGCAGACGAAGTCCTGGTGTTGGTTGAGTCAGCAACAAGGGATGCTAAATAAGACAGGAATTGGAAGGAAAATGCTGTTGTGGTGGAAATACAGGCTGGGCTATGTTTAAAGAAGGCTGTTCAGATGATGCTGGTTATCCGTTCACCAGGGGAGGTAAGACTCTGTAAGGCTGTACATATGACAGGTATGTCTTGCGGCTATATGTCACAGCTGCAGCACTGGACTGCATTACTTACCAGGTGCAATTGTAGACTATACATGTAGGAATAGCTTAATGGTGGCACTTAAATCATCTATAATTCATGGTTGTGCATGCATAGGTCTCAATCATCCTCAGCTTTGCAAAACATCCCTGATTCTGTCACTTACTCATGTATTTGTTTACTTATTTACTTACTTCTTAAAATGTATTGACCATATTCAGGCCGATGAGAAAAAAAAAACAGACAAACACACAGTAGTTGTCTAAGAATAGTTCAAGAAACAAAGAATTCTCAAGCAGTACCCATATTTTCTATAGCAACAATAAACAGTCATGAGTAGAGCAATGGTTTTGCAATATATACACAGTAGTGAGAAAGGGGTGAAGGAAAGAGAGGACAATGAAACAGGAAGGGGACACGGGTGATGGAGGGGGAAGGAAGAAAATGTAAGGAGGGAGAAACAGATGTAGACTGTCATAGGGAACTGAGAAGAGGGATGGGGTAAGTATGAAAAGTTGGGTGAATAAAAGGGAAAGCAAGAGCAAAAGTAATACATTTTTGCTGCCTTTCATAAAACTTTTGATTTTCTGAAAAATCGTTGAAGATTATACTCAGTCAGTAATGCCAGATATCAGAGTGTAATACTTTTCATTCTTCAGAAAATACATTGTGGTGCTAAATCTGTTGTTCTGTATTTCTAAGTGAACTACAGTAATATTTAAAAAACGGCTCTAATTTTAGACTTTCATCTCCCCATTCTTGTTGATTTTGTCTCTGATTATTGAGCAGAGGACTGAATTATGTGTGCATGTCACACCTACCTCACCGTTGTAAAATAGGTGTAATTCAAGTCTGTGAACAAGGCAGGCAAATCTGATGACTGACTTATGTAACACATGGCTGTACAGATGAGAGGCACAAAGAGAGGTTGCTCATGTGTCGGAAGTAATTCATGGATGAACATGGTACAAGTATAGTTCATGTTTATGTACATGCCAAGCAAATGCCATGGGTTTATACATATCAGATAATACTACCAGCCGCCAATGTACATGTACATGGTATGTCTCACGTGGTTGTGTTTTCTGTGTATCTAAGGATGTAATAGATATGACCAGTAGGCTGTAATGAGTGTGTCTGTGTGTGTGTGTGTGTGTGTGTGTGTGTGTGTGTGTGTGTGTGTGTGTGTGTGTGTGTGTGTGTGTGTGTGCGTGTGTGTGTGTGTGAAACCCCATGTACTTTATATCAGCTCCATGTAGCTGTGCATTCTTTAGGCACACCCCCTGTTTCTGGGAAAGTAAGATGTATAAGTCAGCCTGGCTGTGCCGTGTTAAATATAACGTGTGTGTGTGTGTGTGTGTGTGTGTGTGTGTGTGTGTGTGTGTGTGTGTGTGTGTGTGTGTGTGTGTGTGTGTGTGTGTGTGTGTATGTGTGAAACCCCATGTGCTTTATATCAGCTCCATGTAGCTTTGCATTCTTTAGGCACACCCCCTGTTTCTGGGAAAGTAAGATGTATAAGTCAGCCTGGCTGTGCCGTGTTAAATATAATGTGTGTGTGTGTGTGTGTGTGTGTGTGTGTGTGTGTGCATGTAAGATATATACCACATGGCTGTGCATGTCAGAGTTGTATATTATTTAGTTGTATGTTTCCATGTTTCTCTCCATGCAGTAAATATTACTTAATGTGGATGTAAACAAATCAGATATGACTTGTGAATGTATGCATTGAATATAATCCCCACGTGATTGTTCATATAGAAGGATTTTCCTACAAATCACTACATGAAAAAGAAATAAACCAAGATAGTTGTACACATGTCAGGTACTTATGGATGGACACATCATGCATGACACATGTGGCAGACTATGTAGTATATTTCCTATGTCTGTCTGCGCATAAGTAAACCTCCATTGAGATCTGTATGGGTATGGTATAGCTCACATAATTGTGTGTGTGTGTGTGTGTGTGTGTGTGTGTGTGTGTGTGTGTGTGTGTGTGTGTGTGTGTGTGTGTGTGTGTGTGTGTCTGTATGTGTATGTGTATGTGTGTGTGTGGCTGTGTGTATAAGGTTTGCCCATATGGCTTTGGGTGTGACAGATGCTTCCTATGTGGCTGTGCACATATAAGACACTCTTCATGTTTCTGTGTATTGGAAAAAAATGGTCCAGTGCATAGAGCATATCAGGTATGACTTATGTGCTCCATTTAGCAAGATGCCTCACATACCTGAGCACATCAAACATAAGCTTCATTTGTCTGTATACGTAGGAGCAACTCTCCATTTTTGTGCTTGTAGGAAGAAAAAGCTAAAGTAGTTGTACACATCGAGTATGATTTATGATTATTTATGTATGTATGTAAAATAAGAAAGTCCCATGGAGCTTTGAATGTAGGAACATGAGAAGAAAATAGAAGGAATAAAGATAATAAAATAAAAGGAGCACAGCTGCAAGGCCTGCATGGCCATATAAGACATTCAGTGGTGTTCTCAAAAGAACTTACAATTCCCTGCACTACGAAATCTAAGAATAAACGAACCCTGGAATATAATTCGTGACTGTGGAAGTGTTTTGGGAAGAAAGAGATCAGCATGCCAGGAACATTGTAGAAACATACATAAGAGCTAGGTGATATATTGCTTGCCTTGGTAATGATGACACATGTGCTAATGGCAAGCTTACTTTGAGCATCTTTGAAAGAAAAAAAAAACAACCTCACTGGTGGAAAGTAAAAAGCTCTGTGGGATTGCTGCAGGCAGCACTGGCTTATGACTGACGGCACTCACCCACCACAGTTTTCAACTTGATTGCTAACTGGATATTTTTACATTTTGATTTTTTTGGATTATTGTAGGTTTCCTTTCTACTACCCTAGTTTCAATAACCTGAAGAACATTTGTTTCAGGAATAAAATCATTTCCTTTATTCTTACTTTTCCAGGAGTGTCACTAAAAATGTGAAATCTAAAACCAACTCAACACTGGAAACACCTTTTTCACTTTTATAATAATATTGTGAATTAATCTTTTTCCTTAAAAAGAAGTTAGATGAGAATAACAGCCTAACAATCTGTGACTCATATTCTAATTAGGGAATTGGCCACCTCTACAATCAACTGACCTGACTATTAGGCAACCTTTGTCTCATATTCTAATTATAGACTTGTCCTCCCTTGAATCAGCTGGCTCAGTTATTAGCCAATCAGGAATTATAGCATTACATTGTATGGGTTGTTTACCACCACACACCCTTGTTTAGGATTATTTAAATGACTAGAATTGTATCTGATGAATTTTGATAAATGAAAGTGCCTTGAATAGACCAGATAATTTAAAGCTCAAAAATGGTTTGCTCTGCATTTTTATTACTTGATTTTGAGAATGTGTGCATTCTGCTCTGGTCATCTGGCTGACCACAAAATAATGCAGGAATTAACAGTTGATTACGTTAAGCAAAAATACGTTTTCCTTTTTTTTTTCTTTTCTTTTTTGTTTTTTTACTTTTTGGTCCTGGGGAGAACCAACCACTCAGCTGGGCTTGGAAAACCTATAAGTGGATATGTTCCAAATTAGGTAGCCTACATTTGTTTGCTGTGTGTGGTATTTTGGTATTTTTATTTTTCTCCACAATTGTGTAATCACGGAATTAATATATTTATGAAAAGGGGAGTATGGGGCTACTGTGGAGCTTGCGCCTGCAAAAGTGTTTTTTTGAAAAAGTTTACCTTGGGTGATTGTTACTGCATGTGGAATGCAATTACATGGTGTTTCAGTAAAATGGGAATTTGGATAGAGTGATGTGTCTTTCAAGGAAACTGATATTCAACCATTTGTTTCATATCTATTCATATATCTATTATACATATATTATATCAATTATATCATCTTGGCCATATAACATTCTGCATTTTGGCTGTTAATCAACTGAAGGGAATTTACATATACATAGACATATTCATATACATTGGCACCTCACAGCAAGAGGTTGTCCGGTTCAATCCTTGGCTAGGGTGTCTTCTGTGCGGAGTCTGCATGTCCTTCCTGTGGTCGTGTGGGTTTCCTCCAGGTGCTCCGGTTTCTTCCCACATCCCAAAGACATGCTGTTGGTGGATTGGACACTCTAAATTGGCCCTTGGTATGAGTGTGTGTATGTGTGTGCCTTCCGTGGAAAGTTGGGTGTCAGGCTGGCAAATTGACACCGTAAAACTCTACTGCCAATCATGAGTGGACAGGTGATCTGCTGTGGTGACCCCTAACCGGGAAAATTCGAAAGAAGAAGATGCACATATAAATGTTTTGGTACTATTACCGCTGTCTATTATGTTACAGTTTAAAATTTTAAACAACATAGAAAATGTTGGCTCACAGGACCTATTTTTACTGACATAATGTGTGTTTATGTATTTAATTAGGTTAAAGAGGTTAGCATAGTTTGGAGTTGGTGATGGTGTGGCTGTTTATTTCATTAAACATTTCACCTTATGACAAAAAGTTCTTGCTTAGACTTTAGTATCCTCAGATCTGGCAAGCCCTCAAGACACATCGTTTGGGCAAATCTGAGTTTCTTTTTCTTCTAGCAATCTCCCCAGTGATATATATATATATATATATATATATATATATATATATATATATATATATATATATATATATATATATATAGATGACCTATGAGTACTGGCTAGAGGAAGGACTGAAACTGAGTCTGGTACTGGCATTGTCTCAGCACATTAATAGTCAGCTCAATAAAACAATACTAAAATGTTTTGTATAACTCAAGAGACTTAAAGTTGCTAGCCTGTTCTACTTCCTGACTTATCAGTTTATAGTAAGTCTTATTCAGTTAATTGATCATCTTTAAAGACCATGCTAAAACTTTCATTTGAAATCTCCCGTACCAGCTACAGTTGCATTACAAAAGTTTTAACAAATGTATACTTAAACAAGGATACCCACTGGAATTTACCTGCTAATTCCAGTACTAGAATATGAATATCCTCCAATGGAACTTATCTTACCGGAAACATATCACTTCTTCAGAAAGCTGTAAATGTAATGTTCACATTTATCCTTCTCGCAGAGTAATGGCTCCACCATTGCCTGCTTTTTCAGAATTTTAACTGAAACTGAAAGAATGTCCCTAATCTTCAGCTTTCTTTGTACTGAATACTATACCCCCATGAAAGTCACAATTATAGTATCTGCTCAAATACCCAAGGAGCCATAGCACTTGTGAAGTCTTCTTTAGTTCTTACAGTGAAAAAGGCAATCTGGGGGTGTGCCTGGGACAAGGCTACACAACCACAAAATTCTTCCCTCACTGACTAGTCTTCAAGGCACAAACATTGGGTTTTAGTGGCATTGACATGAATAGGCATTCAAATTTATGATCTTGAACAATAAAGCTGAAAATCTACTGCTCTGGTGTTTTTTTTTTTCTATTTTAAAATATGTTTCATTAAAAAAATCTATATTGCAAATAACAATCATACTAAAAGTCATGAAGAAATCAGAGTTCATAGGTTCATAGGTGTATACTAGGCTAATGGCCCTGGAGCCTTTAGAAGCCTAGTCCACAGCATTACCCTGGCATCATGCCACTTGACCTTAGTTCCCAGTGCCTCTGTCAAGCAGAGCCACTGGAGTGATCCCTGAGGTGAATTTTTCTATTTCCCATCCACTCATCAATATTTCTCTTGAAGAGGGGCAGTGAGGTGCTCTGTCTGACATGTATGGGAAGTTTATTCCATAGCATGGGCAGTCTCTGGGTTATGAACCTGTCCCTCCAGCATGTTCTGTTGATTGTGGTAATGAGGCTGAGGTCTCTGAAGCATGTGGTGCTGTGGGATTGGGATTTCTTTAGCTGTAGCATTTCTAAAAGAGCAGGGTCAGACATGGCTTTGTAAGTCAAGCAGAGATTGCCTCTAAGTAGGCGATATGAAACAGAGAATAGTTGGAGTTTTTTGAGTCTGTCCATATAGGGCAAGTGTTTAAGGCCTAGGATCCTCTTTGTGAAGTACTTTTGTGGCCTCTCCAGTTGTTGCAGGTGTAGTGAGGTACATGCCAAATGGGGCATTGTACTCAATGATTGGTCTATTGATGGAAGAGTAAAGGGAGACAATGACCTCTTTCTTCCTAGATGCAAAACCCTTAGAAATGAGATGTGCCACATAGAAGGACTTTCTGACCACAGTGGCAATGTGATGGTCAAAAGAGAGGTTTCTGTCTAACATGTGTTTCCAGATCTCTTATAATGCCTTCTGTGTTCAGTGGATTACCATCAATGAGGTAACTCATGGGAATCAGGTTTTTCCAAAGGGGGTGACAGCACATTTTTTGGGATTGAGCTTAAGGCCATGGTTCTGACACCAGCCGTTGGTCTCAGTGAGGCCTTTCTTTAGAATGTCAGCATCACTTGGGGAGTTAATATTAGCTCCCAACTTGCAATGGTCTGTGAACTTTGTCAGCCAGAGTCCCTTCGTGTTGGCCTGGACTTCAAAGAAGTAGATAACAAACAGGAGAGGAACCAGGACCAAACCCTGTGGGACTCCACTCATGACTGATTGGCAGTCTGACTTGGAGTCAGCTACTTTCACACTGTGGGTTCTATCTGTGAGCCAGTTTGCAATTCACCTAGTGATATAAGGGTTGATGCCTAGCTTAGTGAATTTTTCTATAATTCCTGAGTGGGGAATGGTATCAAAGGCCTTGGCCAAATCAAGGTAGGATGCATGAACCACCTTGCCTTCATCCACAGCTCTGGTGACTGACTCAAAGAAGTTGACCAGGTTGAGCAGGCATGATCTACCCTTCACAAAACCAAACTGTGTGGGATCCAGAGCTTGGATATTCCCTATATCCTTGTTTATTAGGTCCATGATGATGCGTTCCATAGTTTTGCATATCAGACTCGTCAGGCTAATGGGGCAATAGTTCCCAGGGTCTGTAGTCGCTCCTCCTTTGTGGTGACGGATGACTGTAGCAGTGCACCATTTGGTAGGGACAAAGCCTGAGGTGAGGCTGTGGTTGAACAGTGCACAGAGGTGAGGTGCCCATTCAAGAACCCAGCCAGGGACATTGTCAGGCCCCATAGAAGCTGTATTCTTGACCTTGGACAGTGATGTTTTAACCTGTGCAGTAGCAATACTGGGTGTCTGGCAATCTACTGGTACTGTGATTAGTCATTTGGTGGGAGGGTTAAAGTTGGCACTGAATCTGTCGGCCAGTATATTGGCAATATCTGTTGGCTCAGTATAGGTACCATTGTGCAGTAGCTCAGATCAAATCTGGGTATTGTGTACATAACTATAGAAGGCCTTGTGGTTGTCTTTACTATCTGCTGCAATTCTGTTTTCATAGCTAGCTTTAGAGGATTTGATGAGGGATCTCAACTTTTTGTTGAGGCCGATAAGGGAGTTTTTCCCATCTTGGGACTTCACCTTATTACGCATCAGTTTTCTCCTTCTGCTGTAGAAATTGTTTATGGCAGGGGACCAGCAGATTGGCTTCTTTTTTTGTAGGAGAGTGTCTTGGTTCTATTGGGTATGATGAGATCCATCCATTTGTGTACATGTTTGTACAGTGAATTTGTGTATGATTCGGCGGTCATGCAACTATTCTCCATTTGCATGGGTGCCGTGAAGTTAGCCACCTCTGTTTTTCAGAGCCCAAAGTTAGCTTTGGAGAAGTTTTTCATGGTGGTTACCTTTGAGGGATGTGGATTTCCAAGGTGATTAGTTTGTGATCGGATCTAACCAGGGAGGAGTTGACTATTGCTGTAGAGCAATGGTCTCCCATGTTAGTAAAGACCAGGTCAAGGATGTTGCTACCTCTATTGGGGGTAAGAATGTGCTGGTCCAGGGCATTGGAATTAAGGAATTCCACGAAACATTGGGCAAGTGTATTGGTACATGAGTGGTTTTCCCAGTTAATGGAGGGATAGTTGAAGTCACCCAGTATGAGAGTGTTAAGTTGGATCCTAATATTCTCCGGGGTGCTTAGGAATGTGGAGTGTGAGTCTAGGGACATGGTTGGGGACCTATAGCAAGCTACAACCTGAATCGCTGTCTTACCCAATGTTAGCTGCAGATGAAGCATCTCTGATGCATTATGTTGGGCTACCAGTCTGGAGGTGTGCGCATCCTTTATGAATATGGAAACACCACTGCCTTTGGAGCTTCAGTCCAAGTTCTAGGGCTGAAAAGTGTGGAATGAGTTATAGCCTGGTAGTGCAGGAATTCTTTCTGCTGCCTTAAACCAGATCTCTGTTACAGCACAAATGTCAATGTTCTCCCTTTTAAGGAGTGCTTCGTGTGAGTGCATTTTGAGATTTAGACTTCTAGCAATAAGCAGCATGACTCTCAGATTCCATTTGTTTGTAGCTGTTACGGTGGTAATTTGCTCTTTGGAACATGGCCTAAAAAATGCACTATAGAGGTGGTAAGAGTCTTGGCCAGTATCCAGAAGCCCAGGGGTGATAGATGCAGGCCATCTCTGGTAAAGCATTGAGGTCTGTTAATCATGTCATCCCAGGCAAACAGATACTGGATCCCCATAAATGACACCAGAAACTTAGCCAATTTTTGAAATCAGTCATTTTCTGCTTGTACTGTGGTACCATTAAAAAAATTAACAAAGATAATTCCCTATGTCTATACCATGATGTATAGGCTAACAAACAAAAGCTACCATAACATTGCCCAGTGCTCTTTTGTAACACCATGTATTAAGGGTGACATTATAAATACTTAACAGATTGATAGTGCTCAGGACAAAGATTATCGAGGTGGTCAATTTATTTTTAGCTAAGGTCTTTGGACAGATCCATCAGAAAGCAAAATGGTGCTCGACTTTGAGAAGCTGTCACATCTTGTTCAAGATATGCCAGCATTTCAATCAGTAATAGCCCAGAACCAAATACTAGCATTATCAATATAACTGAGCAATACAAAGTGACCCTAGACAAGGCAATCCATAAATGGGAGGCACTTGAAAAACAGATCCAATCAATAAGAATTAAGTTAGATGGCCTGCAGAATATCTTCAGATGGTGTTATTGCTCTCTGGTTGATCTACTTCATTTGTTTTGATGAAGCAGCTTTATGAATATATTTCAACAATACTGACAGATCACCCCCATTTGCCAAAACATTTTAATCCAGAGACAGCGAGGATCCACAGAGCAGAAAGCATCTCACGAATGTATCTGGACAGACATGCACTGGTAGCTTTTACCTCTTTCAAAAGGACTGGATTATCCAGATAAGCTGGAAATGCAGAGGCATTATCTGGTAGCAGGTAACACTCATATTTCTTGATTATATTTTACCAGTTATAAGGAGAAAATGTCATTTTTTTGCAAACAGCTCTGCATTAAAGGCTTCCTAGTCACTATACTTTACCCTGCTGTTTTGTTAATAACCTCCAGGGTCAAGGTCATAAGATTTGATAATTTTGCCAACAAATGGAAATTCCTAATGAGGAATTTTAAAGAAGCCAAACAGGAACATTGCTTTCGGGGTGGGGGGTGGGGGCAGGAAAATATACTTTCTGTGAAAGAGATGTATTCATAAGCAAACAATGTCAAGAGATTGGAAAAAGGAGAGGATCACATACCTGGGGAAAAAAAAAACAGATTTAGGGCAGGCAATCTAATGAATGTTCTCTTCAATGCTGGGAAGGAAGACAGGGACAAAGTCAGTGAGGGAATTAAACTGAAAGGCGAGGCTCTAGACAAACCTGGAGAGATCAGCCACAGGCAGAGGAAATCAGGAAAAATATCATCAGAAGGGGAAGTTCCAAATCAGCAGCCAAGCAAATAATTGAAAATGTGATTCCTGAGAATGAGGCACAACAATGGAGAAATCAGCATGTTGCAATCTCCAACTCCCAAGATGATTATTGCTGCATGGACAGAGCATTCACTTCCTTGATGATAGCATATACTCACCTGGGTCAACCTCTTTAAATAGTTCCCTCCAATAGGAGGAATAAAGTTACTCAGGTGATTTTTGCAAGCAGTAGGTCAGTGGCTGCTTCATATGACTAGCGTATCAATTAATAAGTTCTCTAGAGCTCACTAAACTTTATGCAATGTCTGTCAGATGGGTCTACTTCGTATTATGGAAACTACATTTTTTGATAAATTTTAAAATGCTGAAACGAAATTACCGAATCAACAGAAACACAAAACGTCAGATTACCCAAACTCATACTAATTAAAAACTTAAAATCGGATATTACTCACTACTCCTGACATCTTACACACTACTGCAAAAATAAACACAACTTCACTTCTTTTATAAAGAATTACAGCCCAAAAAATCTTCAGTGCAAACTTCCTGTAAAAAACATTAAACTTTAAAGTGACAAACATCTATTACTCTAAATGTTCCACTTCCACATATTCAACACTGTAGCTATTGCTTTAAAATACCCAATGACATCACTTATAAAGGACAAACACAAAAACTGTAATTTTTTTAAAGTTTTTGCTGTGAGACAAGCCACCACACCCCCTGCAAATTATATATACCAACTGTGAGATCGCATTACAGTGGGGAAAAGGGTAAATTTCCCGATCCTCACTATCTGCGTTTGTCAATCCTCACAATCTGCATTCAGAAGCTCCAAATTCTGTTTTTAAGCCAAAGCTGATAATCCGTTTGTCAAAACATGGTTGACTGCAATCAGAATGGGTGGGTTGTTGCAGGAATTCAGGTTTTCCAACCCTTCACAATCTAGATTCAAAAGTTAGTCTTGAGAAAAAAGACTAGAAATTATTTCCTGAAGTGTGGAAGGGTGGTTGCATCCTATAAAATGTAAAAGAATCATGTAGAGGGCTAATAGGGCAAAAGGGCAAGTGTTAATTTACAAGACTAAGTTAAAAATCAGAGAGGAATGCAAGCTAAGACAAAAAAAATTCCAAATGTAGCTAGTGATGACAAGGTGGGGAGTAAAGAGAGATAGCAATTCTCTTTCACATGATTTTCCCAGTCAGTAAAGAAACACTTGATATTAGCACCCATGGGAAATTGGCGATATGAAACAACACTTTGAACAGAACCAAAGCAATCTTAGGCAATATTTATTCTCAACAAAGATAACTCAGATTTTTCTCAAGGACATTTCTTAACAAGTGGGAGACTGTTGGTGTTGCTAAGTATATACAGGTTTTAAGGGGAGACTTCAGTGCTACTCTGGATCCTAGGACCAACAAGTTATATGGGCATTAAGAAATATCAAATTGAATATAGAAAAAGTTTACAGGGGTTGCTGGAGGAAGTCAATTGAATTGATATTTGGAAACTTAGTAATAGGGATGGGATAGGAATCACTTTTTAATCAATGAAGATAGGCAAGGCAGCAGGTTAGATTATGTTTTGTACAACTGAAAGACACCCAATATGTCAAAGATTTTCAAATCAGAAAGACATGCATATCATATTATGCTTTACTGGAGTTGAAGGTGATAGGTAAAAGGAGGCAAAAAGAAGGTGGGAAATTGGAAACAGATATTCCACAAATAGAACACAGAGGAGAATGGAACATCCCTATGCAGACTGGTAGCCCCACTTTTCCAGGGCAAGTGTAATGAAAGGGATTCATTGCAAGTGTCTGTTTGATAGCATAAAATGGCTATGAGGATACAATTAATGTTAAAATAGGAGAGATAATGCCTAAAGTGAGAAGCAATAGCAGCCCAAGAGAATAGATAAGCACAGATACAGGAAAACAGCTGTAAGTGCATTTTCAACAGATTAGAAATTATCAGAGATCAACTACATGAAATCTGAAATAGAGGTATGTAGTTTTATGCAAACAGAGGCTGAATGTCTAAGCAGATGTGATTCCTGGTGGATACAGGGTACAAGACTAGGGAAGATGGAGTAAGATGCTTTGCTCAGAGTGGTATTAGGCAAATATTTACAGACTTCTGTCAGTCTGTACCAATCACAGATAATGGTGGCACCTGAAACATGGTTTAGTAATGCTATGGTAAGGGCATTCCTATCAGCGGAATGCAAGGATGTTCTGAACTCCCCATTCACTTCAATAAATTAGCTCCAGACCTCCCAACCTCTTAACACAAGAAATCTGGGCTAAAGCCTAAAATATTGGGGGTAGAAATCCCAAAAATAAGGGCAGATTGGAAACATTGCTCTTATAAACTTAGTTGCTAGACTTATAGGTGTTATGTAATCATTCATTTCCTGGAGGATATAAAATTGGAAACTCAAATGTGTGTCATTATTTAGTGACTATAATCTACACTGATTTGCCAGAAAACCAAAAAAATTGTGGAACAGTAAAAAATGTGAAGCAAAAATATGGACAGTTGAGCAGTATGGTTTTGCATGCCACAAAAACAGTGAAAACCCCAGGTCCAGTCAAACAACCAGTTGAGTTTATAAATCAAGGGAGGTGATAGTTGATTTACAGTAGTGTTTGTAGGCAGATTAACCTATCCTTCCATCTATGCAATGTGTAAAGATAGTGATTGTACCAAATGGGCGGGGAAGAAGAGAAAGACTGTCAAGCCTAACAGAAAATTAATTATTATTCTGGCAGAAAGTTCAGACAGGTTCCAGCTGACTTTGTCAGGAGAAATCAGGGTACAAATAATTTGTAGCCATTTACTACATTTTTGAAAGAATGTCAGGAAAATTCTAAGGAGGTGGGTGTCATAACTGATATTCAAAAAGTCTTGATTCAGCCAAATGAGCATTTCTATTTATCTGGTTATTTATTTTTCTATTTCTTTACTGGAAAAGTGAGCTATTGAGTTGACATTTTGCAGACATGGCCCAAGTTGAGAGAACAAAACATAACCATTATACACAAAGTAGATATGGTTAACAAAATTAACAAAGACTGGTCACATTGTGCATTCTAAACAAGATATATACAAAATTAAGAATGTTATCTATAATACATATGAATTATCCAAAGAAGAATTGTGGACAATATATAGGTTCATAGGTTCATAGGCTGGTACTGAGCTATCTGCCTGAAGGCATATATTAGCCCAGCCACATTGTGCGGTATTCACCGCCCCTTTAGTAGTTCCCTAGACCCTTGTACTAGCAGCTAGTACCCTAGGCCCCTATCTAGTAGTGCTGTTGGTGTGATCCCCGGTGTGAACTTTCTGTTACCCATCCACTCATCAAGGTTCCTCTTGAAGAACGATAGTGAGGGGCTCTGTCTTATGTAGATCGGGACCCTGTTCCATAGTAAGAGAAGTCTCTGCGAAGGGAATCTATCCCTCCAGCATGTTCTATTCATTGTTGTGTTGAGGTTTATATCCCTAGAGCATGTAGCTCGAATAGATTTGGTTTTTCTAAGATGGAGCATGTTCAACAATTCTGGGTTGGACATGGCTCTGTACATTAGACAGAGATTGCCTCTGAGAAAGTGGTATGCAACAGAGAACAGTCTTAGCTTTTTCAATCATGCTGCATAGGGCAACTGTTTGAGGCCAGTAATCCTCTTGGTTAGGTGGCTTTGTGGTCTCTCCAGCTGCTGGAGATGTCTAGCCAGGTACATTCCAATTGGTGCATTGTATTCAATAATGGGTCTGATGAGGGAAGAGTAGAGGGGCACCATTACATCCTTAGATCTTGATGCGAACCCTTTCGTGACAGGTAGCTAAATGACCATCTACCAAAATGAACTACCATCCCCAAGGGAAGGCAATTTAGAGCTTAACGTATATGCTTTGTAACACCTAAATCTGGATTAGAAAACAGAACTTGATATTTCTAATAAAAACTTGATATTTTTAATAAAGATTCTTTAACATTTTCAATACTGAACATACCGCTTAATTCGACAGCTTAAGATCGGGTAAATCTGGATTAGAAAACAGAACTTGATATTTGTAATAAAAACTTGATATTTTTAATGAAGACTCTTTAACGTTTTCAATATTGAACATACCACTTAATTCGACAGCTTAAGATCGGGTAAAACTTCATTGATGAAGAAGACAAGAGTGAGTTAAGGAGTAGTAATTACAAGAATACACAGAGGGGGTTGTGAGATGGCCAATAATATGTGACAGTAATAACTGTCACACTACTGAAGCAGTGATGGAATTGAACCACATACCTATCCACTTGCTCCATCTATAATGCATATTATCAGCGGCCAACACCACAGGAGAATAACAACTACAAATGAGACACACAGCATTCATTAAAGGATGACATCAGCATTGTATTGCCAAGGAGATTTATCTGATAACATTAGTTTTGCAGCCAATCAGGGGTTGTAAAACTTACAATTACAATTGGATGTAAAACAATCATGACTTCATTAGCCACACTTGAACAAGTTAAACACTGCTGTGTTCAAACATCCTATCTAGTTACACATTCTAGGGAATAGTGTAAGACATGCTAGCAGCACAAGAGTAGTTTTATATTTAAATAGCTTGAGGTCACTTGCAAAAAAAATGACCCCATGGGTGTGTTTAGCCAAAGCTATAGACAGACAATATACTGTTGTAATTGTCTGCTGTTATTGATGCCACACAAAACACAATATGTTTAACCTCTAAAGCCCCTGCTTACATGTATCAAGGGTAACTGAACTTGTCAGAGATATGGAATGCATGGCTAGGCTCAAAAAGGCCCTTGTGATCATTAGCCTAGTAAACACCTTTTAACCTATGAACCTATGAACTTATGAACCCATGAACCCATGAACCTATGAACTTGCTTGCCATTACTCCCCCACCCAGCTTAACAAATGTTTATATCACTTTCCCTATGAAAACACTAAATGGATGTTTTTCAACCCATGGCACTTATCTGAAGCATTCATTTTTAAATGTGCAATTACGTAGAAAATAGTAACCATAACAGTACAAACAGTATGTATAGCTACACCCTTGTGTTTAAAAGACATTGTGGGTGTGAAAGGTGAGCTTAGGGGATGATTTAGTCATCTGTCTTTTTAAAACATCTATTCAGAGTAGAGGTTGATTGAGCACATGATCACTTATCTGTAACCATCCTCACACATAAAAGTTTTCCATGGTGTGTATCAAACCTCTTACCTATCTCAATAGCACTGTACTAGTCACAAGTTCCACAACAAAAGACTGACTATTAAAGGGAGACAGCGCACTTTTGTCAGAATGATCTGACCTGTGTGTTTCATACAGGATGTTTCAAATTATCATAAGGGAGTTGTGTGAACATTTAAATGCATTCTCTTCAGTGGATGTGGAGACAGCAATAAGCATTACATACATATGCAGGTTTCAAGGATGGGTATTGAGCCTCCCACCTATCTATTTATACAATATGCAGAGCATTGTACTTGCTGCAAGTGCCACAGGAGAAGTCAGCATTTACAGTGGAGTGAGTGCACTTTTGTCAGGATGAATTCATCAGACTGTTTCTGTAAAAATTGGGAAAAAGGAGGTGTGAGAACATTTAAATGCATTATTCTCAGGGAAAGTGTATACAGTACCAAATATTGCATGTACGGGTAAGCAAGTCTTCTATGGTGCTTATTAAACCTTCTACCTATTTAGTTATACAAGCTAGAGATCAAAGTGCTAGTCACAAGCACCACAGGAGCAGTTTGATTGTTAAAACAGAGAGTGTACTTTTGTCAGGATGACCTCATCAATGTATCTCATACTGTGTATCACATGTGGGCAACAAATGCTTATGTGTACAGAAGACAGTATAACATCCCTATGACTGTCACTTTTATGATGGAATGTAGACTGTCATTACTGTACATTGTGTTACTTTGAGAGACATTGACATGTTTCACATAATGGTATAACATACACATTGACCATTGCATATCACTGGATTGCTGTGACTTCAAACTGGGATGATTGTACACTTATATTGTCTCATACTTGCACCATGTGCATTGACAAGACACATATGCAAGTCATACATAGGACAGTGCACTGCAGAATGAAAGTGATGGATTCTGTGAAAATAACCAAGCTGGTTGCACATTGCAAGTGTAAGCTCTGTATAGCAGACATATACTTTAAACAAATTAATTAATTGAGTCAACATCATTCTGAAATCAAGATCACACACTGACAACAGTAATACACACATACATACATTGTACAACAGAAAACTGTCATACTTTAATTTTCTGTTTGTTGTATTGTACTCTTTGAGGGCAGTGCTGCTAAGCTGATTTGCAGTGATGATGACAAAGTATCAGTGCATGGATAATCATATCCTGATGTGTAGAACATAAAAGGGTAATTAGCAGTACTCTATGATGCTGTTTGCCTACTTCCATGCAAACATCTGCAAAAGACTGGCTTCATAATAGGTAGCAGGCACATTAATACAGCAGCATGATAATGCTGTGCTAAGTAAAGGTTTAGACAAAACATCAAGCAACATTTTTTACCATATATATATATATGTTAACATTCACAGCATGCCAAGAAATTGTTTTATACCTGAGTATTATTGGGTCTATGTCAATTATTCGAATGCTTAAAATGTCGAACGTTATATGGTCGAGACCATATGTTCGACATTTCAAGTGTTTGAAGATTGACTTTTGATGGCGCCGTATGGTGCAGAATGGGAGAATTTCCCTTTCCTGCACTGAAGTACGGTCTCAAAGTTGGTATATTTAAGTAGGGGGGTTGTGGGGGGAGAAGGGGGGGGGGGGCTTGCCCTCCCTGCTCGCACTGTTAAGGTGTATTTTTCTTTTTTTTCCTTTTTTTTCTTTATTACATATTTGAACTTCCAAATGTCAACCATATGGTCTCGACCATATGGTATTCGACATTTTGGACTTTTGAATATATAACATAGACCCGTATTATCTTAGCACAGCATGTAGAAAGTCATAATTGTAATAGTTACTTTTTGAGTGCAGATTTCAACAAATGTGAATGCACATATTCATCTTCATTACCCTATTGACCACTGTAATCCATACATCCAACTCTTCAGCTTGTTCAAAATTACATTCAATTGAATATACATAGCTTAGCACAGCAGGATGAGATGAAACAGAGTAATGCAGATGAAGGCATTGAAATTCCACAATATTGCCATTACCTGTGTTCTTCCATTTAGCCTTAGTTGCATTTGTTGTCCAGCCCTGGACGCCGGGCAAATGCAGAGATGTAAGATTAATGATACAAAAGGGAGAAGATACAGTGACAGGGTGACATGGAGGCAGTAACAAAGTAAGTTATGACAGAAGAAGAATAATGGTGGCTCATAATGAGATGTAGCCAACAGGTACACATAACGTAGTGTACCAAAAACACACGGTAGCACCTGGCTAATGGCTGAATTAGAATTCTTGAAATTATTCAAAAGGCCTTCTACACATGTAAACATTAGCTCAGTCACTCAGCAAAGTTACTACTACTTCACAACATTAAAATAACACTATTGAAGCAGATGAAGATTTAATGAAACAGAAGGGGTGAACAGAGGGAGTTAGAGACAGATGTAGAAAGTAGCAACAATATATTTTGTGGATCATGTAGGAACAGCTGTACAGCATTTTAGTCTTACTTATTAAATCATCGTTAATCTGTCATGTTCTGTACAATAAACTGCTTGTTATAGGTACAAATATAGGGGTAGGAGAGTACAATAAGCATGAATACCTAACCACGGTAAGGTTGGCTTAATAAGTCTTGCTGTTGGGTGTGCAATGTTTTTGAAAACTATGTCTTGCTGCATTCTTCCAAGCTATGTTAAGAAAATGTTGTATATGAAGAGAAATACAAACATTTGCAGTTAAATATATGATAGTAACATGAAATGTCAGGAAGCAATACTTTGACAGATAGCTGCAATCTAACCCATGGCATTTTGAAAAATATCACCCTACAAACAAGGTAAATCTTTCAAAACGCTAGATAAGAACTATCACTTTAATACATCCAGCAGCCTAAGAACTTTAAAATTAACTGTTCCACAGTTCTGCCTTTAGTTTGCCTTTCCTATGTATTCCCAGAGAGCAGCAGATTTAAGCTCATTTACACAAAAGTAACCAAGCCACTGCAGATTAAATTGAAATCTTCAGATTTTGCAGTAAAAAGTTAAACAGCATTCACCGTCACTCAGTACTGCTGTGTAATGCCAAACTCCACCCAAATCCTAAAGATATTAAGTGAAGGCACTTTCCATGGGCCATTTCTGGTCATGTATGCTGTGTGTGAATCTATTTTTTGACTTGACTCAACATGTGAAAATGGGGTGGATAGGATAGCGGTGAAAATGGGGTTGACAAGCAGAGGGTAGGAGGAGAAAGAATACAGGAATTTGCAAGAAGGTGGGATAGTATCATAGCTATTCACTTCTTTACAACTTAAGTGTACAATTGTACATACAATTTCATGGCATTGGAGAGTCACCTCACCAGTGATGTTTGACAGCAATAGAACAATGTTGTTTGGCCAATTGGACCAAATCTATTGTGTCAAGATGGCACACAGATATAGTGGAGAGCTATGTATGAAGTGTATTTTTTTTTTTTTTGGACAGGTGCTATTTTTTGGGGGGTAGGGAGAAGAATATTGGGAAAGGTACTTAGGAATGAGAGGGTAGGGTATGTTTTGTAGGTTATGAAGCATGCACAGACATACAGGACATACAAGACAGATAGGAATGTTGATGGAGGAAAAAGGTTGGGGACACCATGATCGGGGATATATAGGGAACATAGGAGGTGCCCCCCATACAGCTTGAGAACAGTGAGAATCTAGTCTTCACCCTCAGAAATGTCATCACTGTCTCCTGCAGCAGCTTCCTTGGTCAATGCTGAGCATGCCATCATCTTTGCAATATGAAGCAGGACCTTTTCAATCTTGCTGATATATGCACTGAAGCCTCTCTCCATTATATCCTTCACCAACCCTGCCAGCTCCTGCCAGGTGACAAAATTGCCACTTCCACAAAAATTGCTCTCAGAGGGAACCACTGCACCAGCAGCCAGGATAGATCTACCTGATGCACTTGGAGCAGGTAGGGCAGAGGGGTTGTGGAGGCAACACTGACTTATTGTGACAGTGAAGTGCTTGGTGTTTGTGCTGCCATCTGTGGAGGTATGGCAGGCTGGGCCACAGTGGTTAGTGTACCTCTGTTAATAAACTATAACCACCCCCCCAAAAAAAATAAAAATAGAGATAAAGGGTGGGGGAGACAAAAAAGAGATGATTAGATACATGGTATATCACAGTAGTGTATATTTTAAATAAATCTGGATTGGAAATACATAAACAATTATGATAATGTACTGTTGCACACCTTTACAACATCCATGTATGACAGGAAAGTATTTATGTGCCATTAAAAAAAAGCAAATCTCACTGCTATGATATAAGAAACAGATGCCTTCATTCAACTATGGTGTATTGGAATTATGCATTCTAATTTAATAATCACATTTACCATAAAGTTATTCACTCTGACAGACTGCTGTTAATATCTTATAAATACTTATGCATTAAAAACATAATTTCTGGACTTCTAAGATGGTCACATATTGACCAACAGCTTGACTTTGGCTCTCATAGTGTGAAAACAGAAACTGAGAAGCTACAGCTAGAGATACTGTCAATTTGAGAAAATTCAGATACTGGCTAGTGAGTACACTGCCCGTATGCCTGCAAAGAAGAAACTAAAAGAGCCTAAAAGAAAATCAACTAGACAATGTGAAAAGAAAACACTGACTGGGAAGAATCTTGCAGCTGTTCAGCATAAAGCAGTTCAAGCTCCAACTTTGGTGCAAGACATGGTTTCCAGTAATCTAGGGGAAAAATAAATCAAATGTGCTCAGAGCTGATTAAAATAAACAAAACAATTAAGAAGTATATACACTCAAATAACAAAAGGTTGGTAAAAATGGAAGAAACATTAAACAGATATTCAGATGCGCTGAAAAAACTGCAAAAATCAGAGGCTGAAATGAAAAAAAAAACTGGCTGAGTATAAGACTCAAGAAGAGATGTTTCAGTAATGGTAGAATTAGAGGAAAGAGCTCATAGGGAAAATCTGAAATGTTCTGCTGTACCAGAGAAATCAGATGGAACAGACTGCATTGAATTTATGAAGGCAGAGCAGGAACTGTTAATTAAAAGGACAAACTGTGTGTATGTTGCAAATCTGGCTATGAGAAAGCAGCAAAGACTGCTATTAGTAAAGATGCAAACCTACCAGCAGAAAGAGTTGATCCTGACAATACCGCAGCAAAAGGGCAAAGTATTAAAAGTTGAAGACAGTAGAGTGTTCGTGGAAAAATTATTATTCACTATTCACCAAGTAGAAGAGAAACCAATTTATTCCAGTAATCAGGGAATATCGAGAGGTAGGGCTAAGATTTAAGCTGCTGTATCCAGCTGTCTTCAGAGTATTTTTTTCTTTTCCTGGAGGATCAAAGTCATTCTTTGATGCAGAACAGGCTAAAGAGGAAATGCAAAAGTTTGTCCAACAAACAAATGAGCTACCAAGCAGAAGGTGACTCTATTTCTCATTCTTCTTATTCTTAATATAGCACATGGGGATACTTTGCCAGTGAAACCTTTTTGACTGTTCCAAAGAAAAATGCTTGAGAGACAGAGAAAAGTATTGGAGATCACCAGAAGAATTGGGAACATAGTGGAATTGAACCAGAATCTGTATTTGGGAGATGGAGATGAACAGGAAGAAGGCCAGAAACATGGAAATTACTGAACAAATGTGGGACTGCAAAGCAACATTCACATTTGTCAGATGTGACTGTACAAGAATGAGTAGAAAGTCGTAAGTAGGATAAGACACCAGTGAGAATTCAGCATTCCCCAATTTTTCTTCTGTCCTGGAGCGGTATAAAGAGATAAGCTAGGAGGAGTCCAGTGATTAAATAAAAATGAAATACACTTAAAATGGAAATGCAACCTACAACAAACTTGACAGAAGCATTAAGCACAGCCATTTAGCACCCAGGATCTCTTTGGAAAATAAATAAATCAGAAGTAGATTGTATAATACTCAAATACTCACGGCAGTTTATGGGCCTGTTAATGTTTATTTGAAGACAGACTTAATTGAAATATATATTTACATATACGTAAAATAATTCATCACAGTAAACCTCAGGGATGGGCTTTGACAAGGGTCCTGCAATGGAGGTAAACTAATTTTTCCCAACTCCTCAGAGTGAATGAGGTGGGTACTAACTTCATCCATGCATATTTGTATCTATCTCACTATCTATATATCTAGATATCTATCTAGATCTATATCTATATCTACATCTATAGAAATATATAAATATATATATATATATATATATATATATATATATATATATATATATATATATATATATATATATTGGGATCCTGATGGAGAGATGAAAAGTCAGCAAGCAAAGGAGCGCAGTAGGTCTGAAATTAAATTCATCCTCAAGTCTTGGTGAGTACCTTCGCGAGGTGGACCCTGTTTTTTACAAAATCACATCAAGGCAATACTGATATATAGACTGTATTTATATCGCATATATCATGGACAGAACTAATTCTAAAATGAAAAAAGATAACTGGGGGCACAAGACCTAGGATAAAAAAGTGCCCAATCCTGGTAGGCGCACTGGTGCCAGGACTGGAAAAAATGAAAGTGTAGAAGCCTTGAAATGTGGAAATATTCCTACAACGGGGCCAGACCAGGCTCAGGAGGAGGAGTTGTAGAAGGAAGCAGCAGTCCACAAAAAGGACAAAAATTGATTGGCCAAAAAAGAGCCATAAAGATGATACAGTGGACTATTGAGGATAAGAAAGAAATTATGTATTGTTATTATTATCATGCAAGAAGCCCAGAATTTCCGAATGCAAGATATACAAAATGATTAAGAGAGAAATTAGAGGGAAAAAAAATACTTTTGCAGGAAAAACTGTCAGAAGCTTCAGATAAAAATTTGCGTTCATTAATACAATAAATTTTTGAAAAACAGTATATAGATCAAGAAACTTTGATCTCTTTGGAAAAAGAAGCATTTGAGGAAGTGGAAAATATAAACAACAAAACTTAGAGATATTTGAAAAAGCTGAAAAAGAGTTATGGACATGGGAAGGAAAGAGAGATTTGATATGGTACAATATTTATGCAAAGGATAAAGCTAAGTTAAATAATATAGAGAAGGCAGTCTCAAAAGTATTCGAAGAGAAATACAGGCAAAGGCATCCAGATATGGAAAATTTCACAATAAAAATATTAATAACACAAAAAAATAATGTAGAAAAGATGATTAGTAAAGTAGAAGTTAAAGAAATAGAAGTTGAAGTTATGGAGTGCCTGCAAAGTGAAGGATTTAATGTAGAAGGTTTAAAACAGAATACATCACAGCATGATGGAGTGAGTCCCCAGAATAAGGAAAAGCAAGAAGACCAGGAGACATGTGAAGAAGAAATATGGACAGGGGAAAGGAAAACAGATTTAATATGGTGCAATATTTATGCAAAAGAGAAAGCAAAACTAATACAAAAAGAGCAGCACCAAAGATATTTGAAGAAAAATATAGGGAAAGGAATCCAGATATGGAAAACTTTACAATACAAAAAATAAGAAGACTAAGAGGAAAAGTAAAAAAAGAGATGAGTAATGGAGAAGTCAAAGAAATAGAAATTGAAGTAATGGAACAGCTGCAAATAGAAGGATTTAGTGTAGAAAATCAAATGCAGAAAGGACCACAACAGGATAGAGCAATGGATATCCAAATTAAGGAGAAACCAGTGGAACAGGAAGTAACTGGTCAGGTACCATATCAAGATATTTTGAAGCCTTCCACAAGAAACCAGTATAAACATTCATTTGAAGCTAGACAGCAAGGAAAGAAACAGGAAACTGCAGAAACTCTGATGCAGTCAATGATGAGGAGTGATAGGCCAGTGAGTTCCCATATGACAGAACAACAGAAGACACAGGATGAAATTGAAAAGAATGTGCCACAGGAAGATGTTATAGAACTTCTATAGAATGCCCACAGGAAATGGAAAACAAGGGATGTACCCTCAGTATGGAAGAAAAGGAGTTAAGAGAAGAGTTGCTTGATTTAACAGACAAAGATAGATATATCAAGATCAATGAGAGAAATAGACTGTAGAAGGTTAATAAAACCCCAAAAGTCAGAAGCTTGATAAAACAAATGAACAAAGTAATTACCACTGTCCATAGAGACCTATGCAATATAACAGAAGTAAACAGAATATATTACTGTGCTGCTAAATTAATAACTGATAAAGTTCTACCACAGGAACATAGGATAGCGAGGGAAAAGTGGGGGCAACAGCGAATACCATCATGGAAATATTGAATAGAGAAAACTATAAAGCAGCTAAGACAAGAAGTATCATTGTTAGAAGATTATAGAAGAGGTAACAGATCAATGAAAATATTAAGAAAGATAGATGTGATAAAAGAAATGCGTGGTATTAGAACAGTCCAGGATCTATTATGCACTATTGGAGATAACAAACTAAAAATTATAAAACAGGCAGAAAGACTTTGAAGATACGAAGATAAATATAAGGGAAAAACACAAAATAAACAAATTGTTGATGACCCAAAAAAGTTTTATAGAGAACTGGGAAATAAGGTAAAAGGAATAGATAGACTGCCAAAAAAAAGAGGAAGTAGATACATTTTGGAGAAGTATCTATGAAGCTCCTGTGGAACATAACAAAGATGCTAAATGGAGAGAAGAAGTAAAAGAGAGAATAAGAAGTTTAAAGGTACAGGATATGAAATGGGATGAAATACCAACTAGAAAGATTGAAATAAAGGTGAGAAAAGCCTCTAACTGGAAAACCCCAGGCCCAGATGCATTACCTAACTTTTGGCTTCAAGTATTAACTTCTTTGCACGATGATTTAGCCATGAGTAAGAACTATTTATATATGCACCCTGAACACACACCACACTGGTTAATAACAGGAAAAACAATGCCCTTACTTAAGAGTGAACCTACAAACTACCCTAAAAATTATAGACAAATAACTTGTCTTCCGACAACATACAAACTATACACGGGAATTGACGCTGACAGAGTTTATAGTCATTTAGAAGAAAACTCAATTATGTCAGTAGAACAAAAGGGCAATAAAAGAAAGTCATATGGAACAAAGTATCATTTGTTCTTAAACAAAGTTATAGTGGAGAATTGTAAGAAGGGGAAGAACCCAAGTATGGCATGGTTTGACTACAAAAAAGCATTTGATAGTATCCCACATTCATGGATAAAAGAGTGCTGAAAAATGTATAAGATACATCCTACACTGATTGATTACATTGCAGTAACCATGAAAAAGTGGCAGACCACTTTGCAATTAAGCCATGATAAAGGACATATTATTATCCCATGGATAAAAATTCAAAGAGGGATATTCCAGGGTGACTCTCTGTCACCCTTGTTATTCTGCCTTGCCATTAACCCATTAAGCTGCTTCCTTAACAGCCTAGGCCATGGATACAATTTGGCTTCTAGGAAACAACAAAGTGTAATGAATTCTCATTTTCTCTTTGTCGATGATTTAAAATTGTATAGCTCATCAGATGAGGAACTGAAAACAGAGCTGCAGGTTGTCAAAACTTCTTCAGATGATATCAGAATGTCATTTGGTCTTGATAAATGTGCAAAAGCAACCTTTAAAAAAGGAAAATTGCAGCACCAGCAAAACATTAGCTTGGGACAAGAATGTGATATAAAAGAACTTGAGCAAGAGGGGGTGCATAAATACTTGGGAATTGATGAAGGATCAACAATAAAACATGAACAAATGTGAGTAAGGCTTAGTAAGGAGTACTTTAGAAGACTTAAATTAATCCTGAAAACAGCATTGACACCTAGGAACAAGATCCAAGCTATAAATCAGTTTGCTCTTCCTGTC